>NW_028252450.1:0-335819 GCF_964263255.1 Lissotriton vulgaris
GTATTTTTTGGACTGTACCAAAAATGATTCAAAATGTCAATTTGATCGTGCCTCATGTTGAATAACCACTTTTTAAACCCTCACAGTGACCAAAATTGCCATTTTTACAGAGTTTTGCTTACTCAAAAGCTTTAATTTTGACCCGTTTCAGGCACAGAAATGACTTTAAACACACTTATTTTAGTTGACAAAGTCATAATTCACATCAAACAGTCATTTACAGTCAAAAGATTAAATGTTAATATTTCATCCATATTGACCATTTTGGGATAGTTCGACATGTCCGGAGTCATCGTTTTTCATCCGAAAATTGATTTTTTGGACTGTACCAAAAATGATTCAAAATGTCAATTGGATCGTGCCTCATGTTGAATAACCACTTTTTAAACCCTCACAGTGACCAAAATTGCCATTTTTACAGAGTTTTGCTTACTCAAAAGCTTCAATTTTGACCCGTTTCAGGCACAGAAATGACTTTAAACACACGTATTTTAGTTGACAAAGTCATAATTCACATCCAACAGTCATTTACAGTCAAAAGATTAAATGTTAAAATTTCATCCATTTTGACCTTTTTGGGATCGTTCGACATGTCCGGAGTCATCGTTTTTCATTCGAAAATTGATTTTTTGGACTGTACCAAAAATGATTCAAAATGTCAATTGGATCGTGCCTCATGTTGAATAACCACTTTTTAAACCCTCAGAGTGACCAAATTGCCATTTTTACAGAGTTTTGCTTACTCAAAAGCTTCAATTTTGACCCGTTTCAGGCACAGAAATGACTTTAAACACACTTATTTTAGTTGACAAAGTCATAATTCACATCCAACAGTCATTTACAGTCAAAAGATTAAATGTTAAAATTTCATCCATATTGACCATTTTGGGATCGTTCGACATGTCCGGAGTCATCGTTTTTCATCCGAAAATTGATTTTTTGGACTGTACCAAAAATGATTCAAAATGTCAATTGGATCGTGCCTCATGTTGAATAACCACTTTTTAAACCCTCAGAGTGACCAAAATTGCCATTTTTACAGAGTTTTGCTTACTCAAAAGCTTCAATTTTGACCCGTTTCAGGCACAGAAATGACTTTAAACACACTTATTTTAGTTGACAAAGTCATAATTCACATCCAACAGTCATTTACAGTCAAAAGATTAAATGTTAAAATTTCATCCATATTGACCATTTTGGATCGTTCGACATGTCCGGAGTCATCGTTTTTCATCCGAAATTGATTTTTTGGACTGTACCAAAAATGATTCAAAATGTCAATTGGATCGTGCCTCATGTTGAATAACCACTTTTTAAACCTCAGAGTGACCAAAATTGCCATTTTTACAGAGTTTTGCTTACTCAAAAGCTTCAATTTTGACCCGTTTCAGGCACAGAAATGACTTTAAACACACTTATTTTAGTTGACAAAGTCATAATTCACATCCAACAGTCATTTACAGTCAAAAGATTAAATGTTAAAATTTCATCCATTTTGACCTTTTTGGGATCGTTCGACATGTCCGGAGTCATCGTTTTTCATTCGAAAATTGATTTTTTGGACTGTACCAAAAATGATTCAAAATGTCAATTGGATCGTGCCTCATGTTGAATAACCACTTTTTAAACCCTCAGAGTGACCAAAATTGCATTTTTACAGAGTTTTGCTTACTCAAAAGCTTCAATTTTGACCCGTTTCAGGCACAGAAATGACTTTAAACACACTTATTTTAGTTGACAAAGTCATAATTCACATCCAACAGTCATTTACAGTCAAAAGATTAAATGTTAAAATTTCATCCATATTGACCATTTTGGGATCGTTCGACATGTCCGGAGTCACCGTTTTTCATCCGAAAATTGATTTTTTGGACTGTACCAAAAGTGATTCAAAATGTCAATTGGATCGTGCCTCATGTTGAATAACCACTTTTTAAACCCTCAGAGTGACCAAAATTGCCATTTTTACAGAGTTTTGCTTACTCAAAAGCTTCAATTTTGACCCGTTTCAGGCACAGAAATGACTTTAAACACACTTATTTTAGTTGACAAAGTCATAATTCACATCCAACAGTCATTTACAGTCAAAAGATTAAATGTTAAAATTTCATCCATATTGACCATTTTGGGATCGTTCGACATGTCCGGAGTCATCGTTTTTCATCCGAAAATTGATTTTTTGGACTGTACCAAAAATGATTCAAAGTGTCAATTGGATCGTGCCTCATGTTGAATAACCACTTTTTAAACCCTCACAGTGACTAAAATTGCCATTTTTACAGAGTTTTGCTTACTCAAAAGCTTCAATTTTGACCCCTTTGAGGCACAGAAATGACTTTAAACACACTTATTTTAGTTGACAAAGTCATAATTCACATCCAACAGCCATTTAGAGTCAAAAGATTAAATGTTAAAATTTCATCCATATTGACCATTTTGGGATAGTTCGACATGTCCGGAGTCATCGTTTTTCATCCGAAAATTGATTTTTTGGACTGTACCAAAAATGATTCAAAATGTCAATTGGATCGTGCCTCATGTTGAATAACCACTTTTTAAACCCTCAGAGTGACCAAAATTGCCATTTTTACAGAGTTTTGCTTACTCAAAAGCTTCAATTTTGACCCGTTTCAGGCACAGAAATGACTTTAAACACACTTATTTTAGTTGACAAAGTCATAATTCACATCCAACAGTCATTTACAGTCAAAAGATTAATGTTAAAATGTCATCCATATTGACCATTTTGGGATAGTTCGACATGTCCGGAGTCATCGTTTTTCATCCGAAAATTGATTTTTTGGACTGTACCAAAAATGATTCAAAATGTCAATTGTATCGTGCCTCATGTTGAATAACCACTTTTTAAACCCTCACAGTGACCAAAATTGCCATTTTTACAGAGTTTTGCTTACTCAAAAGCTTCAATTTCGACCCGTTTCAGGCACAGAAATGACTTTAAACACACTTATTTTAGTTGACAAAGTCATAATTCACATCCAACAGTCATTTACAGTAAAAAGATTAAATGTTAACATTTCATCCATTTTGACCTTTTTGGGATTGTTCGACATGTCCGGAGTCATCGTTTTTCATCCGAAAATTGATTTTTGGACTGTACCAAAAATGATTCAAAATTTCAATTGGATCGTGCCTCATGTTGAATAACCACTTTTTAAACCCTCACAGTGACCAAAATTGCCATTTTTACAGAGTTTTGCTTACTCAAAAGCTTCAATTTTGACCCCTTTGAGGCACAGAAATGACTTTAAACACACTTATTTTAGTTGACAAAGTCATAATTCACATCCAACAGTCATTTAGAATCAAAAGATTAAATGTTAAAATTTCATCCATATTGACCATTTTGGGATAGTTCGACATGTCCGGAGTCATCGTTTTTCATCCGAAAATGTATTTTTTGGACTGTACCAAAAATGATTCAAAATGTCAATTTGATCGTGCCTCATGTTGAATAACCACTTTTTAAACCCTCACAGTGACCAAAATTGCCATTTTTACAGAGTTTTGCTTACTCAAAAGCTTTAATTTTGACCCGTTTCAGGCACAGAAATGACTTTAAACACACTTATTTTAGTTGACAAAGTCATAATTCACATCAAACAGTCATTTACAGTCAAAAGATTAAATGTTAATATTTCATCCATATTGACCATTTTGGGATAGTTCGACATGTCCGGAGTCATCGTTTTTCATCCGAAAATTGATTTTTTGGACTGTACCAAAATGATTCAAAATGTCAATTGGATCGTGCCTCATGTTGAATAACCACTTTTTAAACCCTCACAGTGACCAAAATTGCCATTTTTACAGAGTTTTGCTTACTCAAAAGCTTCAATTTTGGACCCGTTTCAGGCACAGAAATGACTTTAAACACACTTATTTTAGTTGGCAAAGTCATAATTCACATCCAACAGTCATTTACAGTCAAAAGATTAAATGTTAAAATTTCATCCATTTTGACCTTTTTGGGATCGTTCGACATGTCCGGAGTCATCGTTTTTCATCCGAAAATTGATTTTTTGGACTGTACCAAAAATGATTCAAAATGTCAATTGGATCGTGCGTCATGTTGAATAACCACTTTTTAAACCCTCACAGTGACCAAAATTGCCATTTTTACAGAGTTTTGCTTACTCAAAAGCTTCAATTTTGACCCGTTTCAGGCACAGAAATGACTTTAAACACACTTATTTTAGTTGACAAAGTCATAATTCACATCCAACAGTCATTTACAGTCAAAAGATTAAATGTTAAAATTTCATCCATTTTGACCTTTTTGGGATCGTTCGACATGTCCGGAGTCATCGTTTTTCATCCGAAAATTGATTTTTTGGACTGTACCAAAAATGATTCAAAATGTCAATTGGATCGTGCCTCATGTTGAATAACCACTTTTTAAACCCTCAGAGTGACCAAAATTGCCATTTTTACAGAGTTTTGCTTACTCAAAAGCTTCAATTTTGACCCGTTTCAGGCACAGAAATGACTTTAAACACACTTATTTTAGTTGACAAAGTCATAATTCACATCCAACAGTCATTTACAGTCAAAAGATTAAATGTTAAAATTTCATCCATTTTGACCTTTTTGGGATCGTTCGACATGTCCGGAGTCATCGTTTTTCATCAAAAATTGATTTTTTGGACTGTACCAAAAATGATTCAAAATGTCAATTGGATCGTGCCTCATGTTGAATAACCACTTTTAAACCCTCAGAGTGACCAAAATTGCCATTTTTACAGAGTTTTGCTTACTCAAAAGCTTCAATTTTGACCCATTTCAGGCACAGAAATGACTTTAAACACACTTATTTTAGTTGACAAAGTCATAATTCACATCCAACAGTCATTTACAGTCAAAAGATTAAATGTTAAAATTTCATCCATATTGACCATTTTGGGATCGTTCGACATGTCCGGAGTCATCGTTTTTCATCCGAAAATTGATTTTTTGGCCTGTACCAAAAATGATTCAAAATGTCAATTGGATCGTGCCTCATGTTGAATAACACTTTTTAAACCCTCAGAGTGACCAAAATTGCCATTTTTACAGAGTTTTGCTTACTCAAAAGCTTCAATTTTGACCCGTTTCAGGCACAGAAATGACTTTAAACACACTTATTTTAGTTGACAAAGTCATAATTCACATCCAACAGTCATTTACAGTCAAAAGATTAAATGTTAAAATTTCATCCATTTTGACCTTTTTGGGATCGTTCGACATGTCCGGAGTCATCGTTTTTCATCCGAAAATTGATTTTTTGGACTGTACCAAAATGATTCAAAATTTCAATTGGATCGTGCCTCATGTTGAATAACCACTTTTTAAACCCTCACAGTGACCAAAATTGCCATTTTTACAGAGTTTTGCTTACTCAAAAGCTTCAATTTTGACCCCTTTGAGGCACAGAAATGACTTTAAACACACCTATTTTAGTTGACAAAGTCATAATTCACATCCAACAGTCATTTAGAATCAAAAGATTAAATGTTAAAATTTCATCCATATTGACCATTTTGGGATAGTTCGACATGTCCGGAGTCATCGTTTTTCATCCGAAAATTGATTTTTTGGACTGTACCAAAAATGATTCAAAATGTCAATTGGATCGTGCCTCATGTTGAATAACCACTTTTTAAACCCTCAGAGTGACCAAAATTGCCATTTTTACAGAGTTTTGCTTACTCAAAAGCTTCAATTTTGACCCGTTTCAGGCACAGAAATGACTTTAAACACACTTATTTTAGTTGACAAAGTCATAATTCACATCCAACAGTCATTTACAGCCAAAAGATTAAATGTTAAAATTTCATCCATTTTGACCTTTTTGGGATCGTTCGACATGTCCGGAGTCATCGTTTTTCATCCGAAAATTGATTTTTTGGACTGTACCAAAAATGATTCAAAATGTCAATTGGATCGTGCCTCATGTTGAATAACCACTTTTTAACCCTCAGAGTGACCAAAATTGCCATTTTTACAGAGTTTTGCTTACCCAAAAGCTTCAATTTTGACCCGTTTCAGGCACAGAATGACTTTAAACACACTTATTTTAGTTGACAAAGTCATAATTCACATCCAACAGTCATTTACAGTCAAAAGATTAAATGTTAAAATTTCATCCATATTGACCATTTTGGGATAGTTCGACATGTCCGGAGTCATCGTTTTTCATCCGAAAATTGATTTTTGGACTGTACCAAAAATGATTCAAAATGTCAATTGTATCGTGCCTCATGTTGAATAACCACTTTTTAAACCCTCACAGTGACCAAAATTGCCATTTTTACAGAGTTTTGCTTACTCAAAAGCTTCAATTTTGACCCGTTTCAGGCACAGAAATGACTTTAAACACACTTATTTTAGTTGACAAAGTCATAATTCACATCCAACAGTCATTTACAGTAAAAAGATTAAATGTTAACATTTCATCCATTTTGACCTTTTTGGGATTGTTCGACATGTCGGAGTCATCGTTTTTCATCCGAAAATTGATTTTTTGGACTGTACCAAAAATGATTCAAAATGTCAATTGGATCGTGCCTCATGTTGAATAACCACTTTTTAAACCCTCACAGTGACCAAAATTGCCATTTTTACAGAGTTTTGCTTACTCAAAAGCTTCAATTTTGACCCCTTTGAGGCACAGAAATGACTTTAAACACACTTATTTTAGTTGACAAAGTCATAATTCACATCCAACAGTCATTTAGAATCAAAAGATTAAATGTTAAAATTTCATCCATATTGACCATTTTGGGATAGTTCGACATGTCCGGAGTCATCGTTTTTCATCCGAAAATGTATTTTTTGGACTGTACCAAAAATGATTCAAAATGTCAATTTGATCGTGCCTCATGTTGAATAACCACTTTTTAAACCCTCACAGTGACCAAAATTGCCATTTTTACAGAGTTTTGCTTACTCAAAAGCTTTAATTTTGACCCGTTTCAGGCACAGAAATGACTTTAAACACACTTATTTTAGTTGACAAAGTCATAATTCACATCAAACAGTCATTTACAGTCAAAAGATTAAATGTTAATATTTCATCCATATTGACCATTTTGGGATAGTTCGACATGTCCGGAGTCATCGTTTTTCATCCGAAAATTGATTTTTTGGACTGTACCAAAAATGATTCAAAATGTCAATTGGATCGTGCCTCATGTTGAATAACCACTTTTTAAACCCTCACAGTGACCAAAATTGCCATTTTTACAGAGTTTTGCTTACTCAAAAGCTTCAATTTTGACCCGTTTCAGGCACAGAAATGACTTTAAACACACGTATTTTAGTTGACAAAGTCATAATTCACATCCAACAGTCATTTACAGTCAAAAGATTAAATGTTAAAATTTCATCCATTTTGACCTTTTGGGATCGTTCGACATGTCCGGAGTCATCGTTTTTCATTCGAAAATTGATTTTTTGGACTGTACCAAAAATGATTCAAAATGTCAATTGGATCGTGCCTTATGTTGAATAACCACTTTTTAAACCCCTCAGAGTGACCAAAATTGCCATTTTTACAGAGTTTTGCTTACTCAAAAGCTTCAATTTTGACCCGTTTCAGGCACAGAAATGACTTTAAACACACTTATTTTAGTTGACAAAGTCATAATTCACATCCAACAGTCATTTACAGTCAAAAGATTAAATGTTAAAATTTCATCCATATTGACCATTTTGGGATCGTTCGACATGTCCGGAGTCATCGTTTTTCATCCGAAAATTGATTTTTTGGCCTGTACCAAAAATGATTCAAAATGTCAATTGGATCGTGCCTCATGTTGAATAACCACTTTTTAAACCCTCAGAGTGACCAAAATTGCCATTTTTACAGAGTTTTGCTTACTCAAAAGCTTCAATTTTGACCCGTTTCAGGCACAGAAATGACTTTAAACACACTTATTTTAGTTGACAAAGTCATAATTCACATCCAACAGTCATTTACAGTCAAAAGATTAAATGTTAATATTTCATCCATATTGACCATTTTGGGATAGTTCGACATGTCCGGAGTCATCGTTTTTCATCCGAAAATTGATTTTTTGGACTGTACCAAAAATGATTCAAAATGTCAATTGGATCGTGCCTCATGTTGAATAACCACTTTTTAAACCCTCACAGTGACCAAAATTGCCATTTTTACAGAGTTTTGCTTACTCAAAAGCTTCAATTTTGACCCGTTTCAGGCACAGAAATGACTTTAAACACACGTATTTTAGTTGACAAAGTCATAATTCACATCCAACAGTCATTTACAGTCAAAAGATTAAATGTTAAAATTTCATCCATTTTGACCTTTTTGGGATCGTTCGACATGTCCGGAGTCATCGTTTTTCATTCGAAAATTGATTTTTTGGCCTGTACCAAAAATGATTCAAAATGTCAATTGGATCGTGCCTCATGTTGAATAACCACTTTTTAAACCCTCAGAGTGACCAAAATTGCCATTTTTACAGAGTTTTGCTTACTCAAAAGCTTCAATTTTGACCCGTTTCAGGCACAGAAATGACTTTAAACACACTTATTTTAGTTGACAAAGTCATAATTCACATCCAACAGTCATTTACAGTCAAAAGATTAAATGTTAAAATTTCATCCATATTGACCATTTTGGGATAGTTCGACATGTCCGGAGTCATCGTTTTTCATCCGAAAATTGATTTTTTGGACTGTACCAAAAATGATTCAAAATGTCAATTGTATCGTGCCTCATGTTGAATAACCACTTTTTAAACCCTCACAGTGACCAAAATTGCCATTTTTACAGAGTTTTGCTTACTCAAAAGCTTCAATTTTGACCCGTTTCAGGCACAGAAATGACTTTAAACACACTTATTTTAGTTGACAAAGTCATAATTCACATCCAACAGTCATTTACAGTAAAAAGATTAAATGTTAACATTTCATCCATTTTGACCTTTTTGGGATTGTTCGACATGTCCGGAGTCATCGTTTTTCATCCGAAAATTGATTTTTTGGACTGTACCAAAAATGATTCAAAATTTCAATTGGATCGTGCCTAATGTTGAATAACCACTTTTTAAACCCTCACAGTGACCAAAATTGCCATTTTTACAGAGTTTTGCTTACTCAAAAGCTTCAATTTTGACCCCTTTGAGGCACAGAAATGACTTTAAACACACTTATTTTAGTTGACAAAGTCATAATTCACATCCAACAGTCATTTAGAATCAAAAGATTAAATGTTAAAATTTCATCCATATTGACCATTTTGGGATAGTTCGACATGTCCGGAGTCATCGTTTTTCATCCGAAAATGTATTTTTTGGACTGTACCAAAAATGATTCAAAATGTCAATTTGATCGTGCCTCATGTTGAATAACCACTTTTTAAACCCTCACAGTGACCAAAATTGCCATTTTTACAGAGTTTTGCTTACTCAAAAGCTTTAATTTTGACCCGTTTCAGGCACAGAAATGACTTTAAACACACTTATTTTAGTTGACAAAGTCATAATTCACATCAAACAGTCATTTACAGTCAAAAGATTAAATGTTAATATTTCATCCATATTGACCATTTTGGGATAGTTCGACATGTCCGGAGTCATCGTTTTTCATCCGAAAATTGATTTTTTGGACTGTACCAAAAATGATTCAAAATGTCAATTGGATCGTGCCTCATGTTGAATAACCACTTTTTAAACCCTCACAGTGACCAAAATTGCCATTTTTACAGAGTTTTGCTTACTCAAAAGCTTCAATTTTGACCCGTTTCAGGCACAGAAATGACTTTAAACACACGTATTTTAGTTGACAAAGTCATAATTCACATCCAACAGTCATTTACAGTCAAAAGATTAAATGTTAAAATTTCATCCATTTTGACCTTTTTGGGATCGTTCGACATGTCCGGAGTCATCGTTTTTCATTCGAAAATTGATTTTTTGGACTGTACCAAAAATGATTCAAAATGTCAATTGGATCGTGCCTCATGTTGAATAACCACTTTTTAAACCCTCAGAGTGACCAAAATTGCCATTTTTACAGAGTTTTGCTTACTCAAAAGCTTCAATTTTGACCCGTTTCAGGCACAGAAATGACTTTAAACACACTTATTTTAGTTGACAAAGTCATAATTCACATCCAACAGTCATTTACAGTCAAAAGATTAAATGTTAAAATTTCATCCATATTGACCATTTTGGGATCGTTCGACATGTCCGGAGTCATCGTTTTTCATCCGAAAATTGATTTTTTGGACTGTACCAAAAATGATTCAAAATGTCAATTGGATCGTGCCTCATGTTGAATAACCACTTTTTAAACCCTCAGAGTGACCAAAATTGCCATTTTTACAGAGTTTTGCTTACTCAAAAGCTTCAATTTTGACCCGTTTCAGGCACAGAAATGACTTTAAACACACTTATTTTAGTTGACAAAGTCATAATTCACATCCAACAGTCATTTACAGTCAAAAGATTAAATGTTAAAATTTCATCCATATTGACCATTTTGGGATCGTTCGACATGTCCGGAGTCATCGTTTTTCATCCGAAAATTGATTTTTTGGACTGTACCAAAAATGATTCAAAATGTCAATTGGATCGTGCCTCATGTTGAATAACCACTTTTTAAACCCTCAGAGTGACCAAAATTGCCATTTTTACAGAGTTTTGCTTACTCAAAAGCTTCAATTTTGACCCGTTTCAGGCACAGAAATGACTTTAAACACACTTATTTTAGTTGACAAAGTCATAATTCACATCCAACAGTCATTTACAGTCAAAAGATTAAATGTTAAAATTTCATCCATTTTGACCTTTTTGGGATCGTTCGACATGTCCGGAGTCATCGTTTTTCATTCGAAAATTGATTTTTTGGACTGTACCAAAAATGATTCAAAATGTCAATTGGATCGTGCCTCATGTTGAATAACCACTTTTTAAACCCTCAGAGTGACCAAAATTGCCATTTTTACAGAGTTTTGCTTACTCAAAAGCTTCAATTTTGACCCGTTTCAGGCACAGAAATGACTTTAAACACACTTATTTTAGTTGACAAAGTCATAATTCACATCCAACAGTCATTTACAGTCAAAAGATTAAATGTTAAAATTTCATCCATATTGACCATTTTGGGATCGTTCGACATGTCCGGAGTCACCGTTTTTCATCCGAAAATTGATTTTTTGGACTGTACCAAAAGTGATTCAAAATGTCAATTGGATCGTGCCTCATGTTGAATAACCACTTTTTAAACCCTCAGAGTGACCAAAATTGCCATTTTTACAGAGTTTTGCTTACTCAAAAGCTTCAATTTTGACCCGTTTCAGGCACAGAAATGACTTTAAACACACTTATTTTAGTTGACAAAGTCATAATTCACATCCAACAGTCATTTACAGTCAAAAGATTAAATGTTAAAATTTCATCCATATTGACCATTTTGGGATAGTTCGACATGTCCGGAGTCATCGTTTTTCATCCGAAAATTGATTTTTTGGACTGTACCAAAAATGATTCAAAGTGTCAATTGGATCGTGCCTCATGTTGAATAACCACTTTTTAAACCCTCACAGTGACTAAAATTGCCATTTTTACAGAGTTTTGCTTACTCAAAAGCTTCAATTTTGACCCCTTTGAGGCACAGAAATGACTTTAAACACACTTATTTTAGTTGACAAAGTCATAATTCACATCCAACAGCCATTTAGAGTCAAAAGATTAAATGTTAAAATTTCATCCATATTGACCATTTTGGCATAGTTCGACATGTCCGGAGTCATCGTTTTTCATCCGAAAATTGATTTTTTGGACTGTACCAAAAATGATTCAAAATGTCAATTGGATCGTGCCTCATGTTGAATAACCACTTTTTAAACCCTCAGAGTGACCAAAATTGCCATTTTTACAGAGTTTTGCTTACTCAAAAGCTTCAATTTTGACCCGTTTCAGGCACAGAAATGACTTTAAACACACTTATTTTAGTTGACAAAGTCATAATTCACATCCAACAGTCATTTACAGTCAAAAGATTAAATGTTAAAATGTCATCCATATTGACCATTTTGGGATAGTTCGACATGTCCGGAGTCATCGTTTTTCATCCGAAAATTGATTTTTTGGACTGTACCAAAAATGATTCAAAATGTCAATTGTATCGTGCCTCATGTTGAATAACCACTTTTTAAACCCTCACAGTGACCAAAATTGCCATTTTTACAGAGTTTTGCTTACTCAAAAGCTTCAATTTTGACCCGTTTCAGGCACAGAAATGACTTTAAACACACTTATTTTAGTTGACAAAGTCATAATTCACATCCAACAGTCATTTACAGTAAAAAGATTAAATGTTAACATTTCATCCATTTTGACCTTTTTGGGATTGTTCGACATGTCCGGAGTCATCGTTTTTCATCCGAAAATTGATTTTTTGGACTGTACCAAAAATGATTCAAAATTTCAATTGGATCGTGCCTCATGTTGAATAACCACTTTTTAAACCCTCACAGTGACCAAAATTGCCATTTTTACAGAGTTTTGCTTACTCAAAAGCTTCAATTTTGACCCCTTTGAGGCACAGAAATGACTTTAAACACACTTATTTTAGTTGACAAAGTCATAATTCACATCCAACAGTCATTTAGAATCAAAAGATTAAATGTTAAAATTTCATCCATATTGACCATTTTGGGATAGTTCGACATGTCCGGAGTCATCGTTTTTCATTCGAAAATGTATTTTTTGGACTGTACCAAAAATGATTCAAAATGTCAATTTGATCGTGCCTCATGTTGAATAACCACTTTTTAAACCCTCACAGTGACCAAAATTGCCATTTTTACAGAGTTTTGCTTACTCAAAAGCTTTAATTTTGACCCGTTTCAGGCACAGAAATGACTTTAAACACACTTATTTTAGTTGACAAAGTCATAATTCACATCAAACAGTCATTTACAGTCAAAAGATTAAATGTTAATATTTCATCCATATTGACCATTTTGGGATAGTTCGACATGTCCGGAGTCATCGTTTTTCATCCGAAAATTGATTTTTTGGACTGTACCAAAAATGATTCAAAATGTCAATTGGATCGTGCCTCATGTTGAATAACCACTTTTTAAACCCTCACAGTGACCAAAATTGCCATTTTTACAGAGTTTTGCTTACTCAAAAGCTTCAATTTTGACCCGTTTCAGGCACAGAAATGACTTTAAACACACGTATTTTAGTTGACAAAGTCATAATTCACATCCAACAGTCATTTACAGTCAAAAGATTAAATGTTAAAATTTCATCCATTTTGACCTTTTTGGGATCGTTCGACATGTCCGGAGTCATCGTTTTTCATTCGAAAATTGATTTTTTGGACTGTACCAAAAATGATTCAAAATGTCAATTGGATCGTGCCTCATGTTGAATAACCACTTTTTAAACCCTCAGAGTGACCAAAATTGCCATTTTTACAGAGTTTTGCTTACTCAAAAGCTTCAATTTTGACCCGTTTCAGGCACAGAAATGACTTTAAACACACTTATTTTAGTTGACAAAGTCATAATTCACATCCAACAGTCATTTACAGTCAAAAGATTAAATGTTAATATTTCATCCATATTGACCATTTTGGGATAGTTCGACATGTCCGGAGTCATCGTTTTTCATCCGAAAATTGATTTTTTGGACTGTACCAAAAATGATTCAAAATGTCAATTGGATCGTGCCTCATGTTGAATAACCACTTTTTAAACCCTCACAGTGACCAAAATTGCCATTTTTACAGAGTTTTGCTTACTCAAAAGCTTCAATTTTGACCCGTTTCAGGCACAGAAATGACTTTAAACACACTTATTTTAGTTGACAAAGTCATAATTCACATCCAACAGTCATTTACAGTCAAAAGATTAAATGTTAAAATTTCATCCATATTGACCATTTTGGGATCGTTCGACATGTCCGGAGTCATCGTTTTTCATCCGAAAATTGATTTTTTGGCCTGTACCAAAAATGATTCAAAATGTCAATTGGATCGTGCCTCATGTTGAATAACCACTTTTTAAACCCTCAGAGTGACCAAAATTGCCATTTTTACAGAGTTTTGCTTACTCAAAAGCTTCAATTTTGACCCGTTTCAGGCACAGAAATGACTTTAAACACACTTATTTTAGTTGACAAAGTCATAATTCACATCCAACAGTCATTTACAGTCAAAAGATTAAATGTTAAAATTTCATCCATATTGACCATTTTGGGATAGTTCGACATGTCCGGAGTCATCGTTTTTCATCCGAAAATTGATTTTTTGGACTGTACCAAAAATGATTCAAAATGTCAATTGTATCGTGCCTCATGTTGAATAACCACTTTTTAAACCCTCACAGTGACCAAAATTGCCATTTTTACAGAGTTTTGCTTACTCAAAAGCTTCAATTTTGACCCGTTTCAGGTACAGAAATGACTTTAAACACACTTATTTTAGTTGACAAAGTCATAATTCACATCCAACAGTCATTTACAGTAAAAAGATTAAATGTTAACATTTCATCCATTTTGACCTTTTTGGGATTGTTCGACATGTCCGGAGTCATCGTTTTTCATCCGAAAATTGATTTTTTGGACTGTACCAAAAATGATTCAAAATTTCAATTGGATCGTGCCTAATGTTGAATAACCACTTTTTAAACCCTCACAGTGACCAAAATTGCCATTTTTACAGAGTTTTGCTTACTCAAAAGCTTCAATTTTGACCCCTTTGAGGCACAGAAATGACTTTAAACACACTTATTTTAGTTGACAAAGTCATAATTCACATCCAACAGTCATTTAGAATCAAAAGATTAAATGTTAAAATTTCATCCATATTGACCATTTTGGGATAGTTCGACATGTCCGGAGTCATCGTTTTTCATCCGAAAATGTATTTTTTGGACTGTACCAAAAATGATTCAAAATGTCAATTTGATCGTGCCTCATGTTGAATAACCACTTTTTAAACCCTCACAGTGACCAAAATTGCCATTTTTACAGAGTTTTGCTTACTCAAAAGCTTTAATTTTGACCCGTTTCAGGCACAGAAATGACTTTAAACACACTTATTTTAGTTGACAAAGTCATAATTCACATCAAACAGTCATTTACAGTCAAAAGATTAAATGTTAATATTTCATCCATATTGACCATTTTGGGATAGTTCGACATGTCCGGAGTCATCGTTTTTCATCCGAAAATTGATTTTTTGGACTGTACCAAAAATGATTCAAAATGTCAATTGGATCGTGCCTCATGTTGAATAACCACTTTTTAAACCCTCACAGTGACCAAAATTGCCATTTTTACAGAGTTTTGCTTACTCAAAAGCTTCAATTTTGACCCGTTTCAGGCACAGAAATGACTTTAAACACACGTATTTTAGTTGACAAAGTCATAATTCACATCCAACAGTCATTTACAGTCAAAAGATTAAATGTTAAAATTTCATCCATTTTGACCTTTTTGGGATCGTTCGACATGTCCGGAGTCATCGTTTTTCATTCGAAAATTGATTTTTTGGACTGTACCAAAAATGATTCAAAATGTCAATTGGATCGTGCCTCATGTTGAATAACCACTTTTTAAACCCTCAGAGTGACCAAAATTGCCATTTTTACAGAGTTTTGCTTACTCAAAAGCTTCAATTTTGACCCGTTTCAGGCACAGAAATGACTTTAAACACACTTATTTTAGTTGACAAAGTCATAATTCACATCCAACAGTCATTTACAGTCAAAAGATTAAATGTTAAAATTTCATCCATAATGACCATTTTGGGATCGTTCGACATGTCCGGAGTCATCGTTTTTCATCCGAAAATTGATTTTTTGGACTGTACCAAAAATGATTCAAAATGTCAATTGGATCGTGCCTCATGTTGAATAACCACTTTTTAAACCCTCAGAGTGACCAAAATTGCCATTTTTACAGAGTTTTGCTTACTCAAAAGCTTCAATTTTGACCCGTTTCAGGCACAGAAATGACTTTAAACACACTTATTTTAGTTGACAAAGTCATAATTCACATCCAACAGTCATTTACAGTCAAAAGATTAAATGTTAAAATTTCATCCATTTTGACCTTTTTGGGATCGTTCGACATGTCCGGAGTCATCGTTTTTCATCCGAAAATTGATTTTTTGGACTGTACCAAAAATGATTCAAAATGTCAATTGGATCGTGCCTCATGTTGAATAACCACTTTTTAAACCCTCACAGTGACCAAAATTGCCATTTTTACAGAGTTTTGCTTACTCAAAAGCTTCAATTTTGACCCGTTTCAGGCACAGAAATGACTTTAAACACACGTATTTTAGTTGACAAAGTCATAATTCACATCCAACAGTCATTTACAGTCAAAAGATTAAATGTTAAAATTTCATCCATTTTGACCTTTTTGGGATCGTTCGACATGTCCGGAGTCATCGTTTTTCATTCGAAAATTGATTTTTTGGACTGTACCAAAAATGATTCAAAATGTCAATTGGATCGTGCCTCATGTTGAATAACCACTTTTTAAACCCTCAGAGTGACCAAAATTGCCATTTTTACAGAGTTTTGCTTACTCAAAAGCTTCAATTTTGACCCGTTTCAGGCACAGAAATGACTTTAAACACACTTATTTTAGTTGACAAAGTCATAATTCACATCCAACAGTCATTTACAGTCAAAAGATTAAATGTTAATATTTCATCCATATTGACCATTTTGGGATAGTTCGACATGTCCGGAGTCATCGTTTTTCATCCGAAAATTGATTTTTTGGACTGTACCAAAAATGATTCAAAATGTCAATTGGATCGTGCCTCATGTTGAATAACCACTTTTTAAACCCTCACAGTGACCAAAATTGCCATTTTTACAGAGTTTTGCTTACTCAAAAGCTTCAATTTTGACCCGTTTCAGGCACAGAAATGACTTTAAACACACTTATTTTAGTTGACAAAGTCATAATTCACATCCAACAGTCATTTACAGTCAAAAGATTAAATGTTAAAATTTCATCCATATTGACCATTTTGGGATCGTTCGACATGTCCGGAGTCATCGTTTTTCATCCGAAAATTGATTTTTTGGCCTGTACCAAAAATGATTCAAAATGTCAATTGGATTGTGCCTCATGTTGAATAACCACTTTTTAAACCCTCAGAGTGACCAAAATTGCCATTTTTACAGAGTTTTGCTTACTCAAAAGCTTCAATTTTGACCCGTTTCAGGCACAGAAATGACTTTAAACACACTTATTTTAGTTGACAAAGTCATAATTCACATCCAACAGTCATTTACAGTCAAAAGATTAAATGTTAAAATTTCATCCATATTGACCATTTTGGGATAGTTCGACATGTCCGGAGTCATCGTTTTTCATCCGAAAATTGATTTTTTGGACTGTACCAAAAATGATTCAAAATGTCAATTGTATCGTGCCTCATGTTGAATAACCACTTTTTAAACCCTCACAGTGACCAAAATTGCCATTTTTACAGAGTTTTGCTTACTCAAAAGCTTCAATTTTGACCCGTTTCAGGCACAGAAATGACTTTAAACACACTTATTTTAGTTGACAAAGTCATAATTCACATCCAACAGTCATTTACAGTAAAAAGATTAAATGTTAACATTTCATCCATTTTGACCTTTTTGGGATTGTTCGACATGTCCGGAGTCATCGTTTTTCATCCGAAAATTGATTTTTTGGACTGTACCAAAAATGATTCAAAATTTCAATTGGATCGTGCCTAATGTTGAATAACCACTTTTTAAACCCTCACAGTGACCAAAATTGCCATTTTTACAGAGTTTTGCTTACTCAAAAGCTTCAATTTTGACCCCTTTGAGGCACAGAAATGACTTTAAACACACTTATTTTAGTTGACAAAGTCATAATTCACATCCAACAGTCATTTAGAATCAAAAGATTAAATGTTAAAATTTCATCCATATTGACCATTTTGGGATAGTTCGACATGTCCGGAGTCATCGTTTTTCATCCGAAAATGTATTTTTTGGACTGTACCAAAAATGATTCAAAATGTCAATTTGATCGTGCCTCATGTTGAATAACCACTTTTTAAACCCTCACAGTGACCAAAATTGCCATTTTTACAGAGTTTTGCTTACTCAAAAGCTTTAATTTTGACCCGTTTCAGGCACAGAAATGACTTTAAACACACTTATTTTAGTTGACAAAGTCATAATTCACATCAAACAGTCATTTACAGTCAAAAGATTAAATGTTAATATTTCATCCATATTGACCATTTTGGGATAGTTCGACATGTCCGGAGTCATCGTTTTTCATCCGAAAATTGATTTTTTGGACTGTACCAAAAATGATTCAAAATGTCAATTGGATCGTGCCTCATGTTGAATAACCACTTTTTAAACCCTCACAGTGACCAAAATTGCCATTTTTACAGAGTTTTGCTTACTCAAAAGCTTCAATTTTGACCCGTTTCAGGCACAGAAATGACTTTAAACACACGTATTTTAGTTGACAAAGTCATAATTCACATCCAACAGTCATTTACAGTCAAAAGATTAAATGTTAAAATTTCATCCATTTTGACCTTTTTGGGATCGTTCGACATGTCCGGAGTCATCGTTTTTCATTCGAAAATTGATTTTTTGGACTGTACCAAAAATGATTCAAAATGTCAATTGGATCGTGCCTCATGTTGAATAACCACTTTTTAAACCCTCAGAGTGACCAAAATTGCCATTTTTACAGAGTTTTGCTTACTCAAAAGCTTCAATTTTGACCCGTTTCAGGCACAGAAATGACTTTAAACACACTTATTTTAGTTGACAAAGTCATAATTCACATCCAACAGTCATTTACAGTCAAAAGATTAAATGTTAAAATTTCATCCATAATGACCATTTTGGGATCGTTCGACATGTCCGGAGTCATCGTTTTTCATCCGAAAATTGATTTTTTGGACTGTACCAAAAATGATTCAAAATGTCAATTGGATCGTGCCTCATGTTGAATAACCACTTTTTAAACCCTCAGAGTGACCAAAATTGCCATTTTTACAGAGTTTTGCTTACTCAAAAGCTTCAATTTTGACCCGTTTCAGGCACAGAAATGACTTTAAACACACTTATTTTAGTTGACAAAGTCATAATTCACATCCAACAGTCATTTACAGTCAAAAGATTAAATGTTAAAATTTCATCCATTTTGACCTTTTTGGGATCGTTCGACATGTCCGGAGTCATCGTTTTTCATTCGAAAATTGATTTTTTGGACTGTACCAAAAATGATTCAAAATGTCAATTGGATCGTGCCTCATGTTGAATAACCACTTTTTAAACCCTCAGAGTGACCAAAATTGCCATTTTTACAGAGTTTTGCTTACTCAAAAGCTTCAATTTTGACCCGTTTCAGGCACAGAAATGACTTTAAACACACTTATTTTAGTTGACAAAGTCATAATTCACATCCAACAGTCATTTACAGTCAAAAGATTAAATGTTAAAATTTCATCCATATTGACCATTTTGGGATCGTTCGACATGTCCGGAGTCATCGTTTTTCATCCGAAAATTGATTTTTTGGACTGTACCAAAAGTGATTCAAAATGTCAATTGGATCGTGCCTCATGTTGAATAACCACTTTTTAAACCCTCAGAGTGACCAAAATTGCCATTTTTACAGAGTTTTGCTTACTCAAAAGCTTCAATTTTGACCCGTTTCAGGCACAGAAATGACTTTAAACACACTTATTTTAGTTGACAAAGTCATAATTCACATCCAACAGTCATTTACAGTCAAAAGATTAAATGTTAAAATTTCATCCATATTGACCATTTTGGGATCGTTCGACATGTCCGGAGTCATCGTTTTTCATCCGAAAATTGATTTTTTGGACTGTACCAAAAATGATTCAAAATGTCAATTGGATCGTGCCTCATGTTGAATAACCACTTTTTAAACCCTCAGAGTGACCAAAATTGCCATTTTTACAGAGTTTTGCTTACTCAAAATCTTCAATTTTGACCCGTTTCAGGCACAGAAATGACTTTAAACACACTTATTTTAGTTGACAAAGTCATAATTCACATCCAACAGTCATTTACAGTCAAAAGATTAAATGTTAAAATTTCATCCATTTTGACCTTTTTGGGATCGTTCGACATGTCCGGAGTCATCGTTTTTCATTCGAAAATTGATTTTTTGGACTGTACCAAAAATGATTCAAAATGTCAATTGGATCGTGCCTCATGTTGAATAACCACTTTTTAAACCCTCAGAGTGACCAAAATTGCCATTTTTACAGAGTTTTGCTTACTCAAAAGCTTCAATTTTGACCCGTTTCAGGCACAGAAATGACTTTAAACACACTTATTTTAGTTGACAAAGTCATAATTCACATCCAACAGTCATTTACAGTCAAAAGATTAAATGTTAAAATTTCATCCATATTGACCATTTTGGGATCGTTCGACATGTCCGGAGTCACCGTTTTTCATCCGAAAATTGATTTTTTGGACTGTACCAAAAGTGATTCAAAATGTCAATTGGATCGTGCCTCATGTTGAATAACCACTTTTTAAACCCTCAGAGTGACCAAAATTGCCATTTTTACAGAGTTTTGCTTACTCAAAAGCTTCAATTTTGACCCGTTTCAGGCACAGAAATGACTTTAAACACACTTATTTTAGTTGACAAAGTCATAATTCACATCCAACAGTCATTTACAGTCAAAAGATTAAATGTTAA
The DNA here is from genome assembly GCF_964263255.1 of Lissotriton vulgaris. NCBI lineage: Eukaryota > Metazoa > Chordata > Amphibia > Caudata > Salamandridae > Lissotriton > Lissotriton vulgaris. The sequence goes on from NW_028252450.1 coordinate 20,754, forward strand.
AATTTCATCCATATTGACCATTTTGGGATCGTTCGACATGTCCGGAGTCATCGTTTTTCATCCGAAAATTGATTTTTTGGACTGTACCAAAAATGATTCAAAGTGTCAATTGGATCGTGCCTCATGTTGAATAACCACTTTTTAAACCCTCACAGTGACTAAAATTGCCATTTTTACAGAGTTTTGCTTACTCAAAAGCTTCAATTTTGACCCCTTTGAGGCACAGAAATGACTTTAAACACACTTATTTTAGTTGACAAAGTCATAATTCACATCCAACAGCCATTTAGAGTCAAAAGATTAAATGTTAAAATGTCATCCATATTGACCATTTTGGGATAGTTCGACATGTCCGGAGTCATCGTTTTTCATCCGAAAATTGATTTTTTGGACTGTACCAAAAATGATTCAAAATGTCAATTGGATCGTGCCTCATGTTGAATAACCACTTTTTAAACCCTCAGAGTGACCAAAATTGCCATTTTTACAGAGTTTTGCTTACTCAAAAGCTTCAATTTTGACCCGTTTCAGGCACAGAAATGACTTTAAACACACTTATTTTAGTTGACAAAGTCATAATTCACATCCAACAGTCATTTACAGTCAAAAGATTAAATGTTAAAATTTAATCCATATTGACCATTTTGGGATAGTTCGACATGTCCGGAGTCATCGTTTTTCATCCGAAAATTGATTTTTTGGACTGTACCAAAAATGATTCAAAATGTCAATTGGATCGTGCCTCATGTTGAATAACCACTTTTTAAACCCTCAGAGTGACCAAAATTGCCATTTTTACAGAGTTTTGCTTACTCAAAAGCTTCAATTTTGACCCGTTTCAGGCACAGAAATGACTTTAAACACACTTATTTTAGTTGACAAAGTCATAATTCACATCCAACAGCCATTTAGAGTCAAAAGATTAAATGTTAAAATTTCATCCATATTGACCATTTTGGGATAGTTCGACATGTCCGGAGTCATCGTTTTTCATCCGAAAATTGATTTTTTGGACTGTACCAAAAATGATTCAAAATGTCAATTGGATCGTGCCTCATGTTGAATAACCACTTTTTAAACCCTCAGAGTGACCAAAATTGCCATTTTTACAGAGTTTTGCTTACTCAAAAGCTTCAATTTTGACCCGTTTCAGGCACAGAAATGACTTTAAACACACTTATTTTAGTTGACAAAGTCATAATTCACATCCAACAGTCATTTACAGTCAAAAGATTAAATGTTAAAATTTAATCCATATTGACCATTTTGGGATAGTTCGACATGTCCGGAGTCATCGTTTTTCATCCGAAAATTGATTTTTTGGACTGTACCAAAAATGATTCAAAATGTCAATTGGATCGTGCCTCATGTTGAATAACCACTTTTTAAACCCTCAGAGTGACCAAAATTGCCATTTTTACAGAGTTTTGCTTACTCAAAAGCTTCAATTTTGACCCGTTTCAGGCACAGAAATGACTTTAAACACACTTATTTTAGTTGACAAAGTCATAATTCACATCCAACAGTCATTTACAGTCAAAAGATTAAATGTTAAAATTTCATCCATATTGACCATTTTGGGATCGTTCGACATGTCCGGAGTCATCGTTTTTCATCCGAAAATTGATTTTTTGGACTGTACCAAAAATGATTCAAAATGTCAATTGGATCGTGCCTCATGTTGAATAACCACTTTTTAAACCCTCAGAGTGACCAAAATTGCCATTTTTACAGAGTTTTGCTTACTCAAAAGCTTCAATTTTGACCCGTTTCAGGCACAGAAATGACTTTAAACACACTTATTTTAGTTGACAAAGTCATAATTCACATCTAACAGTCATTTAGAATCAAAAGATTAAATGTTAAAATTTCATCCATATTGACCATTTTGGGATAGTTCGACATGTCCGGAGTTATTGTTTTTCATCCGAAAATTGATTTTTTGGACTGTACCAAAAATGATTCAAAATGTCAATTGGATCGTGCCTCATGTTGAATAACCACTTTTTAAACCCTCAGAGTGACCAAAATTGCCATTTTTACAGAGTTTTGCTTACTCAAAAGCTTCAATTTTGACCCGTTTCAGGCACAGAAATGACTTTAAACACACTTATTTTAGTTGACAAAGTCATAATTCACATCCAACAGTCATTTACAGTCAAAAGATTAAATGTTAAAATTTCATCCATTTTGACCTTTTTGGGATCGTTCGACATGTCCGGAGTCATCGTTTTTCATCCGAAAATTGATTTTTTGGACTGTACCAAAAATGATTCAAAATGTCAATTGGATCGTGCCTCATGTTGAATAACCACTTTTTAAACCCTCACAGTGACCAAAATTGCCATTTTTACAGAGTTTTGCTTACTCAAAAGCTTCAATTTTGACCCGTTTCAGGCACAGAAATGACTTTAAACACACTTATTTTAGTTGGCAAAGTCATAATTCACATCCAACAGTCATTTACAGTCAAAAGATTAAATGTTAAAATTTCATCCATTTTGACCTTTTTGGGATCGTTCGACATGTCCGGAGTCATCGTTTTTCATCCGAAAATTGATTTTTTGGACTGTACCAAAAATGATTCAAAATGTCAATTGGATCGTGCCTCATGTTGAATAACCACTTTTTAAACCCTCACAGTGACCAAAATTGCCATTTTTACAGAGTTTTGCTTACTCAAAAGCTTCAATTTTGACCCGTTTCAGGCACAGAAATGACTTTAAACACACTTATTTTAGTTGACAAAGTCATAATTCACATCCAACAGTCATTTACAGTCAAAAGATTAAATGTTAAAATTTCATCCATTTTGACCTTTTTGGGATCGTTCGACATGTCCGGAGTCATCGTTTTTCATCCGAAAATTGATTTTTTGGACTGTACCAAAAATGATTCAAAATGTCAATTGGATCGTGCCTCATGTTGAATAACCACTTTTTAAACCCTCACAGTGACCAAAATTGCCATTTTTACAGAGTTTTGCTTACTCAAAAGCTTCAATTTTGACCCGTTTCAGGCACAGAAATGACTTTAAACACACTTATTTTAGTTGACAAAGTCATAATTCACATCCAACAGTCATTTACAGTCAAAAGATTAAATGTTAAAATTTCATCCATTTTGACCTTTTTGGGATCGTTCGACATGTCCGGAGTCATCGTTTTTCATTCGAAAATTGATTTTTTGGACTGTACCAAAAATGATTCAAAATGTCAATTGGATCGTGCCTCATGTTGAATAACCACTTTTTAAACCCTCACAGTGACCAAAATTGCCATTTTTACAGAGTTTTGCTTACTCAAAAGCTTCAATTTTGACCCGTTTCAGGCACAGAAATGACTTTAAACACACTTATTTTAGTTGACAAAGTCATAATTCACATCCAACAGTCATTTACAGTCAAAAGATTAAATGTTAAAATTTCATCCATTTTGACCTTTTTGGGATCGTTCGACATGTCCGGAGTCATCGTTTTTCATTCGAAAATTGATTTTTTGGACTGTACCAAAAATGATTCAAAATGTCAATTGGATCGTGCCTCATGTTGAATAACCACTTTTTAAACCCTCAGAGTGACCAAAATTGCCATTTTTACAGAGTTTTGCTTACTCAAAAGCTTCAATTTTGACCCGTTTCAGGCACAGAAATGACTTTAAACACACTTATTTTAGTTGACAAAGTCATAATTCACATCCAACAGTCATTTACAGTCAAAAGATTAAATGTTAAAATTTCATCCATATTGACCATTTTGGGATCGTTCGACATGTCCGGAGTCATCGTTTTTCATCCGAAAATTGATTTTTTGGCCTGTACCAAAAATGATTCAAAATGTCAATTTGATCGTGCCTCATGTTGAATAACCACTTTTTAAACCCTCAGAGTGACCAAAATTGCCATTTTTACAGAGTTTTGCTTACTCAAAAGCTTCAATTTTGACCCGTTTCAGGCACAGAAATGACTTTAAACACACTTATTTTAGTTGACAAAGTCATAATTCACATCCAACAGTCATTTACAGTCAAAAGATTAAATGTTAAAATTTCATCCATATTGACCATTTTGGGACCGTTCGACATGTCCGGAGTCATCGTTTTTCATCCGAAAATTGATTTTTTGGACTGTACCAAAAATGATTCAAAGTGTCAATTGGATCGTGCCTCATGTTGAATAACCAGTTTTTAAACCCTCACAGTGACCAAAATTGCCATTTTTACAGAGTTTTGCTTACTCAAAAGCTTCAATTTTGACCCCTTTGAGGCACAGAAATGACTTTAAACACACCTATTTTAGTTGACAAAGTCATAATTCACATCCAACAGTCATTTAGAATCAAAAGATTAAATGTTAAAATTTCATCCATATTGACCATTTTGGGATAGTTCGACATGTCCGGAGTCATCGTTTTTCATCCGAAAATTGATTTTTTGGACTGTACCAAAAATGATTCAAAATGTCAATTGGATCGTGCCTCATGTTGAATAACCACTTTTTAAACCCTCACAGTGACCAAAATTGCCATTTTTACAGAGTTTTGCTTACTCAAAAGCTTCAATTTTGACCCGTTTCAGGCACAGAAATGACTTTAAACACACTTATTTTAGTTGACAAAGTTATAATTCACATCCAACAGTCATTTACAGTCAAAAGATTAAATATTAAAATTTCATCCATATTGACCATTTTGGGATAGTTCGACATGTCCGGAGTCATCGTTTTTCATCCGAAAATTGATTTTTTGGACTGTACCAAAAATGATTCAAAATGTCAATTGGATCGTGCCTCATGTTGAATAACCACTTTTTAAACCCTCAGAGTGACCAAAATTGCCGTTTTTACAGAGTTTTGCTTACTCAAAAGCTTCAATTTTGACCCGTTTCAGGCACAGAAATGACTTTAAACACACTTATTTTAGTTGACAAAGTCATAATTCACATCCAACAGTCATTTACAGTCAAAAGATTAAATGTTAAAATTTCATCCATATTGACCATTTTGGGACCGTTCGACATGTCCGGAGTCATCGTTTTTCATCCGAAAATTGATTTTTTGGACTGTACCAAAAATGATTCAAAGTGTCAATTGGATCGTGCCTCATGTTGAATAACCAGTTTTTAAACCCTCAGAGTGACCAAAATTGTAATTTTTACAGAGTTTTGCTTACTCAAAAGCTTCAATTTTGACCCGTTTCAGGCACAGAAATGACTTTAAACACACTTATTTTAGTTGGCAAAGTCATAATTCACATCCAACAGTCATTTACAGTCAAAAGATTAAATGTTAAAATTTCATCCATTTTGACCTTTTTGGGATCGTTCGACATGTCCGGAGTCATCGTTTTTCATCCGAAAATTGATTTTTTGGACTGTACCAAAAATGATTCAAAATTTCAATTGGATCGTGCCTCATGTTGAATAACCACTTTTTAAACCCTCACAGTGACCAAAATTGCCATTTTTACAGAGTTTTGCTTACTCAAAAGCTTCAATTTTGACCCCTTTGAGGCACAGAAATGACTTTAAACACACCTATTTTAGTTGACAAAGTCATAATTCACATCCAACAGTCATTTAGAATCAAAAGATTAAATGTTAAAATTTCATCCATATTGACCATTTTGGGATAGTTCGACATGTCCGGAGTCATCGTTTTTCATCCGAAAATTGATTTTTTGGACTGTACCAAAAATGATTCAAAATGTCAATTGGATCGTGCCTCATGTTGAATAACCACTTTTTAAACCCTCACAGTGACCAAAATTGCCATTTTTACAGAGTTTTGCTTACTCAAAAGCTTCAATTTTGACCCGTTTCAGGCACAGAAATGACTTTAAACACACTTATTTTAGTTGACAAAGTCATAATTCACATCCAACAGTCATTTACAGTCAAAAGATTAAATATTAAAATTTCATCCATATTGACCATTTTGGGATAGTTCGACATGTCCGGAGTCATCGTTTTTCATCCGAAAATTGATTTTTTGGACTGTACCAAAAATGATTCAAAATGTCAATTGGATCGTGCCTCATGTTGAATAACCACTTTTTAAACCCTCAGAGTGACCAAAATTGCCGTTTTTACAGAGTTTTGCTTACTCAAAAGCTTCAATTTTGACCCGTTTCAGGCACAGAAATGACTTTAAACACACTTATTTTAGTTGACAAAGTCATAATTCACATCCAACAGTCATTTACAGTCAAAAGATTAAATGTTAAAATTTCATCCATATTGACCATTTTGGGATCGTTCGACATGTCCGGAGTCATCGTTTTTCATCCGAAAATTGATTTTTTGGACTGTACCAAAAATGATTCAAAATGTCAATTGGATCGTGCCTCATGTTGAATAACCACTTTTTAAACCCTCAGAGTGACCAAAATTGCCATTTTTACAGAGTTTTGCTTACTCAAAAGCTTCAATTTTGACCCGTTTCAGGCACAGAAATGACTTTAAACACACTTATTTTAGTTGACAAAGTCATAATTCACATCCAACAGTCATTTACAGTCAAAAGATTAAATGTTAAAATTTCATCCATTTTGACCTTTTTGGGATCGTTCGACATGTCCGGAGTCATCGTTTTTCATCCGAAAATTGATTTTTTGGACTGTACCAAAAATGATTCAAAATGTCAATTGGATCGTGCCTCATGTTGAATAACCACTTTTTAAACCCTCACAGTGACCAAAATTGCCATTTTTACAGAGTTTTTCTTACTCAAAAGCTTCAATTTTGACCCGTTTCAGGCACAGAAATGACTTTAAACACACTTATTTTAGTTGACAAAGTCATAATTCACATCCAACAGTCATTTACAGTCAAAAGATTAAATGTTAAAATTTCATCCATTTTGACCTTTTTGGGATCGTTCGACATGTCCGGAGTCATCGTTTTTCATTCGAAAATTGATTTTTTGGACTGTACCAAAAATGATTCAAAATGTCAATTGGATCGTGCCTCATGTTGAATAACCACTTTTTAAACCCTCAGAGTGACCAAAATTGCCATTTTTACAGAGTTTTGCTTACTCAAAAGCTTCAATTTTGACCCGTTTCAGGCACAGAAATGACTTTAAACACACTTATTTTAGTTGACAAAGTCATAATTCACATCCAACAGTCATTTACAGTCAAAAGATTAAATGTTAAAATTTCATCCATATTGACCATTTTGGGATCGTTCGACATGTCCGGAGTCATCGTTTTTCATCCGAAAATTGATTTTTTGGCCTGTACCAAAAATGATTCAAAATGTCAATTGGATCGTGCCTCATGTTGAATAACCACTTTTTAAACCCTCAGAGTGACCAAAATTGCCATTTTTACAGAGTTTTGCTTACTCAAAAGCTTCAATTTTGACCCGTTTCAGGCACAGAAATGACTTTAAACACACTTATTTTAGTTGACAAAGTCATAATTCACATCCAACAGTCATTTACAGTCAAAAGATTAAATGTTAAAATTTCATCCATATTGACCATTTTGGGATCGTTCGACATGTCCGGATTCATCGTTTTTCATCCGAAAATTGATTTTTTTGGACTGTACCAAAAATGATTCAAAGTGTCAATTGGATCGTGCCTCATGTTGAATAACCACTTTTTAAACCCTCAGAGTGACCAAAATTGCCATTTTTACAGAGTTTTGCTTACTCAAAAGCTTCAATTTTGACCCGTTTCAGGAACAGAAATGACTTTAAACACACTTATTTTAGTTGACAAAGTCATAATTCACATCCAACAGTCATTTAGAATCAAAAGATTAAATGTTAAAATTTCATCCATATTGACCATTTTGGGATAGTTCGACATGTCCGGAGTCATTGTTTTTCATCCGAAAATTGATTTTTTGGACTGTACCAAAAATGATTCAAAATGTCAATTGGATCGTGCCTCATGTTGAATAACCACTTTTTAAACCCTCAGAGTGACCAAAATTGCCATTTTTACAGAGTTTTGCTTACTCAAAAGCTTCAATTTTGACCCGTTTCAGGCACAGAAATGACTTTAAACACACTTATTTTAGTTGACAAAGTCATAATTCACATCCAACAGTCATTTACAGTCAAAAGATTAAATGTTAAAATTTCATCCATATTGACCATTTTGGGATCGTTCGACATGTCCGGAGTCATCGTTTATCATCCGAAAATTGATTTTTTGGACTGTACCAAAAATGATTCAAAGTGTCAATTGGATCGTGCCTCATGTTGAATAACCACTTTTTAAACCCTCAGAGTGACCAAAATTGTAATTTTTACAGAGTTCTGCTTACTCAAAAGCTTCAATTTTGACCCGTTTCAGGCACAGAAATGACTTTAAACACACTTATTTTAGTTGGCAAAGTCATAATTCACATCCAACAGTCATTTACAGTCAAAAGATTAAATGTTAAAATTTCATCCATTTTGACCTTTTTGGGATCGTTCGACATGTCCGGAGTCATCGTTTTTCATCCGAAAATTGATTTTTTGGACTGTACCAAAAATGATTCAAAATTTCAATTGGATCGTGCCTCATGTTGAATAACCACTTTTTAAACCCTCACAGTGACCAAAATTGCCATTTTTACAGAGTTTTGCTTACTCAAAAGCTTCAATTTTGACCCCTTTGAGGCACAGAAATGACTTTAAACACACCTATTTTAGTTGACAAAGTCATAATTCACATCCAACAGTCATTTAGAATCAAAAGATTAAATGTTAAAATTTCATCCATATTGACCATTTTGGGATAGTTCGACATGTCCGGAGTCATCGTTTTTCATCCGAAAATTGATTTTTTGGACTGTACCAAAAATGATTCAAAATGTCAATTGGATCGTGCCTCATGTTGAATAACCACTTTTTAAACCCTCACAGTGACCAAAATTGCCATTTTTACAGAGTTTTGCTTACTCAAAAGCTTCAATTTTGACCCGTTTCAGGCACAGAAATGACTTTAAACACACTTATTTTAGTTGACAAAGTCATAATTCACATCCAACAGTCATTTACAGTCAAAAGATTAAATATTAAAATTTCATCCATATTGACCATTTTGGGATAGTTCGACATGTCCGGAGTCATCGTTTTTCATCCGAAAATTGATTTTTTGGACTGTACCAAAAATGATTCAAAATGTCAATTGGATCGTGCCTCATGTTGAATAACCACTTTTTAAACCCTCAGAGTGACCAAAATTGCCGTTTTTACAGAGTTTTGCTTACTCAAAAGCTTCAATTTTGACCCGTTTCAGGCACAGAAATGACTTTAAACACACTTATTTTAGTTGACAAAGTCATAATTCACATCCAACAGTCATTTACAGTCAAAAGATTAAATGTTAAAATTTCATCCATATTGACCATTTTGGGATCGTTCGACATGTCCGGAGTCATCGTTTTTCATCCGAAAATTGATTTTTTGGCCTGTACCAAAAATGATTCAAAATGTCAATTGGATCGTGCCTCATGTTGAATAACCACTTTTTAAACCCTCAGAGTGACCAAAATTGCCATTTTTACAGAGTTTTGCTTACTCAAAAGCTTCAATTTTGACCCGTTTCAGGCACAGAAATGACTTTAAACACACTTATTTTAGTTGACAAAGTCATAATTCACATCCAACAGTCATTTACAGTCAAAAGATTAAATGTTAAAATTTCATCCATATTGACCATTTTGGGATAGTTCGACATGTCCGGAGTCATCGTTTTTCATCCGAAAATTGATTTTTTGGACTGTACCAAAAATGATTCAAAATGTCAATTGTATCGTGCCTCATGTTGAATAACCACTTTTTAAACCCTCACAGTGACCAAAATTGCCATTTTTACAGAGTTTTGCTTACTCAAAAGCTTCAATTTTGACCCGTTTCAGGCACAGAAATGACTTTAAACACACTTATTTTAGTTGACAAAGTCATAATTCACATCCAACAGTCATTTACAGTCAAAAGATTAAATGTTAACATTTCATCCATTTTGACCTTTTTGGGATTGTTCGACATGTCCGGAGTCATCGTTTTTCATCCGAAAATTGATTTTTTGGACTGTACCAAAAATGATTCAAAATTTCAATTGGATCGTGCCTCATGTTGAATAACCACTTTTTAAACCCTCACAGTGACCAAAATTGCCATTTTTACAGAGTTTTGCTTACTCAAAAGCTTCAATTTTGACCCCTTTGAGGCACAGAAATGACTTTAAACACACTTATTTTAGTTGACAAAGTCATAATTCACATCCAACAGTCATTTACAGTCAAAAGATTAAATGTTAATATTTCATCCATATTGACCATTTTGGGATAGTTCGACATGTCCGGAGTCATCGTTTTTCATCCGAAAATTGATTTTTTGGACTGTACCAAAAATGATTCAAAATGTCAATTGGATCGCGCCTCATGTTGAATAACCACTTTTTAAACCCTCACAGTGACCAAAATTGCCATTTTTACAGAGTTTTGCTTACTCAAAAGCTTCAATTTTGACCCGTTTCAGGCACAGAAATGACTTTAAACACACGTATTTTAGTTGACAAAGTCATAATTCACATCCAACAGTCATTTACAGTCAAAAGATTAAATGTTAAAATTTCATCCATTTTGACCTTTTTGGGATCGTTCGACATGTCCGGAGTCATCGTTTTTCATTCGAAAATTGATTTTTTGGACTGTACCAAAAATGATTCAAAATGTCAATTGGATCGTGCCTCATGTTGAATAACCACTTTTTAAACCCTCAGAGTGACCAAAATTGCCATTTTTACAGAGTTTTGCTTACTCAAAAGCTTCAATTTTGACCCGTTTCAGGCACAGAAATGACTTTAAACACACTTATTTTAGTTGACAAAGTCATAATTCACATCCAACAGTCATTTACAGTCAAAAGATTAAAGGTTAAAATTTCATCCATATTGACCATTTTGGGATCGTTCGACATGTCCGGAGTCATCGTTTTTCATCCGAAAATTGATTTTTTGGACTGTACCAAAAATGATTCAAAATGTCAATTGGATCGTGCCTCATGTTGAATAACCACTTTTTAAACCCTCAGAGTGACCAAAATTGCCATTTTTACAGAGTTTTGCTTACTCAAAAGCTTCAATTTTGACCCGTTTCAGGCACAGAAATGACTTTAAACACACTTATTTTAGTTGACAAAGTCATAATTCACATCCAACAGTCATTTACAGTCAAAAGATTAAATGTTAAAATTTCATCCATTTTGACCTTTTTGGGATCGTTCGACATGTCCGGAGTCATCGTTTTTCATTCGAAAATTGATTTTTTGGACTGTACCAAAAATGATTCAAAATGTCAATTGGATCGTGCCTCATGTTGAATAACCACTTTTTAAACCCTCAGAGTGACCAAAATTGCCATTTTTACAGAGTTTTGCTTACTCAAAAGCTTCAATTTTGACCCGTTTCAGGCACAGAAATGACTTTAAACACACTTATTTTAGTTGACAAAGTCATAATTCACATCCAACAGTCATTTACAGTCAAAAGATTAAATGTTAAAATTTCATCCATATTGACCATTTTGGGATCGTTCGACATGTCCGGAGTCATCGTTTTTCATCCGAAAATTGATTTTTTGGACTGTACCAAAAGTGATTCAAAATGTCAATTGGATCGTGCCTCATGTTGAATAACCACTTTTTAAACCCTCAGAGTGACCAAAATTGCCATTTTTACAGAGTTTTGCTTACTCAAAAGCTTCAATTTTGACCCGTTTCAGGCACAGAAATGACTTTAAACACACTTATTTTAGTTGACAAAGTCATAATTCACATCCAACAGTCATTTACAGTCAAAAGATTAAATGTTAAAATTTCATCCATATTGACCATTTTGGGATCGTTCGACATATCCGGAGTCATCGTTTTTCATCCGAAAATTGATTTTTTGGACTGTACCAAAAGTGATTCAAAATGTCAATTGGATCGTGCCTCATGTTGAATAACCACTTTTTAAACCCTCAGAGTGACCAAAATTGCCATTTTTACAGAGTTTTGCTTACTCAAAAGCTTCAATTTTGACCCGTTTCAGGCACAGAAATGACTTTAAACACACTTATTTTAGTTGACAAAGTCATAATTCACATCCAACAGTCATTTACAGTCAAAAGATTAAATGTTAAAATTTCATCCATATTGACCATTTTGGGATCGTTCGACATGTCCGGAGTCATCGTTTTTCATCCAAAAATTGATTTTTTGGACTGTACCAAAAATGATTCAAAATGTCAATTGGATCGTGCCTCATGTTGAATAACCACTTTTTAAACCCTCAGAGTGACCAAAATTGCCATTTTTACAGAGTTTTGCTTACTCAAAATCTTTAATTTTGACCCGTTTCAGGCACAGAAATGACTTTAAACACACTTATTTTAGTTGACAAAGTCATAATTCACATCCAACAGTCATTTACAGTCAAAAGATTAAGGGGGTCATTAGGATCGCGGACGGACTTGAGTCCGTCCGCGACCCCAGAGCATGAGGGAACGTCCGCATGGGCTGCGGCGTTCCCTCTGTGCAGATTAGGATGTGACCGCCAGGGTGGCGGTCACATCCTCTATTTTTAACATTGCTGCGGGTGGAGCTTCAAGCTGCACCCGCAGCAATGTTAAAAATGCATGCACAGCATTTGCGTGCACAAAGCGGCAGGCACCGCGCGGTGCCTGCTGCATTGTGCACGCAAATGCAGGGGGGTACCATAGGTACCCCCCATGTGCACCCCCCACCCCCCACTACACCTAGGGGGCCCGCAAAGGGCCCCTGCAGTGCAGTTACACATGCTTTTCCACGGCGGAAAAGCCGCCGCGGAAAAGCATGTTTCCATGCACATCCTAATCTGGCTGAAGGTGTCTAAGAGACACCTTCACCATTTTAGTGCTTTTCCGCCGCGGTTGTAAGCCAGCCGCGGCGGAAAAGCTGCGGACCTAAACCATGACCCACCAGCCATCCTAATGTGGCGGTGGGTCCTGGTGGGTCCGCAGAGGATTTTCCGCATCCTCCGGGCCGGCGGTGGCTTCCGCCGGCCCGGAGGATGCGGAAAATCCTCCATCCTAATGACCCCCTAAATGTTAAAATTTCATCCATTTTGACCTTTTTGGGATCGTTCGACATGTCCGGAGTCATCGTTTTTCATTCGAAAATTGATTTTTTGGACTGTACCAAAAATGATTCAAAATGTCAATTGGATCGTGCCTCATGTTGAATAACCACTTTTTAAACCCTCAGAGTGACCAAAATTGCCATTTTTACAGAGTTTTGCTTACTCAAAAGCTTCAATTTTGACCTGTTTCAGGCACAGAAATGACTTTAAACACACTTATTTTAGTTGACAAAGTCATAATTCACATCCAACAGTCATTTACAGTCAAAAGATTAAATGTTAAAATTTCATCCATATTGACCATTTTGGGATAGTTCGACATGTCCGGAGTCACCGTTTTTCATCCGAAAATTGATTTTTTGGACTGTACCAAAAATGATTCAAAATGTCAATTGGATCGTGCCTCATGTTGAATAACCACTTTTTAAACCCTCAGAGTGACCAAAATTGCCATTTTTACAGAGTTTTGCTTACTCAAAAGCTTCAATTTTGACCCGTTTCAGGCACAGAAATGACTTTAAACACACTTATTTTAGTTGACAAAGTCATAATTCACATCCAACAGTCATTTACAGTCAAAAGATTAAATGTTAAAATTTCATCCATATTGACCATTTTGGGATCGTTCGACATATCCGGAGTCATCGTTTTTCATCCGAAAATTGATTTTTTGGACTGTACCAAAAGTGATTCAAAATGTCAATTGGATCGTGCCTCATGTTGAATAACCACTTTTTAAACCCTCAGAGTGACCAAAATTGCCATTTTTACAGAGTTTTGCTTACTCAAAAGCTTCAATTTTGACCCGTTTCAGGCACAGAAATGACTTTAAACACACTTATTTTAGTTGACAAAGTCATAATTCACATCCAACAGTCATTTACAGTCAAAAGATTAAATGTTAAAATTTCATCCATATTGACCATTTTGGGATCGTTCGACATGTCCGGAGTCATCGTTTTTCATCCGAAAATTGATTTTTTGGACTGTACCAAAAATGATTCAAAATGTCAATTGGATCGTGCCTCATGTTGAATAACCACTTTTTAAACCCTCACAGTGACCAAAATTGCCATTTTTACAGAGTTTTGCTTACTCAAAAGCTTCAATTTTGACCCGTTTCAGGCACAGAAATGACTTTAAACACACTTATTTTAGTTGACAAAGTCATAATTCACATCCAACAGTCATTTACAGTCAAAAGATTAAATGTTAAAATTTCATCCATTTTGACCTTTTTGGGATCGTTCGACATGTCCGGAGTCATCGTTTTTCATCCGAAAATTGATTTTTTGGACTGTACCAAAAATGATTCAAAATGTCAATTGGATCGTGCCTCATGTTGAATAACCACTTTTTAAACCCTCACAGTGACCAAAATTGCCATTTTTACAGAGTTTTTCTTACTCAAAAGCTTCAATTTTGACCCGTTTCAGGCACAGAAATGACTTTAAACACACTTATTTTAGTTGACAAAGTCATAATTCACATCCAACAGTCATTTACAGTCAAAAGATTAAATGTTAAAATTTCATCCATTTTGACCTTTTTGGGATCGTTCGACATGTCCGGAGTCATCGTTTTTCATTCGAAAATTGATTTTTTGGACTGTACCAAAAATGATTCAAAATGTCAATTGGATCGTGCCTCATGTTGAATAACCACTTTTTAAACCCTCAGAGTGACCAAAATTGCCATTTTTACAGAGTTTTGCTTACTCAAAAGCTTCAATTTTGACCCGTTTCAGGCACAGAAATGACTTTAAACACACTTATTTTAGTTGACAAAGTCATAATTCACATCCAACAGTCATTTACAGTCAAAAGATTAAATGTTAAAATTTCATCCATATTGACCATTTTGGGATCGTTCGACATGTCCGGAGTCATCGTTTTTCATCCGAAAATTGATTTTTTGGCCTGTACCAAAAATGATTCAAAATGTCAATTGGATCGTGCCTCATGTTGAATAACCACTTTTTAAACCCTCAGAGTGACCAAAATTGCCATTTTTACAGAGTTTTGCTTACTCAAAAGCTTCAATTTTGACCCGTTTCAGGCACAGAAATGACTTTAAACACACTTATTTTAGTTGACAAAGTCATAATTCACGTCCAACAGTCATTTACAGTCAAAAGATTAAATGTTAAAATTTCATCCATATTGACCATTTTGGGATAGTTCGACATGTCCGGAGTCATCGTTTTTCATCCGAAAATTGATTTTTTGGACTGTACCAAAAATGATTCAAAATGTCAATTGTATCGTGCCTCATGTTGAATAACCACTTTTTAAACCCTCACAGTGACCAAAATTGCCATTTTTACAGAGTTTTGCTTACTCAAAAGCTTCAATTTTGACCCGTTTCAGGCACAGAAATGACTTTAAACACACTTATTTTAGTTGACAAAGTCATAATTCACATCCAACAGTCATTTACAGTAAAAAGATTAAATGTTAACATTTCATCCATTTTGACCTTTTTGGGATTGTTCGACATGTCCGGAGTCATCGTTTTTCATCCGAAAATTGATTTTTTGGACTGTACCAAAAATGATTCAAAATTTCAATTGGATCGTGCCTCATGTTGAATAACCACTTTTTAAACCCTCACAGTGACCAAAATTGCCATTTTTACAGAGTTTTGCTTACTCAAAAGCTTCAATTTTGACCCCTTTGAGGCACAGAAATGACTTTAAACACACTTATTTTAGTTGACAAAGTCATAATTCACATCCAACAGTCATTTACAGTCAAAAGATTAAATGTTAATATTTCATCCATATTGACCATTTTGGGATAGTTCGACATGTCCGGAGTCATCGTTTTTCATCCGAAAATTGATTTTTTGGACTGTACCAAAAATGATTCAAAATGTCAATTGGATCGTGCCTCATGTTGAATAACCACTTTTTAAACCCTCACAGTGACCAAAATTGCCATTTTTACAGAGTTTTGCTTACTCAAAAGCTTCAATTTTGACCCGTTTCAGGCACAGAAATGACTTTAAACACACGTATTTTAGTTGACAAAGTCATAATTCACATCCAACAGTCATTTACAGTCAAAAGATTAAATGTTAAAATTTCATCCATTTTGACCTTTTTGGGATCGTTCGACATGTCCGGAGTCATCGTTTTTCATTCGAAAATTGATTTTTTGGACTGTACCAAAAATGATTCAAAATGTCAATTGGATCGTGCCTCATGTTGAATAACCACTTTTTAAACCCTCAGAGTGACCAAAATTGCCATTTTTACAGAGTTTTGCTTACTCAAAAGCTTCAATTTTGACCCGTTTCAGGCACAGAAATGACTTTAAACACACTTATTTTAGTTGACAAAGTCATAATTCACATCCAACAGTCATTTACAGTCAAAAGATTAAATGTTAAAATTTCATCCATATTGACCATTTTGGGATCGTTCGACATGTCCGGAGTCATCGTTTTTCATCCGAAAATTGATTTTTTGGACTGTACCAAAAATGATTCAAAATGTCAATTGGATCGTGCCTCATGTTGAATAACCACTTTTTAAACCCTCAGAGTGACCAAAATTGCCATTTTTACAGAGTTTTGCTTACTCAAAAGCTTCAATTTTGACCCGTTTCAGGCACAGAAATGACTTTAAACACACTTATTTTAGTTGACAAAGTCATAATTCACATCCAACAGTCATTTACAGTCAAAAGATTAAATGTTAAAATTTCATCCATTTTGACCTTTTTGGGATCGTTCGACATGTCCGGAGTCATCGTTTTTCATTCGAAAATTGATTTTTTGGACTGTACCAAAAATGATTCAAAATGTCAATTGGATCGTGCCTCATGTTGAATAACCACTTTTTAAACCCTCAGAGTGACCAAAATTGCCATTTTTACAGAGTTTTGCTTACTCAAAAGCTTCAATTTTGACCCGTTTCAGGCACAGAAATGACTTTAAACACACTTATTTTAGTTGACAAAGTCATAATTCACATCCAACAGTCATTTACAGTCAAAAGATTAAATGTTAAAATTTCATCCATATTGACCATTTTGGGATCGTTCGACATGTCCGGAGTCATCGTTTTTCATCCGAAAATTGATTTTTTGGACTGTACCAAAAGTGATTCAAAATGTCAATTGGATCGTGCCTCATGTTGAATAACCACTTTTTAAACCCTCAGAGTGACCAAAATTGCCATTTTTACAGAGTTTTGCTTACTCAAAAGCTTCAATTTTGACCCGTTTCAGGCACAGAAATGACTTTAAACACACTTATTTTAGTTGACAAAGTCATAATTCACATCCAACAGTCATTTACAGTCAAAAGATTAAATGTTAAAATTTCATCCATATTGACCATTTTGGGATCGTTCGACATATCCGGAGTCATCGTTTTTCATCCGAAAATTGATTTTTTGGACTGTACCAAAAGTGATTCAAAATGTCAATTGGATCGTGCCTCATGTTGAATAACCACTTTTTAAACCCTCAGAGTGACCAAAATTGCCATTTTTACAGAGTTTTGCTTACTCAAAAGCTTCAATTTTGACCCGTTTCAGGCACAGAAATGACTTTAAACACACTTATTTTAGTTGACAAAGTCATAATTCACATCCAACAGTCATTTACAGTCAAAAGATTAAATGTTAAAATTTCATCCATATTGACCATTTTGGGATCGTTCGACATGTCCGGAGTCATCGTTTTTCATCCAAAAATTGATTTTTTGGACTGTACCAAAAATGATTCAAAATGTCAATTGGATCGTGCCTCATGTTGAATAACCACTTTTTAAACCCTCAGAGTGACCAAAATTGCCATTTTTACAGAGTTTTGCTTACTCAAAATCTTTAATTTTGACCCGTTTCAGGCACAGAAATGACTTTAAACACACTTATTTTAGTTGACAAAGTCATAATTCACATCCAACAGTCATTTACAGTCAAAAGATTAAGGGGGTCATTAGGATCGCGGACGGACTTGAGTCCGTCCGCGACCCCAGAGCATGAGGGAACGTCCGCATGGGCTGCGGCGTTCCCTCTGTGCAGATTAGGATGTGACCGCCAGGGTGGCGGTCACATCCTCTATTTTTAACATTGCTGCGGGTGGAGCTTCAAGCTGCACCCGCAGCAATGTTAAAAATGCATGCACAGCATTTGCGTGCACAAAGCGGCAGGCACCGCGCGGTGCCTGCTGCATTGTGCACGCAAATGCAGGGGGGTACCATAGGTACCCCCCATGTGCACCCCCCACCCCCCACTACACCTAGGGGGCCCGCAAAGGGCCCCTGCAGTGCAGTTACACATGCTTTTCCACGGCGGAAAAGCCGCCGCGGAAAAGCATGTTTCCATGCACATCCTAATCTGGCTGAAGGTGTCTAAGAGACACCTTCACCATTTTAGTGCTTTTCCGCCGCGGTTGTAAGCCAGCCGCGGCGGAAAAGCTGCGGACCTAAACCATGACCCACCAGCCATCCTAATGTGGCGGTGGGTCCTGGTGGGTCCGCAGAGGATTTTCCGCATCCTCCGGGCCGGCGGTGGCTTCCGCCGGCCCGGAGGATGCGGAAAATCCTCCATCCTAATGACCCCCTAAATGTTAAAATTTCATCCATTTTGACCTTTTTGGGATCGTTCGACATGTCCGGAGTCATCGTTTTTCATTCGAAAATTGATTTTTTGGACTGTACCAAAAATGATTCAAAATGTCAATTGGATCGTGCCTCATGTTGAATAACCACTTTTTAAACCCTCAGAGTGACCAAAATTGCCATTTTTACAGAGTTTTGCTTACTCAAAAGCTTCAATTTTGACCCGTTTCAGGCACAGAAATGACTTTAAACACACGTATTTTAGTTGACAAAGTCATAATTCACATCCAACAGTCATTTACAGTCAAAAGATTAAATGTTAAAATTTCATTCATATTGACCATTTTGGGATCGTTCGACATGTCCGGAGTCACCGTTTTTCATCCGAAAATTGATTTTTTGGACTGTACCAAAAGTGATTCAAAATGTCAATTGGATCGTGCCTCATGTTGAATAACCACTTTTTAAACCCTCAGAGTGACCAAAATTGCCATTTTTACAGAGTTTTGCTTACTCAAAAGCTTCAATTTTGACCCGTTTCAGGCACAGAAATGACTTTAAACACACTTATTTTAGTTGACAAAGTCATAATTCACATCCAACAGTCATTTACAGTCAAAAGATTAAATGTTAAAATTTCATCCATATTGACCATTTTGGGATCGTTCGACATGTCCGGAGTCATCGTTTTTCATCCGAAAATTGATTTTTTGGACTGTACCAAAAATGATTCAAAGTGTCAATTGGATCGTGCCTCATGTTGAATAACCACTTTTTAAACCCTCACAGTGACTAAAATTGCCATTTTTTCAGAGTTTTGCTTACTCAAAAGCTTCAATTTTGACCCCTTTGAGGCACAGAAATGACTTTAAACACACTTATTTTAGTTGACAAAGTCATAATTCACATCCAACAGCCATTTAGAGTCAAAAGATTAAATGTTAAAATTTCATCCATATTGACCATTTTGGGATAGTTCGACATGTCCGGAGTCATCGTTTTTCATCCGAAAATTGATTTTTTGGACTGTACCAAAAATGATTCAAAATGTCAATTGGATCGTGCCTCATGTTGAATAACCACTTTTTAAACCCTCAGAGTGACCAAAATTGCCATTTTTACAGAGTTTTGCTTACTCAAAAGCTTCAATTTTGACCCGTTTCAGGCACAGAAATGACTTTAAACACACTTATTTTAGTTGACAAAGTCATAATTCACATCCAACAGTCATTTACAGTCAAAAGATTAAATGTTAAAATTTCATCCATATTGACCATTTTGGGATCGTTCGACATATCCGGAGTCATCGTTTTTCATCCGAAAATTGATTTTTTGGACTGTACCAAAAGTGATTCAAAATGTCAATTGGATCGTGCCTCATGTTGAATAACCACTTTTTAAACCCTCAGAGTGACCAAAATTGCCATTTTTACAGAGTTTTGCTTACTCAAAAGCTTCAATTTTGACCCGTTTCAGGCACAGAAATGACTTTAAACACACTTATTTTAGTTGACAAAGTCATAATTCACATCCAACAGTCATTTACAGTCAAAAGATTAAATGTTAAAATTTTATCCATATTGACCATTTTGGGATCGTTCGACATGTCCGGAGTCATCGTTTTTCCTCCAAAAATTGATTTTTTGGACTGTACCAAAAATGATTCAAAATGTCAATTGGATCGTGCCTCATGTTGAATAACCACTTTTTAAACCCTCAGAGTGACCAAAATTGCCATTTTTACAGAGTTTTGCTTACTCAAAATCTTTAATTTTGACCCGTTTCAGGCACAGAAATGACTTTAAACACACTTATTTTAGTTGACAAAGTCATAATTCACATCCAACAGTCATTTACAGTCAAAAGATTAAATGTTAAAATTTCATCCATTTTGACCTTTTTGGGATCGTTCGACATGTCCGGAGTCATCGTTTTTCATTCGAAAATTGATTTTTTGGACTGTACCAAAAATGATTCAAAATGTCAATTGGATCGTGCCTCATGTTGAATAACCACTTTTTAAACCCTCAGAGTGACCAAAATTGCCATTTTTACAGAGTTTTGCTTACTCAAAAGCTTCAATTTTGACCCGTTTCAGGCACAGAAATGACTTTAAACACACGTATTTTAGTTGAGAAAGTCATAATTCACATCCAACAGTCATTTACAGTCAAAAGATTAAATGTTAAAATTTCATCCATATTGACCATTTTGGGATCGTTCGACATGTCCGGAGTCACCGTTTTTCATCCGAAAATTGATTTTTTGGACTGTACCAAAAGTGATTCAAAATGTCAATTGGATCGTGCCTCATGTTGAATAACCACTTTTTAAACCCTCAGAGTGACCAAAATTGCCATTTTTACAGAGTTTTGCTTACTCAAAAGCTTCAATTTTGACCCGTTTCAGGCACAGAAATGACTTTAAACACACTTATTTTAGTTGACAAAGTCATAATTCACATCCAACAGTCATTTACAGTCAAAAGATTAAATGTTAAAATTTCATCCATATTGACCATTTTGGGATCGTTCGACATGTCCGGAGTCATCGTTTTTCATCCGAAAATTGATTTTTTGGACTGTAACAAAAATGATTCAAAGTGTCAATTGGATCGTGCCTCATGTTGAATAACCACTTTTTAAACCCTCACAGTGACTAAAATTGCCATTTTTACAGAGTTTTGCTTACTCAAAAGCTTCAATTTTGACCCCTTTGAGGCACAGAAATGACTTTAAACACACTTATTTTAGTTGACAAAGTCATAATTCACATCCAACAGCCATTTAGAGTCAAAAGATTAAATGTTAAAATTTCATCCATATTGACCATTTTGGGATAGTTCGACATGTCCGGAGTCATCGTTTTTCATCCGAAAATTGATTTTTGGGACTGTACCAAAAATGATTCAAAATGTCAATTGGATCGTGCCTCATGTTGAATAACCACTTTTTAAACCCTCAGAGTGACCAAAATTGCCATTTTTACAGAGTTTTGCTTACTCAAAAGCTTCAATTTTGACCCGTTTCAGGCACAGAAATGACTTTAAACACACTTATTTTAGTTGACAAAGTCATAATTCACATCCAACAGTCATTTACAGTCAAAAGATTAAATGTTAAAATTTAATCCATATTGACCATTTTGGGATAGTTCGACATGTCCGGAGTCATCGTTTTTCATCCGAAAATTGATTTTTTGGACTGTACCAAAAATGATTCAAAATGTCAATTGGATCGTGCCTCATGTTGAATAACCACTTTTTAAACCCTCAGAGTGACCAAAATTGCCATTTTTACAGAGTTTTGCTTACTCAAAAGCTTCAATTTTGACCCGTTTCAGGCACAGAAATGACTTTAAACACACTTATTTTAGTTGACAAAGTCATAATTCACATCCAACAGTCATTTACAGTCAAAAGATTAAATGTTAAAATTTCATCCATATTGACCATTTTGGGATCGTTCGACATGTCCGGAGTCATCGTTTTTCATCCGAAAATTGATTTTTTGGACTGTACCAAAAATGATTCAAAATGTCAATTGGATCGTGCCTCATGTTGAATAACCACTTTTTAAACCCTCAGAGTGACCAAAATTGCCATTTTTACAGAGTTTTGCTTACTCAAAAGCTTCAATTTTGACCCGTTTCAGGCACAGAAATGACTTTAAACACACTTATTTTAGTTGACAAAGTCATAATTCACATCTAACAGTCATTTAGAATCAAAAGATTAAATGTTAAAATTTCATCCATATTGACCATTTTGGGATAGTTCGACATGTCCGGAGTCATTGTTTTTCATCCGAAAATTGATTTTTTGGACTGTACCAAAAATGATTCAAAATGTCAATTGGATCGTGCCTCATGTTGAATAACCACTTTTTAAACCCTCAGAGTGACCAAAATTGCCATTTTTACAGAGTTTTGCTTACTCAAAAGCTTCAATTTTGACCCGTTTCAGGCACAGAAATGACTTTAAACACACTTATTTTAGTTGACAAAGTCATAATTCACATCCAACAGTCATTTACAGTCAAAAGATTAAATGTTAAAATTTCATCCATTTTGACCTTTTTGGGATCGTTCGACATGTCCGGAGTCATCGTTTTTCATCCGAAAATTGATTTTTTGGACTGTACCAAAAATAATTCAAAATGTCAATTGGATCGTGCCTCATGTTGAATAACCACTTTTTAAACCCTCAGAGTGACCAAAATTGCCATTTTTACAGAGTTTTGCTTACTCAAAAGCTTCAATTTTGACCCGTTTCAGGCACAGAAATGACTTTAAACACACTTATTTTAGTTGACAAAGTCATAATTCACATCCAACAGTCATTTACAGTCAAAAGATTAAATGTTAAAATTTCATCCATTTTGACCTTTTTGGGATCGTTCGACATGTCCGGAGTCATCGTTTTTCATTCGAAAATTGATTTTTTGGACTGTACCAAAAATGATTCAAAATGTCAATTGGATCGTGCCTCATGTTGAATAACCACTTTTTAAACCCTCAGAGTGACCAAAATTGCCATTTTTACAGAGTTTTGCTTACTCAAAAGCTTCAATTTTGACCCGTTTCAGGCACAGAAATGACTTTAAACACACGTATTTTAGTTGAGAAAGTCATAATTCACATCCAACAGTCATTTACAGTCAAAAGATTAAATGTTAAAATTTCATCCATATTGACCATTTTGGGATCGTTCGACATGTCCGGAGTCACCGTTTTTCATCCGAAAATTGATTTTTTGGACTGTACCAAAAGTGATTCAAAATGTCAATTGGATCGTGCCTCATGTTGAATAACCACTTTTTAAACCCTCAGAGTGACCAAAATTGCCATTTTTACAGAGTTTTGCTTACTCAAAAGCTTCAATTTTGACCCGTTTCAGGCACAGAAATGACTTTAAACACACTTATTTTAGTTGACAAAGTCATAATTCACATCCAACAGTCATTTACAGTCAAAAGATTAAATGTTAAAATTTCATCCATATTGACCATTTTGGGATCGTTCGACATGTCCGGAGTCATCGTTTTTCATCCGAAAATTGATTTTTTGGACTGTAACAAAAATGATTCAAAGTGTCAATTGGATCGTGCCTCATGTTGAATAACCACTTTTTAAACCCTCACAGTGACTAAAATTGCCATTTTTACAGAGTTTTGCTTACTCAAAAGCTTCAATTTTGACCCCTTTGAGGCACAGAAATGACTTTAAACACACTTATTTTAGTTGACAAAGTCATAATTCACATCCAACAGCCATTTAGAGTCAAAAGATTAAATGTTAAAATTTCATCCATATTGACCATTTTGGGATAGTTCGACATGTCCGGAGTCATCGTTTTTCATCCGAAAATTGATTTTTGGGACTGTACCAAAAATGATTCAAAATGTCAATTGGATCGTGCCTCATGTTGAATAACCACTTTTTAAACCCTCAGAGTGACCAAAATTGCCATTTTTACAGAGTTTTGCTTACTCAAAAGCTTCAATTTTGACCCGTTTCAGGCACAGAAATGACTTTAAACACACTTATTTTAGTTGACAAAGTCATAATTCACATCCAACAGTCATTTACAGTCAAAAGATTAAATGTTAAAATTTAATCCATATTGACCATTTTGGGATAGTTCGACATGTCCGGAGTCATCGTTTTTCATCCGAAAATTGATTTTTTGGACTGTACCAAAAATGATTCAAAATGTCAATTGGATCGTGCCTCATGTTGAATAACCACTTTTTAAACCCTCAGAGTGACCAAAATTGCCATTTTTACAGAGTTTTGCTTACTCAAAAGCTTCAATTTTGACCCGTTTCAGGCACAGAAATGACTTTAAACACACTTATTTTAGTTGACAAAGTCATAATTCACATCCAACAGTCATTTACAGTCAAAAGATTAAATGTTAAAATTTCATCCATATTGACCATTTTGGGATCGTTCGACATGTCCGGAGTCATCGTTTTTCATCCGAAAATTGATTTTTTGGACTGTACCAAAAATGATTCAAAATGTCAATTGGATCGTGCCTCATGTTGAATAACCACTTTTTAAACCCTCAGAGTGACCAAAATTGCCATTTTTACAGAGTTTTGCTTACTCAAAAGCTTCAATTTTGACCCGTTTCAGGCACAGAAATGACTTTAAACACACTTATTTTAGTTGACAAAGTCATAATTCACATCTAACAGTCATTTAGAATCAAAAGATTAAATGTTAAAATTTCATCCATATTGACCATTTTGGGATAGTTCGACATGTCCGGAGTCATTGTTTTTCATCCGAAAATTGATTTTTTGGACTGTACCAAAAATGATTCAAAATGTCAATTGGATCGTGCCTCATGTTGAATAACCACTTTTTAAACCCTCAGAGTGACCAAAATTGCCATTTTTACAGAGTTTTGCTTACTCAAAAGCTTCAATTTTGACCCGTTTCAGGCACAGAAATGACTTTAAACACACTTATTTTAGTTGACAAAGTCATAATTCACATCCAACAGTCATTTACAGTCAAAAGATTAAATGTTAAAATTTCATCCATTTTGACCTTTTTGGGATCGTTCGACATGTCCGGAGTCATCGTTTTTCATCCGAAAATTGATTTTTTGGACTGTACCAAAAATAATTCAAAATGTCAATTGGATCGTGCCTCATGTTGAATAACCACTTTTTAAACCCTCAGAGTGACCAAAATTGCCATTTTTACAGAGTTTTGCTTACTCAAAAGCTTCAATTTTGACCCGTTTCAGGCACAGAAATGACTTTAAACACACTTATTTTAGTTGACAAAGTCATAATTCACATCCAACAGTCATTTACAGTCAAAAGATTAAATGTTAAAATTTCATCCATTTTGACCTTTTTGGGATCGTTCGACATGTCCGGAGTCATCGTTTTTCATCCGAAAATTGATTTTTTGGACTGTACCAAAAATGATTCAAAATGTCAATTGGATCGTGCCTCATGTTGAATAACCACTTTTTAAACCCTCACAGTGACAAAAATTGCCATTTTTACAGAGTTTTGCTTACTCAAAAGCTTCAATTTTGACCCGTTTCAGGCACAGAAATGACTTTAAACACACTTATTTTAGTTGACAAAGTCATAATTCACATCCAACAGTCATTTACAGTCAAAAGATTAAATGTTAAAATTTCATCCATTTTGACCTTTTTGGGATCGTTCGACATGTCCGGAGTCATCGTTTTTCATTCGAAAATTGATTTTTTGGACTGTACCAAAAATGATTCAAAATGTCAATTGGATCGTGCCTCATGTTGAATAACCACTTTTTAAACCCTCAGAGTGACCAAAATTGCCATTTTTACAGAGTTTTGCTTACTCAAAAGCTTCAATTTTGACCCGTTTCAGGCACAGAAATGACTTTAAACACACTTATTTTAGTTGACAAAGTCATAATTCACATCCAACAGTCATTTACAGTCAAAAGATTAAATGTTAAAATTTCATCCATATTGACCATTTTGGGATCGTTCGACATGTCCGGAGTCATCGTTTTTCATCCGAAAATTGATTTTTTGGACTGTACCAAAAGTGATTCAAAATGTCAATTGGATCGTGCCTCATGTTGAATAACCACTTTTTAAACCCTCAGAGTGACCAAAATTGCCATTTTTACAGAGTTTTGCTTACTCAAAAGCTTCAATTTTGACCCGTTTCAGGCACAGAAATGACTTTAAACACACTTATTTTAGTTGACAAAGTCATAATTCACATCCAACAGTCATTTACAGTCAAAAGATTAAATGTTAAAATTTCATCCATATTGACCATTTTGGGATCGTTCGACATGTCCGGAGTCATCGTTTTTCATCCGAAAATTGATTTTTTGGACTGTACCAAAAATGATTCAAAGTGTCAATTGGATCGTGCCTCATGTTGAATAACCACTTTTTAAACCCTCACAGTGACTAAAACTGCCATTTTTACAGACTTTTGCTTACTCAAAAGCTTCAATTTTGACCCCTTTGAGGCACAGAAATGACTTTAAACACACTTATTTTAGTTGACAAAGTCATAATTCACATCCAACAGCCATTTAGAGTCAAAAGATTAAATGTTAAAATTTCATCCATATTGACCATTTTGGGATAGTTCGACATGTCCGGAGTCATCGTTTTTCATCCGAAAATTGATTTTTTGGACTGTACCAAAAATGATTCAAAATGTCAATTGGATCGTGCCTCATGTTGAATAACCACTTTTTAAACCCTCAGAGTGACCAAAATTGCCATTTTTACAGAGTTTTGCTTACTCAAAAGCTTCAATTTTGACCCGTTTCAGGCACAGAAATGACTTTAAACACACTTATTTTAGTTGACAAAGTCATAATTCACATCCAACAGTCATTTACAGTCAAAAGATTAAATGTTAAAATTTAATCCATATTGACCATTTTGGGATAGTTCGACATGTCCGGAGTCATCGTTTTTCATCCGAAAATTGATTTTTTGGACTGTACCAAAAATGATTCAAAATGTCAATTGGATCGTGCCTCATGTTGAATAACCACTTTTTAAACCCTCACAGTGACCAAAATTGCCATTTTTACAGAGTTTTGCTTACTCAAAAGCTTCAATTTTGACCCGTTTCAGGCACAGAAATGACTTTAAACACACTTATTTTAGTTGACAAAGTCATAATTCACATTCAACAGTCATTTACAGTCAAAAGATTAAATGTTAAAATTTCATCCATTTTGACCTTTTTGGGATCGTTCGACATGTCCGGAGTCATCGTTTTTCATTCGAAAATTGATTTTTTGGACTGTACCAAAAATGATTCAAAATGTCAATTGGATCGTGCCTCATGTTGAATAACCACTTTTTAAACCCTCAGAGTGACCAAAATTGCCATTTTTACAGAGTTTTGCTTACTCAAAAGCTTCAATTTTGACCCGTTTCAGGCACAGAAATGACTTTAAACACACTTATTTTAGTTGACAAAGTCATAATTCACATCCAACAGTCATTTACAGTCAAAAGATTAAATGTTAAAATTTCATCCATATTGACCATTTTGGGATCGTTCGACATGTCCACTCTGGAGTCATCGTTTTTCATCCGAAAATTGATTTTTTGGACTGTACCAAAAATGATTCAAAATGTCAATTGGATCGTGCCTCATGTTGAATAACCACTTTTTAAACCCTCAGAGTGACCAAAATTGCCATTTTTACAGAGTTTTGCTTACTCAAAAACTTCAATTTTGACCCATTTCAGGCACAGAAATGACTTTAAACACACTTATTTTAGTTGACAAAGTCATAATTCACATCCAACAGTCATTTACAGTCCAAAGATTAAATGTTAAAATTTCATCCATATTGACCATTTTGGGATAGTTCGACATGTCCGGAGTCATCGTTTTTCATTCGAAAATTGATTTTTTGGACTGTACCAAAAATGATTCAAAATGTCAATTGGATCGTGCCTCATGTTGAATAACCACTTTTTAAACCCTCAGAGTGACCAAAATTGCCATTTTTACAGAGTTTTGCTTACTCAAAAGCTTCAATTTTGACCCGTTTCAGGCACAGAAATGACTTTAAACACACTTATTTTAGTTGACAAAGTCATAATTCACATCCAACTGTCATTTACAGTCAAAAGATTAAATGTTAAAATTTCATCCATATTGACCATTTTGGGATCGTTCGACATATCCGGAGTCATCGTTTTTCATCCGAAAATTGATTTTTTGGACTGTACCAAAAGTGATTCAAAATGTCAATTGGATCGTGCCTCATGTTGAATAACCACTTTTTAAACCCTCAGAGTGACCAAAATTGCCATTTTTACAGAGTTTTGCTTACTCAAAAGCTTCAATTTTGACCCGTTTCAGGCACAGAAATGACTTTAAACACACTTATTTTAGTTGACAAAGTCATAATTCACATCCAACAGTCATTTACAGTCAAAAGATTAAATGTTAAAATTTCATCCATATTGACCATTTTGGGATCGTTCGACATGTCCGGAGTCATCGTTTTTCATCCAAAAATTGATTTTTTGGACTGTACCAAAAATGATTCAAAATGTCAATTGGATCGTGCCTCATGTTGAATAACCACTTTTTAAACCCTCAGAGTGACCAAAATTGCCATTTTTACAGAGTTTTGCTTACTCAAAATCTTTAATTTTGACCCGTTTCAGGCACAGAAATGACTTTAAACACACTTATTTTAGTTGACAAAGTCATAATTCACATCCAACAGTCATTTACAGTCAAAAGATTAAGGGGGTCATTAGGATCGCGGACGGACTTGAGTCCGTCCGCGACCCCAGAGCATGAGGGAACGTCCGCATGGGCTGCGGCGTTCCCTCTGTGCAGATTAGGATGTGACCGCCAGGGTGGCGGTCACATCCTCTATTTTTAACATTGCTGCGGGTGGAGCTTCAAGCTGCACCCGCAGCAATGTTAAAAATGCATGCACAGCATTTGCGTGCACAAAGCGGCAGGCACCGCGCGGTGCCTGCTGCATTGTGCACGCAAATGCAGGGGGGTACCATAGGTACCCCCCATGTGCACCCCCCACCCCCCACTACACCTAGGGGGCCCGCAAAGGGCCCCTGCAGTGCAGTTACACATGCTTTTCCACGGCGGAAAAGCCGCCGCGGAAAAGCATGTTTCCATGCACATCCTAATCTGGCTGAAGGTGTCTAAGAGACACCTTCACCATTTTAGTGCTTTTCCGCCGCGGTTGTAAGCCAGCCGCGGCGGAAAAGCTGCGGACCTAAACCATGACCCACCAGCCATCCTAATGTGGCGGTGGGTCCTGGTGGGTCCGCAGAGGATTTTCCTCATCCTCCGGGCCGGCGGTGGCTTCCGCCGGCCCGGAGGATGCGGAAAATCCTCCATCCTAATGACCCCCTAAATGTTAAAATTTCATCCATTTTGACCTTTTTGGGATCGTTCGACATGTCCGGAGTCATCGTTTTTCATTCGAAAATTGATTTTTTGGACTGTACCAAAAATGATTCAAAATGTCAATTGGATCGTGCCTCATGTTGAATAACCACTTTTTAAACCCTCAGAGTGACCAAAATTGCCATTTTTACAGAGTTTTGCTTACTCAAAAGCTTCAATTTTGACCCGTTTCAGGCACAGAAATGACTTTAAACACACGTATTTTAGTTGACAAAGTCATAATTCACATCCAACAGTCATTTACAGTCAAAAGATTAAATGTTAAAATTTCATTCATATTGACCATTTTGGGATCGTTCGACATGTCCGGAGTCACCGTTTTTCATCCGAAAATTGATTTTTTGGACTGTACCAAAAGTGATTCAAAATGTCAATTGGATCGTGCCTCATGTTGAATAACCACTTTTTAAACCCTCAGAGTGACCAAAATTGCCATTTTTACAGAGTTTTGCTTACTCAAAAGCTTCAATTTTGACCCGTTTCAGGCACAGAAATGACTTTAAACACACTTATTTTAGTTGACAAAGTCATAATTCACATCCAACAGTCATTTACAGTCAAAAGATTAAATGTTAAAATTTCATCCATATTGACCATTTTGGGATCGTTCGACATGTCCGGAGTCATCGTTTTTCATCCGAAAATTGATTTTTTGGACTGTACCAAAAATGATTCAAAGTGTCAATTGGATCGTGCCTCATGTTGAATAACCACTTTTTAAACCCTCACAGTGACTAAAATTGCCATTTTTACAGAGTTTTGCTTACTCAAAAGCTTCAATTTTGACCCCTTTGAGGCACAGAAATGACTTTAAACACACTTATTTTAGTTGACAAAGTCATAATTCACATCCAACAGCCATTTAGAGTCAAAAGATTAAATGTTAAAATTTCATCCATATTGACCATTTTGGGATAGTTCGACATGTCCGGAGTCATCGTTTTTCATCCGAAAATTGATTTTTTGGACTGTACCAAAAATGATTCAAAATGTCAATTGGATCGTGCCTCATGTTGAATAACCACTTTTTAAACCCTCAGAGTGACCAAAATTGCCATTTTTACAGAGTTTTGCTTACTCAAAAGCTTCAATTTTGACCCGTTTCAGGCACAGAAATGACTTTAAACACACTTATTTTAGTTGACAAAGTCATAATTCACATCCAACAGTCATTTACAGTCAAAAGATTAAATGTTAAAATTTTATCCATATTGACCATTTTGGGATCGTTCGACATGTCCGGAGTCATCGTTTTTCATCCAAAAATTGATTTTTTGGACTGTACCAAAAATGATTCAAAATGTCAATTGGATCGTGCCTCATGTTGAATAACCACTTTTTAAACCCTCAGAGTGACCAAAATTGCCATTTTTACAGAGTTTTGCTTACTCAAAATCTTTAATTTTGACCCGTTTCAGGCACAGAAATGACTTTAAACACACTTATTTTAGTTGACAAAGTCATAATTCACATCCAACAGTCATTTACAGTCAAAAGATTAAATGTTAAAATTTCATCCATTTTGACCTTTTTGGGATCGTTCGACATGTCCGGAGTCATCGTTTTTCATTCGAAAATTGATTTTTTGGACTGTACCAAAAATGATTCAAAATGTCAATTGGATCGTGCCTCATGTTGAATAACCACTTTTTAAACCCTCAGAGTGACCAAAATTGCCATTTTTACAGAGTTTTGCTTACTCAAAAGCTTCAATTTTGACCCGTTTCAGGCACAGAAATGACTTTAAACACACGTATTTTAGTTGACAAAGTCATAATTCACATCCAACAGTCATTTACAGTCAAAAGATTAAATGTTAAAATTTCATCCATATTGACCATTTTGGGATCGTTCGACATGTCCGGAGTCACCGTTTTTCATCCGAAAATTGATTTTTTGGACTGTACCAAAAGTGATTCAAAATGTCAATTGGATCGTGCCTCATGTTGAATAACCACTTTTTAAACCCTCAGAGTGACCAAAATTGCCATTTTTACAGAGTTTTGCTTACTCAAAAGCTTCAATTTTGACCCGTTTCAGGCACAGAAATGACTTTAAACACACTTATTTTAGTTGACAAAGTCATAATTCACATCCAACAGTCATTTACAGTCAAAAGATTAAATGTTAAAATTTCATCCATATTGACCATTTTGGGATCGTTCGACATGTCCGGAGTCATCGTTTTTCATCCGAAAATTGATTTTTTGGACTGTACCAAAAATGATTCAAAGTGTCAATTGGATCGTGCCTCATGTTGAATAACCACTTTTTAAACCCTCACAGTGACTAAAATTGCCATTTTTACAGAGTTTTGCTTACTCAAAAGCTTCAATTTTGACCCCTTTGAGGCACAGAAATGACTTTAAACACACTTATTTTAGTTGACAAAGTCATAATTCACATCCAACAGCCATTTAGAGTCAAAAGATTAAATGTTAAAATTTCATCCATATTGACCATTTTGGGATAGTTCGACATGTCCGGAGTCATCGTTTTTCATCCGAAAATTGATTTTTTGGACTGTACCAAAAATGATTCAAAATGTCAATTGGATCGTGCCTCATGTTGAATAACCACTTTTTAAACCCTCAGAGTGACCAAAATTGCCATTTTTACAGAGTTTTGCTTACTCAAAAGCTTCAATTTTGACCCGTTTCAGGCACAGAAATGACTTTAAACACACTTATTTTAGTTGACAAAGTCATAATTCACATCCAACAGTCATTTACAGTCAAAAGATTAAATGTTAAAATTTAATCCATATTGACCATTTTGGGATAGTTCGACATGTCCGGAGTCATCGTTTTTCATCCGAAAATTGATTTTTTGGACTGTACCAAAAATGATTCAAAATGTCAATTGGATCGTGCCTCATGTTGAATAACCACTTTTTAAACCCTCAGAGTGACCAAAATTGCCATTTTTACAGAGTTTTGCTTACTCAAAAGCTTCAATTTTGACCCGTTTCAGGCACAGAAATGACTTTAAACACACTTATTTTAGTTGACAAAGTCATAATTCACATCCAACAGTCATTTACAGTCAAAAGATTAAATGTTAAAATTTCATCCATATTGACCATTTTGGGATCGTTCGACATGTCCGGAGTCATCGTTTTTCATCCGAAAATTGATTTTTTGGACTGTACCAAAAATGATTCAAAATGTCAATTGGATCGTGCCTCATGTTGAATAACCACTTTTTAAACCCTCAGAGTGACCAAAATTGCCATTTTTACAGAGTTTTGCTTACTCAAAAGCTTCAATTTTGACCCGTTTCAGGCACAGAAATGACTTTAAACACACTTATTTTAGTTGACAAAGTCATAATTCACATCTAACAGTCATTTAGAATCAAAAGATTAAATGTTAAAATTTCATCCATATTGACCATTTTGGGATAGTTCGACATGTCCGGAGTCATTGTTTTTCATCCGAAAATTGATTTTTTGGACTGTACCAAAAATGATTCAAAATGTCAATTGGATCGTGCCTCATGTTGAATAACCACTTTTTAAACCCTCAGAGTGACCAAAATTGCCATTTTTACAGAGTTTTGCTTACTCAAAAGCTTCAATTTTGACCCGTTTCAGGCACAGAAATGACTTTAAACACACTTATTTTAGTTGACAAAGTCATAATTCACATCCAACAGTCATTTACAGTCAAAAGATTAAATGTTAAAATTTCATCCATTTTGACCTTTTTGGGATCGTTCGACATGTCCGGAGTCATCGTTTTTCATCCGAAAATTGATTTTTTGGACTGTACCAAAAATGATTCAAAATGTCAATTGGATCGTGCCTCATGTTGAATAACCACTTTTTAAACCCTCAGAGTGACCAAAATTGCCATTTTTACAGAGTTTTGCTTACTCAAAATCTTTAATTTTGACCCGTTTCAGGCACAGAAATGACTTTAAACACACTTATTTTAGTTGACAAAGTCATAATTCACATCCAACAGTCATTTACAGTCAAAAGATTGAATGTTAAAATTTCATCCATTTTGACCTTTTTGGGATCGTTCGACATGTCCGGAGTCATCGTTTTTCATTCGAAAATTGATTTTTTGGACTGTACCAAAAATGATTCAAAATGTCAATTGGATCGTGCCTCATGTTGAATAACCACTTTTTAAACCCTCAGAGTGACCAAAATTGCCATTTTTACAGAGTTTTGCTTACTCAAAAGCTTCAATTTTGACCCGTTTCAGGCACAGAAATGACTTTAAACACACGTATTTTAGTTGACAAAGTCATAATTCACATCCAACAGTCATTTACAGTCAAAAGATTAAATGTTAAAATTTCATCCATTTTGACCTTTTTGGGATCGTTCGACATGTCCGGAGTCATCGTTTTTCATTCGAAAATTGATTTTTTGGACTGTACCAAAAATGATTCAAAATGTCAATTGGATCGTGCCTCATGTTGAATAACCACTTTTTAAACCCTCAGAGTGACCAAAATTGCCATTTTTACAGAGTTTTGCTTACTCAAAAGCTTCAATTTTGACCCGTTTCAGGCACAGAAATGACTTTAAACACACTTATTTTAGTTGACAAAGTCATAATTCACATCCAACAGTCATTTACAGTCAAAAGATTAAATGTTAAAATTTCATCCATTTTGACCTTTTTGGGATCGTTCGACATGTCCGGAGTCATCGTTTTTCATTCGAAAATTGATTTTTTGGACTGTACCAAAAATGATTCAAAATGTCAATTGGATCGTGCCTCATGTTGAATAACCACTTTTTAAACCCTCAGAGTGACCAAAATTGCCATTTTTACAGAGTTTTGCTTACTCAAAAGCTTCAATTTTGACCCGTTTCAGGCACAGAAATGACTTTAAACACACTTATTTTAGTTGACAAAGTCATAATTCACATCCAACAGTCATTTACAGTCAAAAGATTAAATGTTAAAATTTCATCCATATTGACCATTTTGGGATCGTTCGACATGTCCACTCTGGAGTCATCGTTTTTCATCCGAAAATTGATTTTTTGGACTGTACCAAAAATGATTCAAAATGTCAATTGGATCGTGCCTCATGTTGAATAACCACTTTTTAAACCCTCAGAGTGACCAAAATTGCCATTTTTACAGAGTTTTGCTTACTCAAAAGCTTCAATTTTGACCCATTTCAGGCACAGAAATGACTTTAAACACACTTATTTTAGTTGACAAAGTCATAATTCACATCCAACAGTCATTTACAGTCCAAAGATTAAATGTTAAAATTTCATCCATATTGACCATTTTGGGATAGTTCGACATGTCCGGAGTCATCGTTTTTCATTCGAAAATTGATTTTTTGGGCTGTACCAAAAATGATTCAAAATGTCAATTGGATCGTGCCTCATGTTGAATAACCACTTTTTAAACCCTCAGAGTGACCAAAATTGCCATTTTTACAGAGTTTTGCTTACTCAAAAGCTTCAATTTTGACCCGTTTCAGGCACAGAAATGACTTTAAACACACTTATTTTAGTTGACAAAGTCATAATTCACATCCAACTGTCATTTACAGTCAAAAGATTAAATGTTAAAATTTCATCCATATTGACCATTTTGGGATCGTTCGACATATCCGGAGTCATCGTTTTTCATCCGAAAATTGATTTTTTGGACTGTACCAAAAGTGATTCAAAATGTCAATTGGATCGTGCCTCATGTTGAATAACCACTTTTTAAACCCTCAGAGTGACCAAAATTGCCATTTTTACAGAGTTTTGCTTACTCAAAAGCTTCAATTTTGACCCGTTTCAGGCACAGAAATGACTTTAAACACACTTATTTTAGTTGACAAAGTCATAATTCACATCCAACAGTCATTTACAGTCAAAAGATTAAATGTTAAAATTTCATCCATATTGACCATTTTGGGATCGTTCGACATGTCCGGAGTCATCGTTTTTCATCCAAAAATTGATTTTTTGGACTGTACCAAAAATGATTCAAAATGTCAATTGGATCGTGCCTCATGTTGAATAACCACTTTTTAAACCCTCAGAGTGACCAAAATTGCCATTTTTACAGAGTTTTGCTTACTCAAAATCTTTAATTTTGACCCGTTTCAGGCACAGAAATGACTTTAAACACACTTATTTTAGTTGACAAAGTCATAATTCACATCCAACAGTCATTTACAGTCAAAAGATTAAGGGGGTCATTAGGATCGCGGACGGACTTGAGTCCGTCCGCGACCCCAGAGCATGAGGGAACGTCCGCATGGGCTGCGGCGTTCCCTCTGTGCAGATTAGGATGTGACCGCCAGGGTGGCGGTCACATCCTCTATTTTTAACATTGCTGCGGGTGGAGCTTCAAGCTGCACCCGCAGCAATGTTAAAAATGCATGCACAGCATTTGCGTGCACAAAGCGGCAGGCACCGCGCGGTGCCTGCTGCATTGTGCACGCAAATGCAGGGGGGTACCATAGGTACCCCCCATGTGCACCCCCCACCCCCCACTACACCTAGGGGGCCCGCAAAGGGCCCCTGCAGTGCAGTTACACATGCTTTTCCACGGCGGAAAAGCCGCCGCGGAAAAGCATGTTTCCATGCACATCCTAATCTGGCTGAAGGT
This sequence comes from Lissotriton vulgaris, assembly GCF_964263255.1. NCBI lineage: Eukaryota > Metazoa > Chordata > Amphibia > Caudata > Salamandridae > Lissotriton > Lissotriton vulgaris. The sequence goes on from NW_028252450.1 coordinate 56,992, forward strand.
GTCTAAGAGACACCTTCACCATTTTAGTGCTTTTCCGCCGCGGTTGTAAGCCAGCCGCGGCGGAAAAGCTGCGGACCTAAACCATGACCCACCAGCCATCCTAATGTGGCGGTGGGTCCTGGTGGGTCCGCAGAGGATTTTCCGCATCCTCCGGGCCGGCGGTGGCTTCCGCCGGCCCGGAGGATGCGGAAAATCCTCCATCCTAATGACCCCCTAAATGTTAAAATTTCATCCATTTTGACCTTTTTGGGATCGTTCGACATGTCCGGAGTCATCGTTTTTCATTCGAAAATTGATTTTTTGGACTGTACCAAAAATGATTCAAAATGTCAATTGGATCGTGCCTCATGTTGAATAACCACTTTTTAAACCCTCAGAGTGACCAAAATTGCCATTTTTACAGAGTTTTGCTTACTCAAAAGCTTCAATTTTGACCCGTTTCAGGCACAGAAATGACTTTAAACACACGTATTTTAGTTGACAAAGTCATAATTCACATCCAACAGTCATTTACAGTCAAAAGATTAAATGTTAAAATTTCATTCATATTGACCATTTTGGGATCGTTCGACATGTCCGGAGTCACCGTTTTTCATCCGAAAATTGATTTTTTGGACTGTACCAAAAGTGATTCAAAATGTCAATTGGATCGTGCCTCATGTTGAATAACCACTTTTTAAACCCTCAGAGTGACCAAAATTGCCATTTTTACAGAGTTTTGCTTACTCAAAAGCTTCAATTTTGACCCGTTTCAGGCACAGAAATGACTTTAAACACACTTATTTTAGTTGACAAAGTCATAATTCACATCCAACAGTCATTTACAGTCAAAAGATTAAATGTTAAAATTTCATCCATATTGACCATTTTGGGATCGTTCGACATGTCCGGAGTCATCGTTTTTCATCCGAAAATTGATTTTTTGGACTGTACCAAAAATGATTCAAAGTGTCAATTGGATCGTGCCTCATGTTGAATAACCACTTTTTAAACCCTCACAGTGACTAAAATTGCCATTTTTACAGAGTTTTGCTTACTCAAAAGCTTCAATTTTGACCCCTTTGAGGCACAGAAATGACTTTAAACACACTTATTTTAGTTGACAAAGTCATAATTCACATCCAACAGCCATTTAGAGTCAAAAGATTAAATGTTAAAATTTCATCCATATTGACCATTTTGGGATAGTTCGACATGTCCGGAGTCATCGTTTTTCATCCGAAAATTGATTTTTTGGACTGTACCAAAAATGATTCAAAATGTCAATTGGATCGTGCCTCATGTTGAATAACCACTTTTTAAACCCTCAGAGTGACCAAAATTGCCATTTTTACAGAGTTTTGCTTACTCAAAAGCTTCAATTTTGACCCGTTTCAGGCACAGAAATGACTTTAAACACACTTATTTTAGTTGACAAAGTCATAATTCACATCCAACAGTCATTTACAGTCAAAAGATTAAATGTTAAAATTTTATCCATATTGACCATTTTGGGATCGTTCGACATGTCCGGAGTCATCGTTTTTCATCCAAAAATTGATTTTTTGGACTGTACCAAAAATGATTCAAAATGTCAATTGGATCGTGCCTCATGTTGAATAACCACTTTTTAAACCCTCAGAGTGACCAAAATTGCCATTTTTACAGAGTTTTGCTTACTCAAAATCTTTAATTTTGACCCGTTTCAGGCACAGAAATGACTTTAAACACACTTATTTTAGTTGACAAAGTCATAATTCACATCCAACAGTCATTTACAGTCAAAAGATTAAATGTTAAAATTTCATCCATTTTGACCTTTTTGGGATCGTTCGACATGTCCGGAGTCATCGTTTTTCATTCGAAAATTGATTTTTTGGACTGTACCAAAAATGATTCAAAATGTCAATTGGATCGTGCCTCATGTTGAATAACCACTTTTTAAACCCTCAGAGTGACCAAAATTGCCATTTTTACAGAGTTTTGCTTACTCAAAAGCTTCAATTTTGACCCGTTTCAGGCACAGAAATGACTTTAAACACACGTATTTTAGTTGACAAAGTCATAATTCACATCCAACAGTCATTTACAGTCAAAAGATTAAATGTTAAAATTTCATCCATATTGACCATTTTGGGATCGTTCGACATGTCCGGAGTCACCGTTTTTCATCCGAAAATTGATTTTTTGGACTGTACCAAAAGTGATTCAAAATGTCAATTGGATCGTGCCTCATGTTGAATAACCACTTTTTAAACCCTCAGAGTGACCAAAATTGCCATTTTTACAGAGTTTTGCTTACTCAAAAGCTTCAATTTTGACCCGTTTCAGGCACAGAAATGACTTTAAACACACTTATTTTAGTTGACAAAGTCATAATTCACATCCAACAGTCATTTACAGTCAAAAGATTAAATGTTAAAATTTCATCCATATTGACCATTTTGGGATCGTTCGACATGTCCGGAGTCATCGTTTTTCATCCGAAAATTGATTTTTTGGACTGTACCAAAAATGATTCAAAGTGTCAATTGGATCGTGCCTCATGTTGAATAACCACTTTTTAAACCCTCACAGTGACTAAAATTGCCATTTTTACAGAGTTTTGCTTACTCAAAAGCTTCAATTTTGACCCCTTTGAGGCACAGAAATGACTTTAAACACACTTATTTTAGTTGACAAAGTCATAATTCACATCCAACAGCCATTTAGAGTCAAAAGATTAAATGTTAAAATTTCATCCATATTGACCATTTTGGGATAGTTCGACATGTCCGGAGTCATCGTTTTTCATCCGAAAATTGATTTTTTGGACTGTACCAAAAATGATTCAAAATGTCAATTGGATCGTGCCTCATGTTGAATAACCACTTTTTAAACCCTCAGAGTGACCAAAATTGCCATTTTTACAGAGTTTTGCTTACTCAAAAGCTTCAATTTTGACCCGTTTCAGGCACAGAAATGACTTTAAACACACTTATTTTAGTTGACAAAGTCATAATTCACATCCAACAGTCATTTACAGTCAAAAGATTAAATGTTAAAATTTAATCCATATTGACCATTTTGGGATAGTTCGACATGTCCGGAGTCATCGTTTTTCATCCGAAAATTGATTTTTTGGACTGTACCAAAAATGATTCAAAATGTCAATTGGATCGTGCCTCATGTTGAATAACCACTTTTTAAACCCTCAGAGTGACCAAAATTGCCATTTTTACAGAGTTTTGCTTACTCAAAAGCTTCAATTTTGACCCGTTTCAGGCACAGAAATGACTTTAAACACACTTATTTTAGTTGACAAAGTCATAATTCACATCCAACAGTCATTTACAGTCAAAAGATTAAATGTTAAAATTTCATCCATATTGACCATTTTGGGATCGTTCGACATGTCCGGAGTCATCGTTTTTCATCCGAAAATTGATTTTTTGGACTGTACCAAAAATGATTCAAAATGTCAATTGGATCGTGCCTCATGTTGAATAACCACTTTTTAAACCCTCAGAGTGACCAAAATTGCCATTTTTACAGAGTTTTGCTTACTCAAAAGCTTCAATTTTGACCCGTTTCAGGCACAGAAATGACTTTAAACACACTTATTTTAGTTGACAAAGTCATAATTCACATCTAACAGTCATTTAGAATCAAAAGATTAAATGTTAAAATTTCATCCATATTGACCATTTTGGGATAGTTCGACATGTCCGGAGTCATTGTTTTTCATCCGAAAATTGATTTTTTGGACTGTACCAAAAATGATTCAAAATGTCAATTGGATCGTGCCTCATGTTGAATAACCACTTTTTAAACCCTCAGAGTGACCAAAATTGCCATTTTTACAGAGTTTTGCTTACTCAAAAGCTTCAATTTTGACCCGTTTCAGGCACAGAAATGACTTTAAACACACTTATTTTAGTTGACAAAGTCATAATTCACATCCAACAGTCATTTACAGTCAAAAGATTAAATGTTAAAATTTCATCCATTTTGACCTTTTTGGGATCGTTCGACATGTCCGGAGTCATCGTTTTTCATCCGAAAATTGATTTTTTGGACTGTACCAAAAATGATTCAAAATGTCAATTGGATCGTGCCTCATGTTGAATAACCACTTTTTAAACCCTCAGAGTGACCAAAATTGCCATTTTTACAGAGTTTTGCTTACTCAAAATCTTTAATTTTGACCCGTTTCAGGCACAGAAATGACTTTAAACACACTTATTTTAGTTGACAAAGTCATAATTCACATCCAACAGTCATTTACAGTCAAAAGATTAAATGTTAAAATTTCATCCATTTTGACCTTTTTGGGATCGTTCGACATGTCCGGAGTCATCGTTTTTCATTCGAAAATTGATTTTTTGGACTGTACCAAAAATGATTCAAAATGTCAATTGGATCGTGCCTCATGTTGAATAACCACTTTTTAAACCCTCAGAGTGACCAAAATTGCCATTTTTACAGAGTTTTGCTTACTCAAAAGCTTCAATTTTGACCCGTTTCAGGCACAGAAATGACTTTAAACACACGTATTTTAGTTGACAAAGTCATAATTCACATCCAACAGTCATTTACAGTCAAAAGATTAAATGTTAAAATTTCATCCATTTTGACCTTTTTGGGATCGTTCGACATGTCCGGAGTCATCGTTTTTCATTCGAAAATTGATTTTTTGGACTGTACCAAAAATGATTCAAAATGTCAATTGGATCGTGCCTCATGTTGAATAACCACTTTTTAAACCCTCAGAGTGACCAAAATTGCCATTTTTACAGAGTTTTGCTTACTCAAAAGCTTCAATTTTGACCCGTTTCAGGCACAGAAATGACTTTAAACACACTTATTTTAGTTGACAAAGTCATAATTCACATCCAACAGTCATTTACAGTCAAAAGATTAAATGTTAAAATTTCATCCATTTTGACCTTTTTGGGATCGTTCGACATGTCCGGAGTCATCGTTTTTCATTCGAAAATTGATTTTTTGGACTGTACCAAAAATGATTCAAAATGTCAATTGGATCGTGCCTCATGTTGAATAACCACTTTTTAAACCCTCAGAGTGACCAAAATTGCCATTTTTACAGAGTTTTGCTTACTCAAAAGCTTCAATTTTGACCCGTTTCAGGCACAGAAATGACTTTAAACACACTTATTTTAGTTGACAAAGTCATAATTCACATCCAACAGTCATTTACAGTCAAAAGATTAAATGTTAAAATTTCATCCATATTGACCATTTTGGGATCGTTCGACATGTCCACTCTGGAGTCATCGTTTTTCATCCGAAAATTGATTTTTTGGACTGTACCAAAAATGATTCAAAATGTCAATTGGATCGTGCCTCATGTTGAATAACCACTTTTTAAACCCTCAGAGTGACCAAAATTGCCATTTTTACAGAGTTTTGCTTACTCAAAAGCTTCAATTTTGACCCATTTCAGGCACAGAAATGACTTTAAACACACTTATTTTAGTTGACAAAGTCATAATTCACATCCAACAGTCATTTACAGTCCAAAGATTAAATGTTAAAATTTCATCCATATTGACCATTTTGGGATAGTTCGACATGTCCGGAGTCATCGTTTTTCATTCGAAAATTGATTTTTTGGGCTGTACCAAAAATGATTCAAAATGTCAATTGGATCGTGCCTCATGTTGAATAACCACTTTTTAAACCCTCAGAGTGACCAAAATTGCCATTTTTACAGAGTTTTGCTTACTCAAAAGCTTCAATTTTGACCCGTTTCAGGCACAGAAATGACTTTAAACACACTTATTTTAGTTGACAAAGTCATAATTCACATCCAACTGTCATTTACAGTCAAAAGATTAAATGTTAAAATTTCATCCATATTGACCATTTTGGGATCGTTCGACATATCCGGAGTCATCGTTTTTCATCCGAAAATTGATTTTTTGGACTGTACCAAAAGTGATTCAAAATGTCAATTGGATCGTGCCTCATGTTGAATAACCACTTTTTAAACCCTCAGAGTGACCAAAATTTCCATTTTTACAGAGTTTTGCTTACTCAAAAGCTTCAATTTTGACCCGTTTCAGGCACAGAAATGACTTTAAACACACTTATTTTAGTTGACAAAGTCATAATTCACATCCAACAGTCATTTACAGTCAAAAGATTAAATGTTAAAATTTCATCCATATTGACCATTTTGGGATCGTTCGACATGTCCGGAGTCATCGTTTTTCATCCAAAAATTGATTTTTTGGACTGTACCAAAAATGATTCAAAATGTCAATTGGATCGTGCCTCATGTTGAATAACCACTTTTTAAACCCTCAGAGTGACCAAAATTGCCATTTTTACAGAGTTTTGCTTACTCAAAATCTTTAATTTTGACCCGTTTCAGGCACAGAAATGACTTTAAACACACTTATTTTAGTTGACAAAGTCATAATTCACATCCAACAGTCATTTACAGTCAAAAGATTAAGGGGGTCATTAGGATCGCGGACGGACTTGAGTCCGTCCGCGACCCCAGAGCATGAGGGAACGTCCGCATGGGCTGCGGCGTTCCCTCTGTGCAGATTAGGATGTGACCGCCAGGGTGGCGGTCACATCCTCTATTTTTAACATTGCTGCGGGTGGAGCTTCAAGCTGCACCCGCAGCAATGTTAAAAATGCATGCACAGCATTTGCGTGCACAAAGCGGCAGGCACCGCGCGGTGCCTGCTGCATTGTGCACGCAAATGCAGGGGGGTACCATAGGTACCCCCCATGTGCACCCCCCACCCCCCACTACACCTAGGGGGCCCGCAAAGGGCCCCTGCAGTGCAGTTACACATGCTTTTCCACGGCGGAAAAGCCGCCGCGGAAAAGCATGTTTCCATGCACATCCTAATCTGGCTGAAGGTGTCTAAGAGACACCTTCACCATTTTAGTGCTTTTCCGCCGCGGTTGTAAGCCAGCCGCGGCGGAAAAGCTGCGGACCTAAACCATGACCCACCAGCCATCCTAATGTGGCGGTGGGTCCTGGTGGGTCCGCAGAGGATTTTCCGCATCCTCCGGGCCGGCGGTGGCTTCCGCCGGCCCGGAGGATGCGGAAAATCCTCCATCCTAATGACCCCCTAAATGTTAAAATTTCATCCATTTTGACCTTTTTGGGATCGTTCGACATGTCCGGAGTCATCGTTTTTCATTCGAAAATTGATTTTTTGGACTGTACCAAAAATGATTCAAAATGTCAATTGGATCGTGCCTCATGTTGAATAACCACTTTTTAAACCCTCAGAGTGACCAAAATTGCCATTTTTACAGAGTTTTGCTTACTCAAAAGCTTCAATTTTGACCCGTTTCAGGCACAGAAATGACTTTAAACACACGTATTTTAGTTGACAAAGTCATAATTCACATCCAACAGTCATTTACAGTCAAAAGATTAAATGTTAAAATTTCATTCATATTGACCATTTTGGGATCGTTCGACATGTCCGGAGTCACCGTTTTTCATCCGAAAATTGATTTTTTGGACTGTACCAAAAGTGATTCAAAATGTCAATTGGATCGTGCCTCATGTTGAATAACCACTTTTTAAACCCTCAGAGTGACCAAAATTGCCATTTTTACAGAGTTTTGCTTACTCAAAAGCTTCAATTTTGACCCGTTTCAGGCACAGAAATGACTTTAAACACACTTATTTTAGTTGACAAAGTCATAATTCACATCCAACAGTCATTTACAGTCAAAAGATTAAATGTTAAAATTTCATCCGTATTGACCATTTTGGGATCGTTCGACATGTCCGGAGTCATCGTTTTTCATCCGAAAATTGATTTTTTGGACTGTACCAAAAATGATTCAAAGTGTCAATTGGATCGTGCCTCATGTTGAATAACCACTTTTTAAACCCTCACAGTGACTAAAATTGCCATTTTTACAGAGTTTTGCTTACTCAAAAGCTTCAATTTTGACCCCTTTGAGGCACAGAAATGACTTTAAACACACTTATTTTAGTTGACAAAGTCATAATTCACATCCAACAGCCATTTAGAGTCAAAAGATTAAATGTTAAAATTTCATCCATATTGACCATTTTGGGATAGTTCGACATGTCCGGAGTCATCGTTTTTCATCCGAAAATTGATTTTTTGGACTGTACCAAAAATGATTCAAAATGTCAATTGGATCGTGCCTCATGTTGAATAACCACTTTTTAAACCCTCAGAGTGACCAAAATTGCCATTTTTACAGAGTTTTGCTTACTCAAAAGCTTCAATTTTGACCCGTTTCAGGCACAGAAATGACTTTAAACACACTTATTTTAGTTGACAAAGTCATAATTCACATCCAACAGTCATTTACAGTCAAAAGATTAAATGTTAAAATTTTATCCATATTGACCATTTTGGGATCGTTCGACATGTCCGGAGTCATCGTTTTTCATCCAAAAATTGATTTTTTGGACTGTACCAAAAATGATTCAAAATGTCAATTGGATCGTGCCTCATGTTGAATAACCACTTTTTAAACCCTCAGAGTGACCAAAATTGCCATTTTTACAGAGTTTTGCTTACTCAAAATCTTTAATTTTGACCCGTTTCAGGCACAGAAATGACTTTAAACACACTTATTTTAGTTGACAAAGTCATAATTCACATCCAACAGTCATTTACAGTCAAAAGATTAAATGTTAAAATTTCATCCATTTTGACCTTTTTGGGATCGTTCGACATGTCCGGAGTCATCGTTTTTCATTCAAAAATTGATTTTTTGGACTGTACCAAAAATGATTCAAAATGTCAATTGGATCGTGCCTCATGTTGAATAACCACTTTTTAAACCCTCAGAGTGACCAAAATTGCCATTTTTACAGAGTTTTGCTTACTCAAAAGCTTCAATTTTGACCCGTTTCAGGCACAGAAATGACTTTAAACACACGTATTTTAGTTGACAAAGTCATAATTCACATCCAACAGTCATTTACAGTCAAAAGATTAAATGTTAAAATTTCATCCATATTGACCATTTTGGGATCGTTCGACATGTCCGGAGTCACCGTTTTTCATCCGAAAATTGATTTTTTGGACTGTACCAAAAGTGATTCAAAATGTCAATTGGATCGTGCCTCATGTTGAATAACCACTTTTTAAACCCTCAGAGTGACCAAAATTGCCATTTTTACAGAGTTTTGCTTACTCAAAAGCTTCAATTTTGACCCGTTTCAGGCACAGAAATGACTTTAAACACACTTATTTTAGTTGACAAAGTCATAATTCACATCCAACAGTCATTTACAGTCAAAAGATTAAATGTTAAAATTTCATCCATATTGACCATTTTGGGATCGTTCGACATGTCCGGAGTCATCGTTTTTCATCCGAAAATTGATTTTTTGGACTGTACCAAAAATGATTCAAAGTGTCAATTGGATCGTGCCTCATGTTGAATAACCACTTTTTAAACCCTCACAGTGACTAAAATTGCCATTTTTACAGAGTTTTGCTTACTCAAAAGCTTCAATTTTGACCCCTTTGAGGCACAGAAATGACTTTAAACACACTTATTTTAGTTGACAAAGTCATAATTCACATCCAACAGCCATTTAGAGTCAAAAGATTAAATGTTAAAATTTCATCCATATTGACCATTTTGGGATAGTTCGACATGTCCGGAGTCATCGTTTTTCATCCGAAAATTGATTTTTTGGACTGTACCAAAAATGATTCAAAATGTCAATTGGATCGTGCCTCATGTTGAATAACCACTTTTTAAACCCTCAGAGTGACCAAAATTGCCATTTTTACAGAGTTTTGCTTACTCAAAAGCTTCAATTTTGACCCGTTTCAGGCACAGAAATGACTTTAAACACACTTATTTTAGTTGACAAAGTCATAATTCACATCCAACAGTCATTTACAGTCAAAAGATTAAATGTTAAAATTTAATCCATATTGACCATTTTGGGATAGTTCGACATGTCCGGAGTCATCGTTTTTCATCCGAAAATTGATTTTTTGGACTGTACCAAAAATGATTCAAAATGTCAATTGGATCGTGCCTCATGTTGAATAACCACTTTTTAAACCCTCAGAGTGACCAAAATTGCCATTTTTACAGAGTTTTGCTTACTCAAAAGCTTCAATTTTGACCCGTTTCAGGCACAGAAATGACTTTAAACACACTTATTTTAGTTGACAAAGTCATAATTCACATCCAACAGTCATTTACAGTCAAAAGATTAAATGTTAAAATTTCATCCATATTGACCATTTTGGGATCGTTCGACATGTCCGGAGTCATCGTTTTTCATCCGAAAATTGATTTTTTGGACTGTACCAAAAATGATTCAAAATGTCAATTGGATCGTGCCTCATGTTGAATAACCACTTTTTAAACCCTCAGAGTGACCAAAATTGCCATTTTTACAGAGTTTTGCTTACTCAAAAGCTTCAATTTTGACCCGTTTCAGGCACAGAAATGACTTTAAACACACTTATTTTAGTTGACAAAGTCATAATTCACATCTAACAGTCATTTAGAATCAAAAGATTAAATGTTAAAATTTCATCCATATTGACCATTTTGGGATAGTTCGACATGTCCGGAGTCATTGTTTTTCATCCGAAAATTGATTTTTTGGACTGTACCAAAAATGATTCAAAATGTCAATTGGATCGTGCCTCATGTTGAATAACCACTTTTTAAACCCTCAGAGTGACCAAAATTGCCATTTTTACAGAGTTTTGCTTACTCAAAAGCTTCAATTTTGACCCGTTTCAGGCACAGAAATGACTTTAAACACACTTATTTTAGTTGACAAAGTCATAATTCACATCCAACAGTCATTTACAGTCAAAAGATTAAATGTTAAAATTTCATCCATTTTGACCTTTTTGGGATCGTTCGACATGTCCGGAGTCATCGTTTTTCATCCGAAAATTGATTTTTTGGACTGTACCAAAAATGATTCAAAATGTCAATTGGATCGTGCCTCATGTTGAATAACCACTTTTTAAACCCTCAGAGTGACCAAAATTGCCATTTTTACAGAGTTTTGCTTACTCAAAAGCTACAATTTTGACCCGTTTCAGGCACAGAAATGACTTTAAACACACTTATTTTAGTTGACAAAGTCATAATTCACATCCAACAGTCATTTACAGTCAAAAGATTAAATGTTAAAATTTCATCCATTTTGACCTTTTTGGGATCGTTCGACATGTCCGGAGTCATCGTTTTTCATCCGAAAATTGATTTTTTGGACTGTACCAAAAATGATTCAAAATGTCAATTGGATCGTGCCTCATGTTGAATAACCACTTTTTAAACCCTCACAGTGACAAAAATTGCCATTTTTACAGAGTTTTGCTTACTCAAAAGCTTCAATTTTGACCCGTTTCAGGCACAGAAATGACTTTAAACACACTTATTTTAGTTGACAAAGTCATAATTCACATCCAACAGTCATGTACAGTCAAAAGATTAAATGTTAAAATTTCATCCATTTTGACCTTTTTGGGATCGTTCGACATGTCCGGAGTCATCGTTTTTCATTCGAAAATTGATTTTTTGGACTGTACCAAAAATGATTCAAAATGTCAATTGGATCGTGCCTCATGTTGAATAACCACTTTTTAAACCCTCAGAGTGACCAAAATTGCCATTTTTACAGAGTTTTGCTTACTCAAAAGCTTCAATTTTGACCCGTTTCAGGCACAGAAATGACTTTAAACACACTTATTTTAGTTGACAAAGTCATAATTCACATCCAACAGTCATTTACAGTCAAAAGATTAAATGTTAAAATTTCATCCATATTGACCATTTTGGGATCGTTCGACATGTCCGGAGTCATCGTTTTTCATCCGAAAATTGATTTTTTGGACTGTACCAAAAGTGATTCAAAATGTCAATTGGATCGTGCCTCATGTTGAATAACCACTTTTTAAACCCTCAGAGTGACCAAAATTGCCATTTTTACAGAGTTTTGCTTACTCAAAAGCTTCAATTTTGACCCGTTTCAGGCACAGAAATGACTTTAAACACACTTATTTTAGTTGACAAAGTCATAATTCACATCCAACAGTCATTTACAGTCAAAAGATTAAATGTTAACATTTCATCCATATTGACCATTTTGGGATCGTTCGACATGTCCGGAGTCATCGTTTTTCATCCGAAAATTGATTTTTTGGACTGTACCAAAAATGATTCAAAGTGTCAATTGGATCGTGCCTCATGTTGAATAACCACTTTTTAAACCCTCACAGTGACTAAAATTGCCATTTTTACAGAGTTTTGCTTACTCAAAAGCTTCAATTTTGACCCCTTTGAGGCACAGAAATGACTTTAAACACACTTATTTTAGTTGACAAAGTCATAATTCACATCCAACAGCCATTTAGAGTCAAAAGATTAAATGTTAAAATTTCATCCATATTGACCATTTTGGGATAGTTCGACATGTCCGGAGTCATCGTTTTTCATCCGAAAATTGATTTTTTGGACTGTACCAAAAATGATTCAAAATGTCAATTGGATCGTGCCTCATGTTGAATAACCACTTTTTAAACCCTCAGAGTGACCAAAATTGCCATTTTTACAGAGTTTTGCTTACTCAAAAGCTTCAATTTTGACCCGTTTCAGGCACAGAAATGACTTTAAACACACTTATTTTAGTTGACAAAGTCATAATTCACATCCAACAGTCATTTACAGTCAAAAGATTAAATGTTAAAATTTAATCCATATTGACCATTTTGGGATAGTTCGACATGTCCGGAGTCTTCGTTTTTCATCCGAAAATTGATTTTTTGGACTGTACCAAAAATGATTCAAAATGTCAATTGGATCGTGCCTCATGTTGAATAACCACTTTTTAAACCCTCACAGTGACCAAAATTGCCATTTTTACAGAGTTTTGCTTACTCAAAAGCTTCAATTTTGACCCGTTTCAGGCACAGAAATGACTTTAAACACACTTATTTTAGTTGACAAAGTCATAATTCACATTCAACAGTCATTTACAGTCAAAAGATTAAATGTTAAAATTTCATCCATTTTGACCTTTTTGGGATCGTTCGACATGTCCGGAGTCATCGTTTTTCATTCGAAAATTGATTTTTTGGACTGTACCAAAAATGATTCAAAATGTCAATTGGATCGTGCCTCATGTTGAATAACCACTTTTTAAACCCTCAGAGTGACCAAAATTGCCATTTTTACAGAGTTTTGCTTACTCAAAAGCTTCAATTTTGACCCGTTTCAGGCACAGAAATGACTTTAAACACACTTATTTTAGTTGACAAAGTCATAATTCACATCCAACAGTCATTTACAGTCAAAAGATTAAATGTTAAAATTTCATCCATATTGACCATTTTGGGATCGTTCGACATGTCCACTCTGGAGTCATCGTTTTTCATCCGAAAATTGATTTTTTGGACTGTACCAAAAATGATTCAAAATGTCAATTGGATCGTGCCTCATGTTGAATAACCACTTTTTAAACCCTCAGAGTGACCAAAATTGCCATTTTTACAGAGTTTTGCTTACTCAAAAGCTTCAATTTTGACCCATTTCAGGCACAGAAATGACTTTAAACACACTTATTTTAGTTGACAAAGTCATAATTCACATCCAACAGTCATTTACAGTCCAAAGATTAAATGTTAAAATTTCATCCATATTGACCATTTTGGGATAGTTCGACATGTACGGAGTCATCATTTTTCATCCGAAAATTGATTTTTTGGACTGTACCAAAAGTGATTCAAAATGTCAATTGGATCGTGCCTCATGTTGAATAACCACTTTTTAAACCCTCAGAGTGACCAAAATTGCCATTTTTACAGAGTTTTGCTTACTCAAAAGCTTCAATTTTGACCCGTTTCAGGCACAGAAATGACTTTAAACACACTTATTTTAGTTGACAAAGTCATAATTCACATCCAACAGTCATTTACAGTCAAAAGATTAAATGTTAAAATTTCATCCATATTGACCATTTTGGGATCGTTCGACATGTCCGGAGTCATCGTTTTTCATCCGAAAATTGATTTTTTGGACTGTACCAAAAATGATTCAAAGTGTCAATTGGATCGTGCCTCATGTTGAATAACCACTTTTTAAACCCTCACAGTGACTAAAATTGCCATTTTTACAGAGTTTTGCTTACTCAAAAGCTTCAATTTTGACCCCTTTGAGGCACAGAAATGACTTTAAACACACTTATTTTAGTTGACAAAGTCATAATTCACATCCAACAGTCATTTACAGTCAAAAGATTAAATGTTAAAATTTCATCCATATTGACCATTTTGGGATCGTTCGACATGTCCGGAGTCATCGTTTTTCATCTGAAAATTGATTTTTTGGACTGTACCAAAAGTGATTCAAAATGTCAATTGGATCGTGCCTCATGTTGAATAACCACTTTTTAAACCCTCAGAGTGACCAAAATTGCCATTTTTACAGAGTTTTGCTTACTCAAAAGCTTCAATTTTGACCCGTTTCAGGCACAGAAATGACTTTAAACACACTTATTTTAGTTGACAAAGTCATAATTCACATCCAACAGTCATTTACAGTCAAAAGATTAAATGTTAAAATTTCATCCATATTGACCATTTTGGGATCGTTCGACATGTCCGGAGTCATCGTTTTTCATCCGAAAATTGATTTTTTGGACTGTACCAAAAATGATTCAAAGTGTCAATTGGATCGTGCCTCATGTTGAATAACCACTTTTTAAACCCTCAGAGTGACCAAAATTGCCATTTTTACAGAGTTTTGCTTACTCAAAAGCTTCAATTTTGACCCGTTTCAGGCACAGAAATAACTTTAAACACACTTATTTTAGTTGACAAAGTCATAATTCACATCCAACAGTCATTTACAGTCAAAAGATTAAATGTTAAAATTTCATCCATATTGACCATTTTGGGATCGTTCGACATGTCCGGAGTCATCGTTTTTCATCCGAAAATTGATTTTTTGGACTGTACCAAAAATGATTCAAAGTGTCAATTGGATCGTGCCTCATGTTGAATAACCACTTTTTAAACCCTCAGAGTGACCAAAATTGCCATTTTTACAGAGTTTTGCTTACTCAAAAGCTTCAATTTTGACCCGTTTCAGGCACAGAAATGACTTTAAACACACTTATTTTAGTTGGCAAAGTCATAATTCACATCCAACAGTCATTTACAGTCAAAAGATTAAATGTTAAAATTTCATCCATTTTGACCTTTTTGGGATCGTTCGACATGTCCGGAGTCATCGTTTTTCATCCGAAAATTGATTTTTTGGACTGTACCAAAAATGATTCAAAATGTCAATTGGATCGTGCCTCATGTTGAATAACCACTTTTTAAACCCTCAGAGTGACCAAAATTGCCATTTTTACAGAGTTTTGCTTACTCAAAAGCTTCAATTTTGACCCGTTTCAGGCACAGAAATGACTTTAAACACACTTATTTTAGTTGACAAAGTCATAATTCACATCCAACAGTCATTTACAGTCAAAAGATTAAATGTTAAAATTTCATCCATATTGACCATTTTGGGATCGTTCGACATGTCCGGAGTCATCGTTTTTCATCCGAAAATTGATTTTTTGGACTGTACCAAAAGTGATTCAAAATGTCAATTGGATCGTGCCTCATGTTGAATAACCACTTTTTAAACCCTCAGAGTGACCAAAATTGCCATTTTTACAGAGTTTTGCTTACTCAAAAGCTTCAATTTTGACCCGTTTCAGGCACAGAAATGACTTTAAACACACTTATTTTAGTTGACAAAGTCATAATTCACATCCAACAGTCATTTACAGTCAAAAGATTAAATGTTAACATTTCATCCATATTGACCATTTTGGGATCGTTCGACATGTCCGGAGTCATCGTTTTTCATCCGAAAATTGATTTTTTGGACTGTACCAAAAATGATTCAAAGTGTCAATTGGATCGTGCCTCATGTTGAATAACCACTTTTTAAACCCTCACAGTGACTAAAATTGCCATTTTTACAGAGTTTTGCTTACTCAAAAGCTTCAATTTTGACCCCTTTGAGGCACAGAAATGACTTTAAACACACTTATTTTAGTTGACAAAGTCATAATTCACATCCAACAGCCATTTAGAGTCAAAAGATTAAATGTTAAAATTTCATCCATATTGACCATTTTGGGATAGTTCGACATGTCCGGAGTCATCGTTTTTCATCCGAAAATTGATTTTTTGGACTGTACCAAAAATGATTCAAAATGTCAATTGGATCGTGCCTCATGTTGAATAACCACTTTTTAAACCCTCAGAGTGACCAAAATTGCCATTTTTACAGAGTTTTGCTTACTCAAAAGCTTCAATTTTGACCCGTTTCAGGCACAGAAATGACTTTAAACACACTTATTTTAGTTGACAAAGTCATAATTCACATCCAACAGTCATTTACAGTCAAAAGATTAAATGTTAAAATTTAATCCATATTGACCATTTTGGGATAGTTCGACATGTCCGGAGTCTTCGTTTTTCATCCGAAAATTGATTTTTTGGACTGTACCAAAAATGATTCAAAATGTCAATTGGATCGTGCCTCATGTTGAATAACCACTTTTTAAACCCTCACAGTGACCAAAATTGCCATTTTTACAGAGTTTTGCTTACTCAAAAGCTTCAATTTTGACCCGTTTCAGGCACAGAAATGACTTTAAACACACTTATTTTAGTTGACAAAGTCATAATTCACATTCAACAGTCATTTACAGTCAAAAGATTAAATGTTAAAATTTCATCCATTTTGACCTTTTTGGGATCGTTCGACATGTCCGGAGTCATCGTTTTTCATTCGAAAATTGATTTTTTGGACTGTACCAAAAATGATTCAAAATGTCAATTGGATCGTGCCTCATGTTGAATAACCACTTTTTAAACCCTCAGAGTGACCAAAATTGCCATTTTTACAGAGTTTTGCTTACTCAAAAGCTTCAATTTTGACCCGTTTCAGGCACAGAAATGACTTTAAACACACTTATTTTAGTTGACAAAGTCATAATTCACATCCAACAGTCATTTACAGTCAAAAGATTAAATGTTAAAATTTCATCCATATTGACCATTTTGGGATCGTTCGACATGTCCACTCTGGAGTCATCGTTTTTCATCCGAAAATTGATTTTTTGGACTGTACCAAAAATGATTCAAAATGTCAATTGGATCGTGCCTCATGTTGAATAACCACTTTTTAAACCCTCAGAGTGACCAAAATTGCCATTTTTACAGAGTTTTGCTTACTCAAAAGCTTCAATTTTGACCCATTTCAGGCACAGAAATGACTTTAAACACACTTATTTTAGTTGACAAAGTCATAATTCACATCCAACAGTCATTTACAGTCCAAAGATTAAATGTTAAAATTTCATCCATATTGACCATTTTGGGATAGTTCGACATGTACGGAGTCATCATTTTTCATCCGAAAATTGATTTTTTGGACTGTACCAAAAGTGATTCAAAATGTCAATTGGATCGTGCCTCATGTTGAATAACCACTTTTTAAACCCTCAGAGTGACCAAAATTGCCATTTTTACAGAGTTTTGCTTACTCAAAAGCTTCAATTTTGACCCGTTTCAGGCACAGAAATGACTTTAAACACACTTATTTTAGTTGACAAAGTCATAATTCACATCCAACAGTCATTTACAGTCAAAAGATTAAATGTTAAAATTTCATCCATATTGACCATTTTGGGATCGTTCGACATGTCCGGAGTCATCGTTTTTCATCCGAAAATTGATTTTTTGGACTGTACCAAAAATGATTCAAAATGTCAATTGGATCGTGCCTCATGTTGAATAACCACTTTTTAAACCCTCAGAGTGACCAAAATTGCCATTTTTACAGAGTTTTGCTTACTCAAAAGCTTCAATTTTGACCCGTTTCAGGCACAGAAATGACTTTAAACACACTTATTTTAGTTGACAAAGTCATAATTCACATCCAACAGTCATTTACAGTCAAAAGATTAAATGTTAAAATTTCATCCATATTGACCATTTTGGGATCGTTCGACATGTCCGGAGTCATCGTTTTTCATCCGAAAATTGATTTTTTGGACTGTACCAAAAGTGATTCAAAATGTCAATTGGATCGTGCCTCATGTTGAATAACCACTTTTTAAACCCTCAGAGTGACCAAAATTGCCATTTTTACAGAGTTTTGCTTACTCAAAAGCTTCAATTTTGACCCGTTTCAGGCACAGAAATGACTTTAAACACACTTATTTTAGTTGACAAAGTCATAATTCACATCCAACAGTCATTTACAGTCAAAAGATTAAATGTTAACATTTCATCCATATTGACCATTTTGGGATCGTTCGACATGTCCGGAGTCATCGTTTTTCATCCGAAAATTGATTTTTTGGACTGTACCAAAAATGATTCAAAGTGTCAATTGGATCGTGCCTCATGTTGAATAACCACTTTTTAAACCCTCACAGTGACTAAAATTGCCATTTTTACAGAGTTTTGCTTACTCAAAAGCTTCAATTTTGACCCCTTTGAGGCACAGAAATGACTTTAAACACACTTATTTTAGTTGACAAAGTCATAATTCACATCCAACAGCCATTTAGAGTCAAAAGATTAAATGTTAAAATTTCATCCATATTGACCATTTTGGGATAGTTCGACATGTCCGGAGTCATCGTTTTTCATCCGAAAATTGATTTTTTGGACTGTACCAAAAATGATTCAAAATGTCAATTGGATCGTGCCTCATGTTGAATAACCACTTTTTAAACCCTCAGAGTGACCAAAATTGCCATTTTTACAGAGTTTTGCTTACTCAAAAGCTTCAATTTTGACCCGTTTCAGGCACAGAAATGACTTTAAACACACTTATTTTAGTTGACAAAGTCATAATTCACATCCAACAGTCATTTACAGTCAAAAGATTAAATGTTAAAATTTAATCCATATTGACCATTTTGGGATAGTTCGACATGTCCGGAGTCTTCGTTTTTCATCCGAAAATTGATTTTTTGGACTGTACCAAAAATGATTCAAAATGTCAATTGGATCGTGCCTCATGTTGAATAACCACTTTTTAAACCCTCACAGTGACCAAAATTGCCATTTTTACAGAGTTTTGCTTACTCAAAAGCTTCAATTTTGACCCGTTTCAGGCACAGAAATGACTTTAAACACACTTATTTTAGTTGACAAAGTCATAATTCACATTCAACAGTCATTTACAGTCAAAAGATTAAATGTTAAAATTTCATCCATTTTGACCTTTTTGGGATCGTTCGACATGTCCGGAGTCATCGTTTTTCATTCGAAAATTGATTTTTTGGACTGTACCAAAAATGATTCAAAATGTCAATTGGATCGTGCCTCATGTTGAATAACCACTTTTTAAACCCTCAGAGTGACCAAAATTGCCATTTTTACAGAGTTTTGCTTACTCAAAAGCTTCAATTTTGACCCGTTTCAGGCACAGAAATGACTTTAAACACACTTATTTTAGTTGACAAAGTCATAATTCACATCCAACAGTCATTTACAGTCAAAAGATTAAATGTTAAAATTTCATCCATATTGACCATTTTGGGATCGTTCGACATGTCCACTCTGGAGTCATCGTTTTTCATCCGAAAATTGATTTTTTGGACTGTACCAAAAATGATTCAAAATGTCAATTGGATCGTGCCTCATGTTGAATAACCACTTTTTAAACCCTCAGAGTGACCAAAATTGCCATTTTTACAGAGTTTTGCTTACTCAAAAGCTTCAATTTTGACATGTTTCAGGCACAGAAATGACTTTAAACACACTTATTTTAGTTGGCAAAGTCATAATTCACATCCAACAGTCATTTACAGTCAAAAGATTAAATGTTAAAATTTCATCCATTTTGACCTTTTTGGGATCGTTCGACATGTCCGGAGTCATCGTTTTTCATCCGAAAATTGATTTTTTGGACTGTACCAAAAATGATTCAAAATTTCAATTGGATCGTGCCTCATGTTGAATAACCACTTTTTAAACCCTCACAGTGACTAAAATTGCCATTTTTACAGAGTTTTGCTTACTCAAAAGCTTCAATTTTGACCCCTTTGAGGCACAGAAATGACTTTAAACACACTTATTTTAGTTGACAAAGTCATAATTCACATCCAACAGCCATTTAGAGTCAAAAGATTAAATGTTAAAATTTCATCCATATTGACCATTTTGGGATAGTTCGACATGTCCGGAGTCATCGTTTTTCATCCGAAAATTGATTTTTTTGGACTGTACCAAAAATGATTCAAAATGTCAATTGGATCGTGCCTCATGTTGAATAACCACTTTTTAAACCCTCAGAGTGACCAAAATTGCCATTTTTACAGAGTTTTGCTTACTCAAAGGCTTCAATTTTGACCCGTTTCAGGCACAGAAATGACTTTAAACACACTTATTTTAGTTGACAAAGTCATAATTCACATCCAACAGTCATTTACAGTCAAAAGATTAAATGTTAAAATTTCATCCATATTGACCATTTTGGGATAGTTCGACATGTCCGGAGTCATCGTTTTTCATCCGAAAATTGATTTTTTGGACTGTACCAAAAATGATTCAAAATGTCAATTGGATCGTGCCTCATGTTGAATAACCACTTTTTAAACCCTCACAGTGACCAAAATTGCCATTTTTACAGAGTTTTGCTTACTCAAAAGCTTCAATTTTGACCCGTTTCAGGCACAGAAATGACTTTAAACACACTTATTTTAGTTGACAAAGTCATAATTCACATCCAACAGTCATTTACAGTCAAAAGATTAAATGTTAAAATTTCATCCATTTTGACCTTTTTGGGATCGTTCGACATGTCCGGAGTCATCGTTTTTCATCCGAAAATTGATTTTTTGGACTGTACCAAAAATGATTCAAAATGTCAATTGGATCGTGCCTCATGTTGAATAACCACTTTTTAAACCCTCACAGTGACCAAAATTGCCATTTTTACAGAGTTTTGCTTACTCAAAAGCTTCAATTTTGACCCGTTTCAGGCACAGAAATGACTTTAAACACACGTATTTTAGTTGACAAAGTCATAATTCACATCCAACAGTCATTTACAGTCAAAAGAATAAATGTTAAAATTTCATCCATTTTGACCTTTTTGGGATCGTTCGACATGTCCGGAGTCATCGTTTTTCATTCGAAAATTGATTTTTTGGACTGTACCAAAAATGATTCAAAATGTCAATTGGATCGTGCCTCATGTTGAATAACCACTTTTTAAACCCTCAGAGTGACCAAAATTGCCATTTTTACAGAGTTTTGCTTACTCAAAAGCTTCAATTTTGACCCGTTTCAGGCACAGAAATGACTTTAAACACACTTATTTTAGTTGACAAAGTCATAATTCACATCCAACAGTCATTTACAGTCAAAAGATTAAATGTTAAAATTTCATCCATATTGACCATTTTGGGATCGTT
Source organism: Lissotriton vulgaris (assembly GCF_964263255.1). Taxonomy (NCBI): domain Eukaryota; kingdom Metazoa; phylum Chordata; class Amphibia; order Caudata; family Salamandridae; genus Lissotriton; species Lissotriton vulgaris. The sequence goes on from NW_028252450.1 coordinate 78,434, forward strand.
CGACATGTCCGGAGTCATCGTTTTTCATCCGAAAATTGATTTTTTGGCCTGTACCAAAAATGATTCAAAATGTCAATTGGATCGTGCCTCATGTTGAATAACCACTTTTTAAACCCTCAGAGTGACCAAAATTGCCATTTTTACAGAGTTTTGCTTACTCAAAAGCTTCAATTTTGACCCGTTTCAGGCACAGAAATGACTTTAAACACACTTATTTTAGTTGACAAAGTCATAATTCACATCCAACAGTCATTTACAGTCAAAAGATTAAAAGTTAAAATTTCATCCATATTGACCATTTTGGGATCGTTCGACATGTCCGGAGTCATCGTTTTTCATCCGAAAATTGATTTTTTGGACTGTACCAAAAATGATTCAAAGTGTCAATTGGATCGTGCCTCATGTTGAATAACCACTTTTTAAACCCTCAGAGTGACCAAAATTGCAATTTTTACAGAGTTTTGCTTACTCAAAAGCTTCAATTTTGACCCGTTTCAGGCACAGAAATGACTTTAAACACACTTATTTTAGTTGGCAAAGTCATAATTCACATCCAACAGTCATTTACAGTCAAAAGATTAAATGTTAAAATTTCATCCATTTTGACCTTTTTGGGATCGTTCGACATGTCCGGAGTCATCGTTTTTCATCCGAAAATTGATTTTTTGGACTGTACCAAAAATGATTCAAAATTTCAATTGGATCGTGCCTCATGTTGAATAACCACTTTTTAAACCCTCACAGTGACCAAAATTGCCATTTTTACAGAGTTTTGCTTACTCAAAAGCTTCAATTTTGACCCCTTTGAGGCACAGAAATGACTTTAAACACACCTATTTTAGTTGACAAAGTCATAATTCACATCCAACAGTCATTTAGAATCAAAAGATTAAATGTTAAAATTTCATCCATATTGACCATTTTGGGATAGTTCGACATGTCCGGAGTCATCGTTTTTCATCCGAAAATTGATTTTTTGGAATGTACCAAAAATGATTCAAAATGTCAATTGGATCGTGCCTCATGTTGAATAACCACTTTTTAAACCCTCACAGTGACCAAAATTGCCATTTTTACAGAGTTTTGCTTACTCAAAAGCTTCAATTTTGACCCGTTTCAGGCACAGAAATGACTTTAAACACACTTATTTTAGTTGACAAAGTCATAATTCACATCCAACAGTCATTTACAGTCAAAAGATTAAATATTAAAATTTCATCCATATTGACCATTTTGGGATAGTTCGACATGTCCGGAGTCATCGTTTTTCATCCGAAAATTGATTTTTTGGACTGTACCAAAAATGATTCAAAATGTCAATTGGATCGTGCCTCATGTTGAATAACCACTTTTTAAACCCTCAGAGTGACCAAAATTGCTGTTTTTACAGAGTTTTGCTTACTCAAAAGCTTCAATTTTGACCCGTTTCAGGCACAGAAATGACTTTAAACACACTTATTTTAGTTGACAAAGTCATAATTCATATCCAACAGTCATTTACAGTCAAAAGATTAAATGTTAAAATTTCATCCATATTGACCATTTTGGGATCGTTCGACATGTCCGGAGTCATCGTTTTTCATCCGAAAATTGATTTTTTGGACTGTACCAAAAATGATTCAAAATGTCAATTGGATCGTGCCTCATGTTGAATAACCACTTTTTAAACCCTCAGAGTGACCAAAATTGCCATTTTTACAGAGTTTTGCTTACTCAAAAGCTTCAATTTTGACCCGTTTCAGGCACAGAAATGACTTTAAACACACTTATTTTAGTTGACAAAGTCATAATTCACATCCAACAGTCATTTACAGTCAAAAGATTAAATGTTAAAATTTCATCCATTTTGACCTTTTTGGGATCGTTAGACATGTCCGAAATCATCGTTTTTCATCCGAAAATTGATTTTTTGGACTGTACCAAAAATGATTCAAAATGTCAATTGGATCGTGCCTCATGTTGAATAACCACTTTTTAAACCCTCACAGTGACCAAAATTGCCATTTTTACAGAGTTTTTCTTACTCAAAAGCTTCAATTTTGACCCGTTTCAGGCACAGAAATGACTTTAAACACACTTATTTTAGTTGACAAAGTCATAATTCACATCCAACAGTCATTTACAGTCAAAAGATTAAATGTTAAAATTTCATCCATTTTGACCTTTTTGGGATCGTTCGACATGTCCGGAGTCATCGTTTTTCATTCGAAAATTGATTTTTTGGACTGTACCAAAAATGATTCAAAATGTCAATTGGATCGTGCCTCATGTTGAATAACCACTTTTTAAACCCTCAGAGTGACCAAAATTGCCATTTTTACAGAGTTTTGCTTACTCAAAAGCTTCAATTTTGACCCGTTTCAGGCACAGATATGACTTTAAACACACTTATTTTAGTTGACAAAGTCATAATTCACATCCAACAGTCATTTACAGTCAAAAGATTAAATGTTAAAATTTCATCCATATTGACCATTTTGGGATCGTTCGACATGTCCGGAGTCATCGTTTTTCATCCGAAAATTGATTTTTTGGCCTGTACCAAAAATGATTCAAAATGTCAATTGGATCGTGCCTCATGTTGAATAACCACTTTTTAAACCCTCAGAGTGACCAAAATTGCCATTTTTACAGAGTTTTGCTTACTCAAAAGCTTCAATTTTGACCCGTTTCAGGCACAGAAATGACTTTAAACACACTTATTTTAGTTGACAGTCATAATTCACATCCAACAGTCATTTACAGTCAAAAGATTAAATGTTAAAATTTCATCCATATTGACCATTTTGGGATCGTTCGACATGTCCGGAGTCATCGTTTTTCATCCGAAAATTGATTTTTTGGACTGTACCAAAAATGATTCAAAGTGTCAATTGGATCGTGCCTCATGTTGAATAACCACTTTTTAAACCCTCAGAGTGACCAAAATTGCCATTTTTACAGAGTTTTGCTTACTCAAAAGCTTCAATTTTGACCCGTTTCAGGCACAGAAATGACTTTAAACACACTTATTTTAGTTGACAAAGTCATAATTCACATCCAACAGTCATTTACAGTCAAAAGATTAAATGTTAAAATTTCATCCATATTGACCATTTTGGGATCGTTCGACATGTCCGGAGTCATCGTTTTTCATCCGAAAATTGATTTTTTGGACTGTACCAAAAATGATTCAAAGTGTCAATTGGATCGTGCCTCATGTTGAATAACCACTTTTTAAACCCTCAGAGTGACCAAAATTGCCATTTTTACAGAGTTTTGCTTACTCAAAAGCTTCAATTTTGACCCATTTCAGGCACAGAAATGACTTTAAACACACTTATTTTAGTTGGCAAAGTCATAATTCACATCCAACAGTCATTTACAGTCAAAAGATTAAATGTTAAAATTTCATCCATTTTGACCTTTTTGGGATCGTTCGACATGTCCGGAGTCATCGTTTTTCATCCGAAAATTGATTTTTTGGACTGTACCAAAAATGATTCAAAATGTCAATTGGATCGTGCCTCATGTTGAATAACCACTTTTTAAACCCTCAGAGTGACCAAAATTGCCATTTTTACAGAGTTTTGCTTACTCAAAAGCTTCAATTTTGACCCGTTTCAGGCACAGAAATGACTTTAAACACACTTATTTTAGTTGACAAAGTCATAATTCACATCCAACAGTCATTTACAGTCAAAAGATTAAATGTTAAAATTTAATCCATATTGACCATTTTGGGATAGTTCGACATGTCCGGAGTCATCGTTTTTCATCCGAAAATTGATTTTTTGGACTGTACCAAAAATGATTCAAAATGTCAATTGGATCGTGCCTCATGTTGAATAACCACTTTTTAAACCCTCACAGTGACCAAAATTGCCATTTTTACAGAGTTTTGCTTACTCAAAAGCTTCAATTTTGACCCGTTTCAGGCACAGAAATGACTTTAAACACACTTATTTTAGTTGACAAAGTCATAATTCACATCCAACAGTCATTTACAGTCAAAAGATTAAATGTTAAAATTTCATCCATATTGACCATTTTGGGATCGTTCGACATGTCCGGAGTCATCGTTTTTCATCCGAAAATTGATTTTTTGGCCTGTACCAAAAATGATTCAAAATGTCAATTGGATCGTGCCTCATGTTGAATAACCACTTTTTAAACCCTCAGAGTGACCAAAATTGCCATTTTTACAGAGTTTTGCTTACTCAAAAGCTTCAATTTTGACCCGTTTCAGGCACAGAAATGACTTTAAACACACTTATTTTAGTTGACAAAGTCATAATTCACATCCAACAGTCATTTACAGTCAAAAGATTAAATGTTAAAATTTCATCCATATTGACCATTTTGGGATCGTTCGACATGTCCGGAGTCATCGTTTTTCATCCGAAAATTGATTTTTTGGACTGTACCAAAAATGATTCAAAGTGTCAATTGGATCGTGCCTCATGTTGAATAACCACTTTTTAAACCCTCAGAGTGACCAAAATTGCCATTTTTACAGAGTTTTGCTTACTCAAAAGCTTCAATTTTGACCCGTTTGAGGCACAGAAATGACTTTAAACACACTTATTTTAGTTGACAAAGTCATAATTCACATCCAACAGCCATTTAGAGTCAAAAGATTAAATGTTAAAATTTCATCCATATTGACCATTTTGGGATAGTTCGACATGTCCGGAGTCATCGTTTTTCATCCGAAAATTGATTTTTTTGGACTGTACCAAAAATGATTCAAAATGTCAATTGGATCGTGCCTCATGTTGAATAACCACTTTTTAAACCCTCAGAGTGACCAAAATTGCCATTTTTACAGAGTTTTGCTTACTCAAAGGCTTCAATTTTGACCCGTTTCAGGCACAGAAATGACTTTAAACACACTTATTTTAGTTGACAAAGTCATAATTCACATCCCCAACAGTCATTTACAGTCAAAAGATTAAATGTTAAAATTTCATCCATATTGACCATTTTGGATAGTTCGACATGTCCGGAGTCATCGTTTTCATCCGAAAATTGATTTTTTGGACTGTACCAAAAATGATTCAAAATGTCAATTGGATCGTGCCTCATGTTGAATAACCACTTTTTAAACCCTCACAGTGACCAAAATTGCCATTTTTACAGAGTTTTGCTTACTCAAAAGCTTCAATTTTGACCCGTTTCAGGCACAGAAATGACTTTAAACACACTTATTTTAGTTGACAAAGTCATAATTCACATCCAACAGTCATTTACAGTCAAAAGATTAAATGTTAAAATTTCATCCATTTTGACCTTTTTGGGATCGTTCGACATGTCCGGAGTCATCGTTTTTCATCCGAAAATTGATTTTTTGGACTGTACCAAAAATGATTCAAAATGTCAATTGGATCGTGCCTCATGTTGAATAACCACTTTTTAAACCCTCACAGTGACCAAAATTGCCATTTTTACAGAGTTTTGCTTACTCAAAAGCTTCAATTTTGACCCGTTTCAGGCACAGAAATGACTTTAAACACACTTATTTTAGTTGACAAAGTCATAATTCACATCCAACAGTCATTTACAGTCAAAAGATTAAATGTTAAAATTTCATCCATTTTGACCTTTTTGGGATCGTTCGACATGTCCGGAGTCATCGTTTTTCATTCGAAAATTGATTTTTTGGACTGTACCAAAAATGATTCAAAATGTCAATTGGATCGTGCCTCATGTTGAATAACCACTTTTTAAACCCTCAGAGTGACCAAAATTGCCATTTTTACAGAGTTTTGCTTACTCAAAAGCTTCAATTTTGACCCGTTTCAGGCACAGAAATGACTTTAAACACACTTATTTTAGTTGACAAAGTCATAATTCACATCCAACATTCATTTACAGTCAAAAGATTAAATGTTAAAATTTCATCCATATTGACCATTTTGGGATCGTTCGACATGTCCGGAGTCATCGTTTTTCATCCGAAAATTGATTTTTTGGCCTGTACCAAAAATGATTCAAAATGTCAATTGGATCGTGCCTCATGTTGAATAACCACTTTTTAAACCCTCAGAGTGACCAAAATTGCCATTTTTACAGAGTTTTGCTTACTCAAAAGCTTCAATTTTGACCCGTTTCAGGCACAGAAATGACTTTAAACACACTTATTTTAGTTGACAAAGTCATAATTCACATCCAACAGTCATTTACAGTCAAAAGATTAAATGTTAAAATTTCATCCATATTGACCATTTTGGGATCGTTCGACATGTCCGGAGTCATCGTTTTTCATCCGAAAATTGATTTTTTGGACTGTACCAAAAATGATTCAAAGTGTCAATTGGATCGTGCCTCATGTTGAATAACCACTTTTTAAACCCTCAGAGTGACCAAAATTGCAATTTTTACAGAGTTTTGCTTACTCAAAAGCTTCAATTTTGACCCGTTTCAGGCACAGAAATGACTTTAAACACACTTATTTTAGTTGGCAAAGTCATAATTCACATCCAACAGTCATTTACAGTCAAAGATTAAATGTTAAAATTTCATCCATTTTGACCTTTTTGGGATCGTTCGACATGTCCGGAGTCATCGTTTTTCATCCGAAAATTGATTTTTTGGACTGTACCAAAAATGATTCAAAATTTCAATTGGATCGTGCCTCATGTTGAATAACCACTTTTTAAACCCTCACAGTGACCAAAATTGCCATTTTTACAGAGTTTTGCTTACTCAAAAGCTTCAATTTTGACCCCTTTGAGGCACAGAAATGACTTTAAACACACCTATTTTAGTTGACAAAGTCATAATTCACATCCAACAGTCATTTAGAATCAAAAGATTAAATGTTAAAATTTCATCCATATTGACCATTTTGGGATAGTTCGACATGTCCGGAGTCATCGTTTTTCATCCGAAAATTGATTTTTTGGAATGTACCAAAAATGATTCAAAATGTCAATTGGATCGTGCCTCATGTTGAATAACCACTTTTTAAACCCTCACAGTGACCAAAATTGCCATTTTTACAGAGTTTTGCTTACTCAAAAGCTTCAATTTTGACCCGTTTCAGGCACAGAAATGACTTTAAACACACTTATTTTAGTTGACAAAGTCATAATTCACATCCAACAGTCATTTACAGTCAAAAGATTAAATATTAAAATTTCATCCATATTGACCATTTTGGGATAGTTCGACATGTCCGGAGTCATCGTTTTTCATCCGAAAATTGATTTTTTGGACTGTACCAAAAATGATTCAAAATGTCAATTGGATCGTGCCTCATGTTGAATAACCACTTTTTAAACCCTCAGAGTGACCAAAATTGCTGTTTTTACAGAGTTTTGCTTACTCAAAAGCTTCAATTTTGACCCGTTTCAGGCACAGAAATGACTTTAAACACACTTATTTTAGTTGACAAAGTCATAATTCATATCCAACAGTCATTTACAGTCAAAAGATTAAATGTTAAAATTTCATCCATATTGACCATTTTGGGATCGTTCGACATGTCCGGAGTCATCGTTTTTCATCCGAAAATTGATTTTTTGGACTGTACCAAAAATGATTCAAAATGTCAATTGGATCGTGCCTCATGTTGAATAACCACTTTTTAAACCCTCAGAGTGACCAAAATTGCCATTTTTACAGAGTTTTGCTTACTCAAAAGCTTCAATTTTGACCCCTTTGAGGCACAGAAATGACTTTAAACACACCTATTTTAGTTGACAAAGTCATAATTCACATCCAACAGTCATTTAGAATCAAAAGATTAAATGTTAAAATTTCATCCATATTGACCATTTTGGGATAGTTCGACATGTCCGGAGTCATCGTTTTTCATCCGAAAATTGATTTTTTGGAATGTACCAAAAATGATTCAAAATGTCAATTGGATCGTGCCTCATGTTGAATAACCACTTTTTAAACCCTCACAGTGACCAAAATTGCCATTTTTACAGAGTTTTGCTTACTCAAAAGCTTCAATTTTGACCCGTTTCAGGCACAGAAATGACTTTAAACACACTTATTTTAGTTGACAAAGTCATAATTCACATCCAACAGTCATTTACAGTCAAAAGATTAAATATTAAAATTTCATCCATATTGACCATTTTGGGATAGTTCGACATGTCCGGAGTCATCGTTTTTCATCCGAAAATTGATTTTTTGGACTGTACCAAAAATGATTCAAAATGTCAATTGGATCGTGCCTCATGTTGAATAACCACTTTTAAACCCTCAGAGTGACCAAAATTGCTGTTTTTACAGAGTTTTGCTTACTCAAAAGCTTCAATTTTGACCCGTTTCAGGCACAGAAATGACTTTAAACACACTTATTTTAGTTGACAAAGTCATAATTCATATCCAACAGTCATTTACAGTCAAAAGATTAAATGTTAAAATTTCATCCATATTGACCATTTTGGGATCGTTCGACATGTCCGGAGTCATCGTTTTTCATCCGAAAATTGATTTTTTGGACTGTACCAAAAATGATTCAAAGTGTCAATTGGATCGTGCCTCATGTTGAATAACCACTTTTTAAACCCTCAGAGTGACCAAAATTGCAATTTTTACAGAGTTTTGCTTACTCAAAAGCTTCAATTTTGACCCGTTTCAGGCACAGAAATGACTTTAAACACACTTATTTTAGTTGGCAAAGTCATAATTCACATCCAACAGTCATTTACAGTCAAAAGATTAAATGTTAAAATTTCATCCATTTTGACCTTTTTGGGATCGTTCGACATGTCCGGAGTCATCGTTTTTCATCCGAAAATTGATTTTTTGGACTGTACCAAAAATGATTCAAAATTTCAATTGGATCGTGCCTCATGTTGAATAACCACTTTTTAAACCCTCACAGTGACCAAAATTGCCATTTTTACAGAGTTTTGCTTACTCAAAAGCTTCAATTTTGACCCCTTTGAGGCACAGAAATGACTTTAAACACACCTATTTTAGTTGACAAAGTCATAATTCACATCCAACAGTCATTTAGAATCAAAAGATTAAATGTTAAAATTTCATCCATATTGACCATTTTGGGATAGTTCGACATGTCCGGAGTCATCGTTTTTCATCCGAAAATTGATTTTTTGGAATGTACCAAAAATGATTCAAAATGTCAATTGGATCGTGCCTCATGTTGAATAACCACTTTTTAAACCCTCACAGTGACCAAAATTGCCATTTTTACAGAGTTTTGCTTACTCAAAAGCTTCAATTTTGACCCGTTTCAGGCACAGAAATGACTTTAAACACACTTATTTTAGTTGACAAAGTCATAATTCACATCCAACAGTCATTTACAGTCAAAAGATTAAATATTAAAATTTCATCCATATTGACCATTTTGGGATAGTTCGACATGTCCGGAGTCATCGTTTTTCATCCGAAAATTGATTTTTTGGACTGTACCAAAAATGATTCAAAATGTCAATTGGATCGTGCCTCATGTTGAATAACCACTTTTTAAACCCTCAGAGTGACCAAAATTGCTGTTTTTACAGAGTTTTGCTTACTCAAAAGCTTCAATTTTGACCCGTTTCAGGCACAGAAATGACTTTAAACACACTTATTTTAGTTGACAAAGTCATAATTCATATCCAACAGTCATTTACAGTCAAAAGATTAAATGTTAAAATTTCATCCATATTGACCATTTTGGGATCGTTCGACATGTCCGGAGTCATCGTTTTTCATCCGAAAATTGATTTTTTGGACTGTACCAAAAATGATTCAAAATGTCAATTGGATCGTGCCTCATGTTGAATAACCACTTTTTAAACCCTCAGAGTGACCAAAATTGCCATTTTTACAGAGTTTTGCTTACTCAAAAGCTTCAATTTTGACCCGTTTCAGGCACAGAAATGACTTTAAACACACTTATTTTAGTTGACAAAGTCATAATTCACATCCAACAGTCATTTACAGTCAAAAGATTAAATGTTAAAATTTCATCCATTTTGACCTTTTTGGGATCGTTCGACATGTCCGGAGTCATCGTTTTTCATCCGAAAATTGATTTTTTGGACTGTACCAAAAATGATTCAAAATGTCAATTGGATCGTGCCTCATGTTGAATAACCACTTTTTAAACCCTCACAGTGACCAAAATTGCCATTTTTACAGAGTTTTTCTTACTCAAAAGCTTCAATTTTGACCCGTTTCAGGCACAGAAATGACTTTAAACACACTTATTTTAGTTGACAAAGTCATAATTCACATCCAACAGTCATTTACAGTCAAAAGATTAAATGTTAAAATTTCATCCATTTTGACCTTTTTGGGATCGTTCGACATGTCCGGAGTCATCGTTTTTCATTCGAAAATTGATTTTTTGGACTGTACCAAAAATGATTCAAAATGTCAATTGGATCGTGCCTCATGTTGAATAACCACTTTTTAAACCCTCAGAGTGACCAAAATTGCCATTTTTACAGAGTTTTGCTTACTCAAAAGCTTCAATTTTGACCCGTTTCAGGCACAGAAATGACTTTAAACACACTTATTTTAGTTGACAAAGTCATAATTCACATCCAACAGTCATTTACAGTCAAAAGATTAAATGTTAAAATTTCATCCATATTGACCATTTTGGGATCGTTCGACATGTCCGGAGTCATCGTTTTTCATCCGAAAATTGATTTTTTGGCCTGTACCAAAAATGATTCAAAATGTCAATTGGATCGTGCCTCATGTTGAATAACCACTTTTTAAACCCTCAGAGTGACCAAAATTGCCATTTTTACAGAGTTTTGCTTACTCAAAAGCTTCAATTTTGACCCGTTTCAGGCACAGAAATGACTTTAAACACACTTATTTTAGTTGACAAAGTCATAATTCACATCCAACAGTCATTTACAGTCAAAAGATTAAATGTTAAAATTTCATCCATATTGACCATTTTGGGATCGTTCGACATGTCCGGATTCATCGTTTTTCATCCGAAAATTGATTTTTTTGGACTGTACCAAAAATGATTCAAAGTGTCAATTGGATCGTGCCTCATGTTGAATAACCACTTTTTAAACCCTCAGAGTGACCAAAATTGCCATTTTTACAGAGTTTTGCTTACTCAAAAGCTTCAATTTTGACCCGTTTCAGGCACAGAAATGACTTTAAACACACTTATTTTAGTTGACAAAGTCATAATTCACATCCAACAGTCATTTAGAATCAAAAGATTAAATGTTAAAATTTCATCCATATTGACCATTTTGGGATAGTTCGACATGTCCGGAGTCATTGTTTTTCATCCGAAAATTGATTTTTTGGACTGTACCAAAAATGATTCAAAATGTCAATTGGATCGTGCCTCATGTTGAATAACCACTTTTTAAACCCTCAGAGTGACCAAAATTGCCATTTTTACAGAGTTTTGCTTACTCAAAAGCTTCAATTTTGACCCGTTTCAGGCACAGAAATGACTTTAAACACACTTATTTTAGTTGACAAAGTCATAATTCACATCCAACAGTCATTTACAGTCAAAAGATTAAATGTTAAAATTTCATCCATATTGACCATTTTGGGATAGTTCGACATGTCCGGAGTCATCGTTTTTCATCCGAAAATTGATTTTTTGGACTGTAACAAAAATGATTCAAAATGTCAATTGGATCGTGCCTCATGTTGAATAACCACTTTTTAAACCCTCACAGTGACCAAAATTGCCATTTTTACAGAGTTTTGCTTACTCAAAAGCTTCAATTTTGACCCGTTTCAGGCACAGAAATGACTTTAAACACACTTATTTTAGTTGACAAAGTCATAATTCACATCCAACAGTCATTTACAGTCAAAAGATTAAATGTTAAAATTTCATCCATATTGACCATTTTGGGATCGTTCGACATGTCCGGAGTCATCGTTTTTCATCCGAAAATTGATTTTTTGGACTGTACCAAAAATGATTCAAAATGTCAATTGGATCGTGCCTCATGTTGAATAACTACTTTTTAAACCCTCAGAGTGACCAAAATTGCCATTTTACAGAGTTTTGCTTACTCAAAAGCTTCAATTTTGACCCGTTTCAGGCACAGAAATGACTTTAAACACACTTATTTTAGTTGACAAAGTCATAATTCACATCTAACAGTCATTTACAGTCAAAAGATTAAATGTTAAAATTTCATCCATATTGACCATTTTGGGATAGTTCGACATGTCCGGAGTCATCGTTTTTCATCCGAAAATTGATTTTTTGGACTGTACCAAAAATGATTCAAAATGTCAATTGTATCGTGCCTCATGTTGAATAACCACTTTTTAAACCCTCACAGTGACCAAAATTGCCATTTTTACAGAGTTTTGCTTACTCAAAAGCTTCAATTTTGACCCGTTTCAGGCACAGAAATGACTTTAAACACACTTATTTTAGTTGACAAAGTCATAATTCACATCCAACAGTCATTTACAGTCAAAAGATTAAATGTTAAAATTTAATCCATATTGACCATTTTGGGATAGTTCGACATGTCCGGAGTCATCGTTTTTCATCCGAAAATTGATTTTTTGGACTGTACCAAAAATGATTCAAAATGTCAATTGGATCGTGCCTCATGTTGAATAACCACTTTTTAAACCCTCACAGTGACCAAAATTGCCATTTTTACAGAGTTTTGCTTACTCAAAAGCTTCAATTTTGACCCGTTTCAGGCACAGAAATGACTTTAAACACACTTATTTTAGTTGACAAAGTCATAATTCACATCCAACAGTCATTTACAGTCAAAAGATTAAATGTTAAAATTTCATCCATATTGACCATTTTGGGATCGTTCGACATGTCCGGAGTCATCGTTTTTCATCCGAAAATTGATTTTTTGGCCTGTACCAAAAATGATTCAAAATGTCAATTGGATCGTGCCTCATGTTGAATAACCACTTTTTAAACCCTCAGAGTGACCAAAATTGCCATTTTTACAGAGTTTTGCTTACTCAAAAGCTTCAATTTTGACCCGTTTCAGGCACAGAAATGACTTTAAACACACTTATTTTAGTTGACAAAGTCATAATTCACATCCAACAGTCATTTACAGTCAAAAGATTAAATGTTAAAATTTCATCCATATTGACCATTTTGGGATCGTTCGACATGTCCGGAGTCATCGTTTTTCATCCGAAAATTGATTTTTTGGACTGTACCAAAAATGATTCAAAGTGTCAATTGGATCGTGCCTCATGTTGAATAACCACTTTTTAAACCCTCAGAGTGACCAAAATTGCCATTTTTACAGAGTTTTGCTTACTCAAAAGCTTCAATTTTGACATGTTTCAGGCACAGAAATGACTTTAAACACACTTATTTTAGTTGGCAAAGTCATAATTCACATCCAACAGTCATTTACAGTCAAAAGATTAAATGTTAAAATTTCATCCATTTTGACCTTTTTGGGATCGTTCGACATGTCCGGAGTCATCGTTTTTCATCCGAAAATTGATTTTTTGGACTGTACCAAAAATGATTCAAAATGTCAATTGGATCGTGCCTCATGTTGAATAACCACTTTTTAAACCCTCACAGTGACTAAAATTGCCATTTTTACAGAGTTTTGCTTACTCAAAAGCTTCAATTTTGACCCCTTTGAGGCACAGAAATGACTTTAAACACACTTATTTTAGTTGACAAAGTCATAATTCACATCCAACAGCCATTTAGAGTCAAAAGATTAAATGTTAAAATTTCATCCATATTGACCATTTTGGGATAGTTCGACATGTCCGGAGTCATCGTTTTTCATCCGAAAATTGATTTTTTTGGACTGTACCAAAAATGATTCAAAATGTCAATTGGATCGTGCCTCATGTTGAATAACCACTTTTTAAACCCTCAGAGTGACCAAAATTGCCATTTTTACAGAGTTTTGCTTACTCAAAGGCTTCAATTTTGACCCGTTTCAGGCACAGAAATGACTTTAAACACACTTATTTTAGTTGACAAAGTCATAATTCACATCCAACAGTCATTTACAGTCAAAAGATTAAATGTTAAAATTTCATCCATATTGACCATTTTGGGATAGTTCGACATGTCCGGAGTCATCGTTTTTCATCCGAAAATTGATTTTTTGGACTGTACCAAAAATGATTCAAAATGTCAATTGGATCGTGCCTCATGTTGAATAACCACTTTTTAAACCCTCACAGTGACCAAAATTGCCATTTTTACAGAGTTTTGCTTACTCAAAAGCTTCAATTTTGACCCGTTTCAGGCACAGAAATGACTTTAAACACACTTATTTTAGTTGACAAAGTCATAATTCACATCCAACAGTCATTTACAGTCAAAAGATTAAATGTTAAAATTTCATCCATTTTGACCTTTTTGGGATCGTTCGACATGTCCGGAGTCATCGTTTTTCATCCGAAAATTGATTTTTTGGACTGTACCAAAAATGATTCAAAATGTCAATTGGATCGTGCCTCATGTTGAATAACCACTTTTTAAACCCTCACAGTGACCAAAATTGCCATTTTTACAGAGTTTTGCTTACTCAAAAGCTTCAATTTTGACCCGTTTCAGGCACAGAAATGACTTTAAACACACTTATTTTAGTTGACAAAGTCATAATTCACATCCAACAGTCATTTACAGTCAAAAGATTAAATGTTAAAATTTCATCCATTTTGACCTTTTTGGGATCGTTCGACATGTCCGGAGTCATCGTTTTTCATTCGAAAATTGATTTTTTGGACTGTACCAAAAATGTTTCAAAATGTCAATTGGATCGTGCCTCATGTTGAATAACCACTTTTTAAACCCTCAGAGTGACCAAAATTGCCATTTTTACAGAGTTTTGCTTACTCAAAAGCTTCAATTTTGACCCGTTTCAGGCACAGAAATGACTTTAAACACACTTATTTTAGTTGACAAAGTCATAATTCACATCCAACAGTCATTTACAGTCAAAAGATTAAATGTTAAAATTTCATCCATATTGACCATTTTGGGATCGTTCGACATGTCCGGAGTCATCGTTTTTCATCCGAAAATTGATTTTTTGGCCTGTACCAAAAATGATTCAAAATGTCAATTGGATCGTGCCTCATGTTGAATAACCACTTTTTAAACCCTCAGAGTGACCAAAATTGCCATTTTTACAGAGTTTTGCTTACTCAAAAGCTTCAATTTTGACCCGTTTCAGGCACAGAAATGACTTTAAACACACTTATTTTAGTTGACAAAGTCATAATTCACATCCAACAGTCATTTACAGTCAAAAGATTAAATGTTAAAATTTCATCCATATTGACCATTTTGGGATCGTTCGACATGTCCGGAGTCATCGTTTTTCATCCGAAAATTGATTTTTTGGACTGTACCAAAAATGATTCAAAGTGTCAATTGGATCGTGCCTCATGTTGAATAACCACTTTTTAAACCCTCAGAGTGACCAAAATTGCAATTTTTACAGAGTTTTGCTTACTCAAAAGCTTCAATTTTGACCCGTTTCAGGCACAGAAATGACTTTAAACACACTTATTTTAGTTGGCAAAGTCATAATTCACATCCAACAGTCATTTACAGTCAAAAGATTAAATGTTAAAATTTCATCCATTTTGACCTTTTTGGGATCGTTCGACATGTCCGGAGTCATCGTTTTTCATCCGAAAATTGATTTTTTGGACTGTACCAAAAATGATTCAAAATTTCAATTGGATCGTGCCTCATGTTGAATAACCACTTTTTAAACCCTCACAGTGACCAAAATTGCCATTTTTACAGAGTTTTGCTTACTCAAAGGCTTCAATTTTGACCCGTTTCAGGCACAGAAATGACTTTAAACACACTTATTTTAGTTGACAAAGTCATAATTCACATCCAACAGTCATTTACAGTCAAAAGATTAAATGTTAAAATTTCATCCATATTGACCATTTTGGGATAGTTCGACATGTCCGGAGTCATCGTTTTTCATCCGAAAATTGATTTTTTGGACTGTACCAAAAATGATTCAAAATGTCAATTGGATCGTGCCTCATGTTGAATAACCACTTTTTAAACCCTCACAGTGACCAAAATTGCCATTTTTACAGAGTTTTGCTTACTCAAAAGCTTCAATTTTGACCCGTTTCAGGCACAGAAATGACTTTAAACACACTTATTTTAGTTGACAAAGTCATAATTCACATCCAACAGTCATTTACAGTCAAAAGATTAAATGTTAAAATTTCATCCATTTTGACCTTTTTGGGATCGTTCGACATGTCCGGAGTCATCGTTTTTCATCCGAAAATTGATTTTTTGGACTGTACCAAAAATGATTCAAAATGTCAATTGGATCGTGCCTCATGTTGAATAACCACTTTTTAAACCCTCACAGTGACCAAAATTGCCATTTTTACAGAGTTTTGCTTACTCAAAAGCTTCAATTTTGACCCGTTTCAGGCACAGAAATGACTTTAAACACACTTATTTTAGTTGACAAAGTCATAATTCACATCCAACAGTCATTTACAGTCAAAAGATTAAATGTTAAAATTTCATCCATTTTGACCTTTTTGGGATCGTTCGACATGTCCGGAGTCATCGTTTTTCATTCGAAAATTGATTTTTTGGACTGTACCAAAAATGATTCAAAATGTCAATTGGATCGTGCCTCATGTTGAATAACCACTTTTTAAACCCTCAGAGTGACCAAAATTGCCATTTTTACAGAGTTTTGCTTACTCAAAAGCTTCAATTTTGACCCGTTTCAGGCACAGAAATGACTTTAAACACACTTATTTTAGTTGACAAAGTCATAATTCACATCCAACAGTCATTTACAGTCAAAAGATTAAATGTTAAAATTTCATCCATATTGACCATTTTGGGATCGTTCGACATGTCCGGAGTCATCGTTTTTCATCCGAAAATTGATTTTTTGGCCTGTACCAAAAATGATTCAAAATGTCAATTGGATCGTGCCTCATGTTGAATAACCACTTTTTAAACCCTCAGAGTGACCAAAATTGCCATTTTTACAGAGTTTTGCTTACTCAAAAGCTTCAATTTTGACCCGTTTCAGGCACAGAAATGACTTTAAACACACTTATTTTAGTTGACAAAGTCATAATTCACATCCAACAGTCATTTACAGTCAAAAGATTAAATGTTAAAATTTCATCCATATTGACCATTTTGGGATCGTTCGACATGTCCGGAGTCATCGTTTTTCATCCGAAAATTGATTTTTTGGACTGTACCAAAAATGATTCAAAGTGTCAATTGGATCGTGCCTCATGTTGAATAACCACTTTTTAAACCCTCAGAGTGACCAAAATTGCAATTTTTACAGAGTTTTGCTTACTCAAAAGCTTCAATTTTGACCCGTTTCAGGCACAGAAATGACTTTAAACACACTTATTTTAGTTGGCAAAGTCATAATTCACATCCAACAGTCATTTACAGTCAAAAGATTAAATGTTAAAATTTCATCCATTTTGACCTTTTTGGGATCGTTCGACATGTCCGGAGTCATCGTTTTTCATCCGAAAATTGATTTTTTGGACTGTACCAAAAATGATTCAAAATTTCAATTGGATCGTGCCTCATGTTGAATAACCACTTTTTAAACCCTCACAGTGACCAAAATTGCCATTTTTACAGAGTTTTGCTTACTCAAAAGCTTCAATTTTGACCCCTTTGAGGCACAGAAATGACTTTAAACACACCTATTTTAGTTGACAAAGTCATAATTCACATCCAACAGTCATTTAGAATCAAAAGATTAAATGTTAAAATTTCATCCATATTGACCATTTTGGGATAGTTCGACATGTCCGGAGTCATCGTTTTTCATCCGAAAATTGATTTTTTGGAATGTACCAAAAATGATTCAAAATGTCAATTGGATCGTGCCTCATGTTGAATAACCACTTTTTAAACCCTCACAGTGACCAAAATTGCCATTTTTACAGAGTTTTGCTTACTCAAAAGCTTCAATTTTGACCCGTTTCAGGCACAGAAATGACTTTAAACACACTTATTTTAGTTGACAAAGTCATAATTCACATCCAACAGTCATTTACAGTCAAAAGATTAAATATTAAAATTTCATCCATATTGACCATTTTGGGATAGTTCGACATGTCCGGAGTCATCGTTTTTCATCCGAAAATTGATTTTTTGGACTGTACCAAAAATGATTCAAAATGTCAATTGGATCGTGCCTCATGTTGAATAACCACTTTTTAAACCCTCAGAGTGACCAAAATTGCTGTTTTTACAGAGTTTTGCTTACTCAAAAGCTTCAATTTTGACCCGTTTCAGGCACAGAAATGACTTTAAACACACTTATTTTAGTTGACAAAGTCATAATTCATATCCAACAGTCATTTACAGTCAAAAGATTAAATGTTAAAATTTCATCCATATTGACCATTTTGGGATCGTTCGACATGTCCGGAGTCATCGTTTTTCATCCGAAAATTGATTTTTTGGACTGTACCAAAAATGATTCAAAATGTCAATTGGATCGTGCCTCATGTTGAATAACCACTTTTTAAACCCTCAGAGTGACCAAAATTGCCATTTTTACAGAGTTTTGCTTACTCAAAAGCTTCAATTTTGACCCGTTTCAGGCACAGAAATGACTTTAAACACACTTATTTTAGTTGACAAAGTCATAATTCACATCCAACAGTCATTTACAGTCAAAAGATTAAATGTTAAAATTTCATCCATTTTGACCATTTTGGGATCGTTCGACATGTCCGGAGTCATCGTTTTTCATCCGAAAATTGATTTTTTGGACTGTACCAAAAATGATTCAAAGTGTCAATTGGATCGTGCCTCATGTTGAATAACCACTTTTTAAACCCTCAGAGTGACCAAAATTGCCATTTTTACAGAGTTTTGCTTACTCAAAAGCTTCAATTTTGACCCGTTTCAGGCACAGAAATGACTTTAAACACACTTATTTTAGTTGACAAAGTCATAATTCACATCCAACAGTCATTTACAGTCAAAAGATTAAATGTTAAAATTTCATCCATATTGACCATTTTGGGATCGTTCGACATGTCCGGAGTCATCGTTTTTCATCCGAAAATTGATATTTTGGACTGTACCAAAAATGATTCAAAGTGTCAATTGGATCGTGCCTCATGTTGAATAACCACTTTTTAAACCCTCAGAGTGACCAAAATTGCCATTTTTACAGAGTTTTGCTTACTCAAAAGCTTCAATTTTGACCCGTTTCAGGCACAGAAATGACTTTAAACACACTTATTTTAGTTGGCAAAGTCATAATTCACACCCAACAGTCATTTACAGTCAAAAGATTAAATGTTAAAATTTCATCCATTTTGACCTTTTTGGGATCGTTCGACATGTCCGGAGTCATCGTTTTTCATTCGAAAATTGATTTTTTGGACTGTACCAAAAATGATTCAAAATGTCAATTGGATCGTGCCTCATGTTGAATAACCACTTTTTAAACCCTCAGAGTGACCAAAATTGCCATTTTTACAGAGTTTTGCTTACTCAAAAGCTTCAATTTTGACCCGTTTCAGGCACAGAAATGACTTTAAACACACTTATTTTAGTTGACAAAGTCATAATTCACATCCAACAGTCATTTACAGTCAAAAGATTAAATGTTAAAATTTCATCCATATTGACCATTTTGGGATCGTTCGACATGTCCGGAGTCATCGTTTTTCATCCGAAAATTGATTTTTTGGCCTGTACCAAAAATGATTCAAAATGTCAATTGGATCGTGCCTCATGTTGAATAACCACTTTTTAAACCCTCAGAGTGACCAAAATTGCCATTTTTACAGAGTTTTGCTTACTCAAAAGCTTCAATTTTGACCCGTTTCAGGCACAGAAATGACTTTAAACACACTTATTTTAGTTGACAAAGTCATAATTCACATCCAACAGTCATTTACAGTCAAAAGATTAAATGTTAAAATTTCATCCATATTGACCATTTTGGGATCGTTCGACATGTCCGGAGTCATCGTTTTTCATCCGAAAATTGATTTTTTGGACTGTACCAAAAATGATTCAAAGTGTCAATTGGATCGTGCCTCATGTTGAATAACCACTTTTTAAACCCTCAGAGTGACCAAAATTGCAATTTTTACAGAGTTTTGCTTACTCAAAAGCTTCAATTTTGACCCGTTTCAGGCACAGAAATGACTTTAAACACACTTATTTTAGTTGGCAAAGTCATAATTCACATCCAACAGTCATTTACAGTCAAAAGATTAAATGTTAAAATTTCATCCATTTTGACCTTTTTGGGATCGTTCGACATGTCCGGAGTCATCGTTTTTCATCCGAAAATTGATTTTTTGGACTGTACCAAAAATGATTCAAAATTTCAATTGGATCGTGCCTCATGTTGAATAACCACTTTTTAAACCCTCACAGTGACCAAAATTGCCATTTTTACAGAGTTTTGCTTACTCAAAAGCTTCAATTTTGACCCCTTTGAGGCACAGAAATGACTTTAAACACACCTATTTTAGTTGACAAAGTCATAATTCACATCCAACAGTCATTTAGAATCAAAAGATTAAATGTTAAAATTTCATCCATATTGACCATTTTGGGATAGTTCGACATGTCCGGAGTCATCGTTTTTCATCCGAAAATTGATTTTTTGGAATGTACCAAAAATGATTCAAAATGTCAATTGGATCGTGCCTCATGTTGAATAACCACTTTTTAAACCCTCACAGTGACCAAAATTGCCATTTTTACAGAGTTTTGCTTACTCAAAAGCTTCAATTTTGACCCGTTTCAGGCACAGAAATGACTTTAAACACACTTATTTTAGTTGACAAAGTCATAATTCACATCCAACAGTCATTTACAGTCAAAAGATTAAATATTAAAATTTCATCCATATTGACCATTTTGGGATAGTTCGACATGTCCGGAGTCATCGTTTTTCATCCGAAAATTGATTTTTTGGACTGTACCAAAAATGATTCAAAATGTCAATTGGATCGTGCCTCATGTTGAATAACCACTTTTTAAACCCTCAGAGTGACCAAAATTGCCATTTTTACAGAGTTTTGCTTACTCAAAAGCTTCAATTTTGACCCGTTTCAGGCACAGAAATGACTTTAAACACACTTATTTTAGTTGACAAAGTCATAATTCACATCCAACAGTCATTTACAGTAAAAAGATTAAATGTTAACATTTCATCCATTTTGACCTTTTTGGGATTGTTCGACATGTCCGGAGTCATCGTTTTTCATCCGAAAATTGATTTTTTGGACTGTACCAAAAATGATTCAAAATTTCAATTGGATCGTGCCTCATGTTGAATAACCACTTTTTAAACCCTCAGAGTGACCAAAATTGCAATTTTTACAGAGTTTTGCTTACTCAAAAGCTTCAATTTTGACCCGTTTCAGGCACAGAAATGACTTTAAACACACTTATTTTAGTTGGCAAAGTCATAATTCACATCCAACAGTCATTTACAGTCAAAAGATTAAATGTTAAAATTTCATCCATTTTGACCTTTTTGGGATCGTTCGACATGTCCGGAGTCATCGTTTTTCATCCGAAAATTGATTTTTTGGACTGTACCAAAAATGATTCAAAATTTCAATTGGATCGTGCCTCATGTTGAATAACCACTTTTTAAACCCTCACAGTGACCAAAATTGCCATTTTTACAGAGTTTTGCTTACTCAAAAGCTTCAATTTTGACCCCTTTGAGGCACAGAAATGACTTTAAACACACTTATTTTAGTTGACAAAGTCATAATTCACATCCAACAGTCATTTACAGTCAAAAGATTAAATGTTAAAATTTCATCCATTTTGACCTTTTTGGGATCGTTCGACATGTCCGGAGTCATCGTTTTTCATTCGAAAATTGATTTTTTGGACTGTACCAAAAATGATTCAAAATGTCAATTGGATCGTGCCTCATGTTGAATAACCACTTTTTAAACCCTCAGAGTGACCAAAATTGCCATTTTTACAGAGTTTTGCTTACTCAAAAGCTTCAATTTTGACCCGTTTCAGGCACAGAAATGACTTTAAACACACTTATTTTAGTTGACAAAGTCATAATTCACATCCAACAGTCATTTACAGTCAAAAGATTAAATGTTAAAATTTCATCCATATTGACCATTTTGGGATCGTTCGACATGTCCGGAGTCATCGTTTTTCATCCGAAAATTGATTTTTTGGCCTGTACCAAAAATGATTCAAAATGTCAATTGGATCGTGCCTCATGTTGAATAACCACTTTTTAAACCCTCAGAGTGACCAAAATTGCCATTTTTACAGAGTTTTGCTTACTCAAAAGCTTCAATTTTGACCCGTTTCAGGCACAGAAATGACTTTAAACACACTTATTTTAGTTGACAAAGTCATAATTCACATCCAACAGTCATTTACAGTCAAAAGATTAAATGTTAAAATTTCATCCATATTGACCATTTTGGGATCGTTCGACATGTCCGGAGTCATCGTTTTTCATCCGAAAATTGATTTTTTGGACTGTACCAAAAATGATTCAAAGTGTCAATTGGATCGTGCCTCATGTTGAATAACCACTTTTTAAACCCTCAGAGTGACCAAAATTGCCATTTTTACAGAGTTTTGCTTACTCAAAAGCTTCAATTTTGACCCGTTTCAGGCACAGAAATGACTTTAAACACACTTATTTTAGTTGACAAAGTCATAATTCACATCCAACAGTCATTTACAGTCAAAAGATTAAATGTTAAAATTTCATCCATATTGACCATTTTGGGATCGTTCGACATGTCCGGAGTCATCGTTTTTCATCCGAAAATTGATATTTTGGACTGTACCAAAAATGATTCAAAGTGTCAATTGGATCGTGCCTCATGTTGAATAACCACTTTTTAAACCCTCAGAGTGACCAAAATTGCCATTTTTACAGAGTTTTGCTTACTCAAAAGCTTCAATTTTGACCCGTTTCAGGCACAGAAATGACTTTAAACACACTTATTTTAGTTGGCAAAGTCATAATTCACATCCAACAGTCATTTACAGTCAAAAGATTAAATGTTAAAATTTCATCCATTTTGACCTTTTTGGGATCGTTCGACATGTCCGGAGTCATCGTTTTTCATTCGAAAATTGATTTTTTGGACTGTACCAAAAATGATTCAAAATGTCAATTGGATCGTGCCTCATGTTGAATAACCACTTTTTAAACCCTCAGAGTGACCAAAATTGCCATTTTTACAGAGTTTTGCTTACTCAAAAGCTTCAATTTTGACCCGTTTCAGGCACAGAAATGACTTTAAACACACTTATTTTAGTTGACAAAGTCATAATTCACATCCAACAGTCATTTACAGTCAAAAGATTAAATGTTAAAATTTCATCCATATTGACCATTTTGGGATCGTTCGACATGTCCGGAGTCATCGTTTTTCATCCGAAAATTGATTTTTTGGCCTGTACCAAAAATGATTCAAAATGTCAATTGGATCGTGCCTCATGTTGAATAACCACTTTTTAAACCCTCAGAGTGACCAAAATTGCCATTTTTACAGAGTTTTGCTTACTCAAAAGCTTCAATTTTGACCCGTTTCAGGCACAGAAATGACTTTAAACACACTTATTTTAGTTGACAAAGTCATAATTCACATCCAACAGTCATTTACAGTCAAAAGATTAAATGTTAAAATTTCATCCATATTGACCATTTTGGGATCGTTCGACATGTCCGGAGTCATCGTTTTTCATCCGAAAATTGATTTTTTGGACTGTACCAAAAATGATTCAAAGTGTCAATTGGATCGTGCCTCATGTTGAATAACCACTTTTTAAACCCTCAGAGTGACCAAAATTGCAATTTTTACAGAGTTTTGCTTACTCAAAAGCTTCAATTTTGACCCGTTTCAGGCACAGAAATGACTTTAAACACACTTATTTTAGTTGGCAAAGTCATAATTCACATCCAACAGTCATTTACAGTCAAAAGATTAAATGTTAAAATTTCATCCATTTTGACCTTTTTGGGATCGTTCGACATGTCCGGAGTCATCGTTTTTCATCCGAAAATTGATTTTTTGGACTGTACCAAAAATGATTCAAAATTTCAATTGGATCGTGCCTCATGTTGAATAACCACTTTTTAAACCCTCACAGTGACCAAAATTGCCATTTTTACAGAGTTTTGCTTACTCAAAAGCTTCAATTTTGACCCCTTTGAGGCACAGAAATGACTTTAAACACACCTATTTTAGTTGACAAAGTCATAATTCACATCCAACAGTCATTTAGAATCAAAAGATTAAATGTTAAAATTTCATCCATATTGACCATTTTGGGATAGTTCGACATGTCCGGAGTCATCGTTTTTCATCCGAAAATTGATTTTTTGGAATGTACCAAAAATGATTCAAAATGTCAATTGGATCGTGCCTCATGTTGAATAACCACTTTTTAAACCCTCACAGTGACCAAAATTGCCATTTTTACAGAGTTTTGCTTACTCAAAAGCTTCAATTTTGACCCGTTTCAGGCACAGAAATGACTTTAAACACACTTATTTTAGTTGACAAAGTCATAATTCACATCCAACAGTCATTTACAGTCAAAAGATTAAATATTAAAATTTCATCCATATTGACCATTTTGGGATAGTTCGACATGTCCGGAGTCATCGTTTTTCATCCGAAAATTGATTTTTTGGACTGTACCAAAAATGATTCAAAATGTCAATTGGATCGTGCCTCATGTTGAATAACCACTTTTTAAACCCTCAGAGTGACCAAAATTGCTGTTTTTACAGAGTTTTGCTTACTCAAAAGCTTCAATTTTGACCCGTTTCAGGCACAGAAATGACTTTAAATACACTTATTTTAGTTGACAAAGTCATAATTCATATCCAACAGTCATTTACAGTCAAAAGATTAAATGTTAAAATTTCATCCATATTGACCATTTTGGGATCGTTCGACATGTCCGGAGTCATCGTTTTTCATCCGAAAATTGATTTTTTGGACTGTACCAAAAATGATTCAAAATGTCAATTGGATCGTGCCTCATGTTGAATAACCACTTTTTAAACCCTCAGAGTGACCAAAATTGCCATTTTTACAGAGTTTTGCTTACTCAAAAGCTTCAATTTTGACCCGTTTCAGGCACAGAAATGACTTTAAACACACTTATTTTAGTTGACAAAGTCATAATTCACATCCAACAGTCATTTACAGTCAAAAGATTAAATGTTAAAATTTCATCCATTTTGACCTTTTTGGGATCGTTCGACATGTCCGGAGTCATCGTTTTTCATCCGAAAATTGATTTTTTGGACTGTACCAAAAATGATTCAAAATGTCAATTGGATCGTGCCTCATGTTGAATAACCACTTTTTAAACCCTCACAGTGACCAAAATTGCCATTTTTACAGAGTTTTTCTTACTCAAAAGCTTCAATTTTGACCCGTTTCAGGCACAGAAATGACTTTAAACACACTTATTTTAGTTGACAAAGTCATAATTCACATCCAACAGTCATTTACAGTCAAAAGATTAAATGTTAAAATTTCATCCATTTTGACCTTTTTGGGATCGTTCGACATGTCCGGAGTCATCGTTTTTCATTCGAAAATTGAGTTTTTGGACTGTACCAAAAATGATTCAAAATGTCAATTGGATCGTGCCTCATGTTGAATAACCACTTTTTAAACCCTCAGAGTGACCAAAATTGCCATTTTTACAGAGTTTTGCTTACTCAAAAGCTTCAATTTTGACCCGTTTCAGGCACAGAAATGACTTTAAACACACTTATTTTAGTTGACAAAGTCATAATTCACATCCAACAGTCATTTACAGTCAAAAGATTAAATGTTAAAATTTCATCCATATTGACCATTTTGGGATCGTTCGACATGTCCGGAGTCATCGTTTTTCATCCGAAAATTGATTTTTTGGCCTGTACCAAAAATGATTCAAAATGTCAATTGGATCGTGCCTCATGTTGAATAACCACTTTTTAAACCCTCAGAGTGACCAAAATTGCCATTTTTACAGAGTTTTGCTTACTCAAAAGCTTCAATTTTGACCCGTTTCAGGCACAGAAATGACTTTAAACACACTTATTTTAGTTGACAAAGTCATAATTCACATCCAACAGTCATTTACAGTCAAAAGATTAAATGTTAAAATTTCATCCATATTGACCATTTTGGGATCGTTCGACATGTCCGGATTCATCGTTTTTCATCCGAAAATTGATTTTTTTGGACTGTACCAAAAATGATTCAAAGTGTCAATTGGATCGTGCCTCATGTTGAATAACCACTTTTTAAACCCTCAGAGTGACCAAAATTGCCATTTTTACAGAGTTTTGCTTACTCAAAAGCTTCAATTTTGACCCGTTTCAGGCACAGAAATGACTTTAAACACACTTATTTTAGTTGACAAAGTCATAATTCACATCCAACAGTCATTTAGAATCAAAAGATTAAATGTTAAAATTTCATCCATATTGACCATTTTGGGATAGTTCGACATGTCCGGAGTCATTGTTTTTCATCCGAAAATTGATTTTTTGGACTGTACCAAAAATGATTCAAAATGTCAATTGGATCGTGCCTCATGTTGAATAACCACTTTTTAAACCCTCAGAGTGACCAAAATTGCCATTTTTACAGAGTTTTGCTTACTCAAAAGCTTCAATTTTGACCCGTTTCAGGCACAGAAATGACTTTAAACACACTTATTTTAGTTGACAAAGTCATAATTCACATCCAACAGTCATTTACAGTCAAAAGATTAAATGTTAAAATTTCATCCATATTGACCATTTTGGGATAGTTCGACATGTCCGGAGTCATCGTTTTTCATCCGAAAATTGATTTTTTGGACTGTAACAAAAATGATTCAAAATGTCAATTGGATCGTGCCTCATGTTGAATAACCACTTTTTAAACCCTCACAGTGACCAAAATTGCCATTTTTACAGAGTTTTGCTTACTCAAAAGCTTCAATTTTGACCCGTTTCAGGCACAGAAATGACTTTAAACGCACTTATTTTAGTTGACAAAGTCATAATTCACATCCAACAGTCATTTACAGTCAAAAGATTAAATGTTAAAATTTCATCCATATTGACCATTTTGGGATCGTTCGACATGTCCGGAGTCATCGTTTTTCATCCGAAAATTGATTTTTTGGACTGTACCAAAAATGATTCAAAATGTCAATTGGATCGTGCCTCATGTTGAATAACTACTTTTTAAACCCTCAGAGTGACCAAAATTGCCATTTTTACAGAGTTTTGCTTACTCAAAAGCTTCAATTTTGACCCGTTTCAGGCACAGAAATGACTTTAAACACACTTATTTTAGTTGACAAAGTCATAATTCACATCTAACAGTCATTTACAGTCAAAAGATTAAATGTTAAAATTTCATCCATATTGACCATTTTGGGATAGTTCGACATGTCCGGAGTCATCGTTTTTCATCCGAAAATTGATTTTTTGGACTGTACCAAAAATGATTCAAAATGTCAATTGTATCGTGCCTCATGTTGAATAACCACTTTTTAAACCCTCACAGTGACCAAAATTGCCATTTTTACAGAGTTTTGCTTACTCAAAAGCTTCAATTTTGACCCGTTTCAGGCACAGAAATGACTTTAAACACACTTATTTTAGTTGACAAAGTCATAATTCACATCCAACAGTCATTTACAGTAAAAAGATTAAATGTTAACATTTCATCCATTTTGACCTTTTTGGGATTGTTCGACATGTCCGGAGTCATCGTTTTTCATCCGAAAATTGATTTTTTGGACTGTACCAAAAATGATTCAAAATTTCAATTGGATCGTGCCTCATGTTGAATAACCACTTTTTAAACCCTCAGAGTGACCAAAATTGCAATTTTTACAGAGTTTTGCTTACTCAAAAGCTTCAATTTTGACCCGTTTCAGGCACAGAAATGACTTTAAACACACCTATTTTAGTTGACAAAGTCATAATTCACATCCAACAGTCATTTAGAATCAAAAGATTAAATGTTAAAATTTCATCCATATTGACCATTTTGGGATAGTTCGACATGTCCGGAGTCATCGTTTTTCATCCGAAAATTGATTTTTTGGAATGTACCAAAAATGATTCAAAATGTCAATTGGATCGTGCCTCATGTTGAATAACCACTTTTTAAACCCTCACAGTGACCAAAATTGCCATTTTTACAGAGTTTTGCTTACTCAAAAGCTTCAATTTTGACCCGTTTCAGGCACAGAAATGACTTTAAACACACTTATTTTAGTTGACAAAGTCATAATTCACATCCAACAGTCATTTACAGTCAAAAGATTAAATATTAAAATTTCATCCATATTGACCATTTTGGGATAGTTCGACATGTCCGGAGTCATCGTTTTTCATCCGAAAATTGATTTTTTGGACTGTACCAAAAATGATTCAAAATGTCAATTGGATCGTGCCTCATGTTGAATAACCACTTTTTAAACCCTCAGAGTGACCAAAATTGCTGTTTTTACAGAGTTTTGCTTACTCAAAAGCTTCAATTTTGACCCGTTTCAGGCACAGAAATGACTTTAAACACACTTATTTTAGTTGACAAAGTCATAATTCATATCCAACAGTCATTTACAGTCAAAAGATTAAATGTTAAAATTTCATCCATATTGACCATTTTGGGATCGTTCGACATGTCCGGAGTCATCGTTTTTCATCCGAAAATTGATTTTTTGGACTGTACCAAAAATGATTCAAAATGTCAATTGGATCGTGCCTCATGTTGAATAACCACTTTTTAAACCCTCAGAGTGACCAAAATTGCCATTTTTACAGAGTTTTGCTTACTCAAAAGCTTCAATTTTGACCCGTTTCAGGCACAGAAATGACTTTAAACACACTTATTTTAGTTGACAAAGTCATAATTCACATCCAACAGTCATTTACAGTCAAAAGATTAAATGTTAAAATTTCATCCATTTTGACCTTTTTGGGATCGTTCGACATGTCCGGAGTCATCGTTTTTCATCCGAAAATTGATTTTTTGGACTGTACCAAAAATGATTCAAAATGTCAATTGGATCGTGCCTCATGTTGAATAACCACTTTTTAAACCCTCAGAGTGACCAAAATTGCTGTTTTTACAGAGTTTTGCTTACTCAAAAGCTTCAATTTTGACCCGTTTCAGGCACAGAAATGACTTTAAACACACTTATTTTAGTTGACAAAGTCATAATTCATATCCAACAGTCATTTACAGTCAAAAGATTAAATGTTAAAATTTCATCCATATTGACCATTTTGGGATCGTTCGACATGTCCGGAGTCATCGTTTTTCATCCGAAAATTGATTTTTTGGCCTGTACCAAAAATGATTCAAAATGTCAATTGGATCGTGCCTCATGTTGAATAACCACTTTTTAAACCCTCAGAGTGACCAAAATTGCCATTTTTACAGAGTTTTGCTTACTCAAAAGCTTCAATTTTGACCCGTTTCAGGCACAGAAATGACTTTAAACACACTTATTTTAGTTGACAAAGTCATAATTCACATCCAACAGTCATTTACAGTCAAAAGATTAAATGTTAAAATTTCATCCATATTGACCATTTTGGGATCGTTCGACATGTCCGGAGTCATCGTTTTTCATCCGAAAATTGATTTTTTGGACTGTACCAAAAATGATTCAAAGTGTCAATTGGATCGTGCCTCATGTTGAATAACCACTTTTTAAACCCTCAGAGTGACCAAAATTGCCATTTTTACAGAGTTTTGCTTACTCAAAAGCTTCAATTTTGACCCGTTTCAGGCACAGAAATGACTTTAAACACACTTATTTTAGTTGACAAAGTCATAATTCACATCCAACAGTCATTTACAGTCAAAAGATTAAATGTTAAAATTTCATCCATATTGACCATTTTGGGATCGTTCGACATGTCCGGAGTCATCGTTTTTCATCCGAAAATTGATATTTTGGACTGTACCAAAAATGATTCAAAGTGTCAATTGGATCGTGCCTCATGTTGAATAACCACTTTTTAAACCCTCAGAGTGACCAAAATTGCCATTTTTACAGAGTTTTGCTTACTCAAAAGCTTCAATTTTGACCCGTTTCAGGCACAGAAATGACTTTAAACACACTTATTTTAGTTGGCAAAGTCATAATTCACATCCAACAGTCATTTACAGTCAAAAGATTAAATGTTAAAATTTCATCCATTTTGACCTTTTTGGGATCGTTCGACATGTCCGGAGTCATCGTTTTTCATTCGAAAATTGATTTTTTGGACTGTACCAAAAATGATTCAAAATGTCAATTGGATCGTGCCTCATGTTGAATAACCACTTTTTAAACCCTCAGAGTGACCAAAATTGCCATTTTTACAGAGTTTTGCTTACTCAAAAGCTTCAATTTTGACCCGTTTCAGGCACAGAAATGACTTTAAACACACTTATTTTAGTTGACAAAGTCATAATTCACATCCAACAGTCATTTACAGTCAAAAGATTAAATGTTAAAATTTCATCCATATTGACCATTTTGGGATCGTTCGACATGTCCGGAGTCATCGTTTTTCATCCGAAAATTGATTTTTTGGCCTGTACCAAAAATGATTCAAAATGTCAATTGGATCGTGCCTCATGTTGAATAACCACTTTTTAAACCCTCAGAGTGACCAAAATTGCCATTTTTACAGAGTTTTGCTTACTCAAAAGCTTCAATTTTGACCCGTTTCAGGCACAGAAATGACTTTAAACACACTTATTTTAGTTGACAAAGTCATAATTCACATCCAACAGTCATTTACAGTCAAAAGATTAAATGTTAAAATTTCATCCATATTGACCATTTTGGGATCGTTCGACATGTCCGGAGTCATCGTTTTTCATCCGAAAATTGATTTTTTGGACTGTACCAAAAATGATTCAAAGTGTCAATTGGATCGTGCCTCATGTTGAATAACCACTTTTTAAACCCTCAGAGTGACCAAAATTGCAATTTTTACAGAGTTTTGCTTACTCAAAAGCTTCAATTTTGACCCGTTTCAGGCACAGAAATGACTTTAAACACACTTATTTTAGTTGGCAAAGTCATAATTCACATCCAACAGTCATTTACAGTCAAAAGATTAAATGTTAAAATTTCATCCATTTTGACCTTTTTGGGATCGTTCGACATGTCCGGAGTCATCGTTTTTCATCCGAAAATTGATTTTTTGGACTGTACCAAAAATGATTCAAAATTTCAATTGGATCGTGCCTCATGTTGAATAACCACTTTTTAAACCCTCACAGTGACCAAAATTGCCATTTTTACAGAGTTTTGCTTACTCAAAAGCTTCAATTTTGACCCCTTTGAGGCACAGAAATGACTTTAAACACACCTATTTTAGTTGACAAAGTCATAATTCACATCCAACAGTCATTTAGAATCAAAAGATTAAATGTTAAAATTTCATCCATATTGACCATTTTGGGATAGTTCGACATGTCCGGAGTCATCGTTTTTCATCCGAAAATTGATTTTTTGGAATGTACCAAAAATGATTCAAAATGTCAATTGGATCGTGCCTCATGTTGAATAACCACTTTTTAAACCCTCACAGTGACCAAAATTGCCATTTTTACAGAGTTTTGCTTACTCAAAAGCTTCAATTTTGACCCGTTTCAGGCACAGAAATGACTTTAAACACACTTATTTTAGTTGACAAAGTCATAATTCACATCCAACAGTCATTTACAGTCAAAAGATTAAATATTAAAATTTCATCCATATTGACCATTTTGGGATAGTTCGACATGTCCGGAGTCATCGTTTTTCATCCGAAAATTGATTTTTTGGACTGTACCAAAAATGATTCAAAATGTCAATTGGATCGTGCCTCATGTTGAATAACCACTTTTTAAACCCTCAGAGTGACCAAAATTGCTGTTTTTACAGAGTTTTGCTTACTCAAAAGCTTCAATTTTGACCCGTTTCAGGCACAGAAATGACTTTAAATACACTTATTTTAGTTGACAAAGTCATAATTCATATCCAACAGTCATTTACAGTCAAAAGATTAAATGTTAAAATTTCATCCATATTGACCATTTTGGGATCGTTCGACATGTCCGGAGTCATCGTTTTTCATCCGAAAATTGATTTTTTGGACTGTACCAAAAATGATTCAAAATGTCAATTGGATCGTGCCTCATGTTGAATAACCACTTTTTAAACCCTCAGAGTGACCAAAATTGCCATTTTTACAGAGTTTTGCTTACTCAAAAGCTTCAATTTTGACCCGTTTCAGGCACAGAAATGACTTTAAACACACTTATTTTAGTTGACAAAGTCATAATTCACATCCAACAGTCATTTACAGTCAAAAGATTAAATGTTAAAATTTCATCCATTTTGACCTTTTTGGGATCGTTCGACATGTCCGGAGTCATCGTTTTTCATCCGAAAATTGATTTTTTGGACTGTACCAAAAATGATTCAAAATGTCAATTGGATCGTGCCTCATGTTGAATAACCACTTTTTAAACCCTCACAGTGACCAAAATTGCCATTTTTACAGAGTTTTTCTTACTCAAAAGCTTCAATTTTGACCCGTTTCAGGCACAGAAATGACTTTAAACACACTTATTTTAGTTGACAAAGTCATAATTCACATCCAACAGTCATTTACAGTCAAAAGATTAAATGTTAAAATTTCATCCATTTTGACCTTTTTGGGATCGTTCGACATGTCCGGAGTCATCGTTTTTCATTCGAAAATTGAGTTTTTGGACTGTACCAAAAATGATTCAAAATGTCAATTGGATCGTGCCTCATGTTGAATAACCACTTTTTAAACCCTCAGAGTGACCAAAATTGCCATTTTTACAGAGTTTTGCTTACTCAAAAGCTTCAATTTTGACCCGTTTCAGGCACAGAAATGACTTTAAACACACTTATTTTAGTTGACAAAGTCATAATTCACATCCAACAGTCATTTACAGTCAAAAGATTAAATGTTAAAATTTCATCCATATTGACCATTTTGGGATCGTTCGACATGTCCGGAGTCATCGTTTTTCATCCGAAAATTGATTTTTTGGCCTGTACCAAAAATGATTCAAAATGTCAATTGGATCGTGCCTCATGTTGAATAACCACTTTTTAAACCCTCAGAGTGACCAAAATTGCCATTTTTACAGAGTTTTGCTTACTCAAAAGCTTCAATTTTGACCCGTTTCAGGCACAGAAATGACTTTAAACACACTTATTTTAGTTGACAAAGTCATAATTCACATCCAACAGTCATTTACAGTCAAAAGATTAAATGTTAAAATTTCATCCATATTGACCATTTTGGGATCGTTCGACATGTCCGGATTCATCGTTTTTCATCCGAAAATTGATTTTTTTGGACTGTACCAAAAATGATTCAAAGTGTCAATTGGATCGTGCCTCATGTTGAATAACCACTTTTTAAACCCTCAGAGTGACCAAAATTGCCATTTTTACAGAGTTTTGCTTACTCAAAAGCTTCAATTTTGACCCGTTTCAGGCACAGAAATGACTTTAAACACACTTATTTTAGTTGACAAAGTCATAATTCACATCCAACAGTCATTTAGAATCAAAAGATTAAATGTTAAAATTTCATCCATATTGACCATTTTGGGATAGTTCGACATGTCCGGAGTCATTGTTTTTCATCCGAAAATTGATTTTTTGGACTGTACCAAAAATGATTCAAAATGTCAATTGGATCGTGCCTCATGTTGAATAACCACTTTTTAAACCCTCAGAGTGACCAAAATTGCCATTTTTACAGAGTTTTGCTTACTCAAAAGCTTCAATTTTGACCCGTTTCAGGCACAGAAATGACTTTAAACACACTTATTTTAGTTGACAAAGTCATAATTCACATCCAACAGTCATTTACAGTCAAAAGATTAAATGTTAAAATTTCATCCATATTGACCATTTTGGGATAGTTCGACATGTCCGGAGTCATCGTTTTTCATCCGAAAATTGATTTTTTGGACTGTAACAAAAATGATTCAAAATGTCAATTGGATCGTGCCTCATGTTGAATAACCACTTTTTAAACCCTCACAGTGACCAAAATTGCCATTTTTACAGAGTTTTGCTTACTCAAAAGCTTCAATTTTGACCCGTTTCAGGCACAGAAATGACTTTAAACGCACTTATTTTAGTTGACAAAGTCATAATTCACATCCAACAGTCATTTACAGTCAAAAGATTAAATGTTAAAATTTCATCCATATTGACCATTTTGGGATCGTTCGACATGTCCGGAGTCATCGTTTTTCATCCGAAAATTGATTTTTTGGACTGTACCAAAAATGATTCAAAATGTCAATTGGATCGTGCCTCATGTTGAATAACTACTTTTTAAACCCTCAGAGTGACCAAAATTGCCATTTTTACAGAGTTTTGCTTACTCAAAAGCTTCAATTTTGACCCGTTTCAGGCACAGAAATGACTTTAAACACACTTATTTTAGTTGACAAAGTCATAATTCACATCTAACAGTCATTTACAGTCAAAAGATTAAATGTTAAAATTTCATCCATATTGACCATTTTGGGATAGTTCGACATGTCCGGAGTCATCGTTTTTCATCCGAAAATTGATTTTTTGGACTGTACCAAAAATGATTCAAAATGTCAATTGTATCGTGCCTCATGTTGAATAACCACTTTTTAAACCCTCACAGTGACCAAAATTGCCATTTTTACAGAGTTTTGCTTACTCAAAAGCTTCAATTTTGACCCGTTTCAGGCACAGAAATGACTTTAAACACACTTATTTTAGTTGACAAAGTCATAATTCACATCCAACAGTCATTTACAGTAAAAAGATTAAATGTTAACATTTCATCCATTTTGACCTTTTTGGGATTGTTCGACATGTCCGGAGTCATCGTTTTTCATCCGAAAATTGATTTTTTGGACTGTACCAAAAATGATTCAAAATTTCAATTGGATCGTGCCTCATGTTGAATAACCACTTTTTAAACCCTCAGAGTGACCAAAATTGCAATTTTTACAGAGTTTTGCTTACTCAAAAGCTTCAATTTTGACCCGTTTCAGGCACAGAAATGACTTTAAACACACCTATTTTAGTTGACAAAGTCATAATTCACATCCAACAGTCATTTAGAATCAAAAGATTAAATGTTAAAATTTCATCCATATTGACCATTTTGGGATAGTTCGACATGTCCGGAGTCATCGTTTTTCATCCGAAAATTGATTTTTTGGAATGTACCAAAAATGATTCAAAATGTCAATTGGATCGTGCCTCATGTTGAATAACCACTTTTTAAACCCTCACAGTGACCAAAATTGCCATTTTTACAGAGTTTTGCTTACTCAAAAGCTTCAATTTTGACCCGTTTCAGGCACAGAAATGACTTTAAACACACTTATTTTAGTTGACAAAGTCATAATTCACATCCAACAGTCATTTACAGTCAAAAGATTAAATATTAAAATTTCATCCATATTGACCATTTTGGGATAGTTCGACATGTCCGGAGTCATCGTTTTTCATCCGAAAATTGATTTTTTGGACTGTACCAAAAATGATTCAAAATGTCAATTGGATCGTGCCTCATGTTGAATAACCACTTTTTAAACCCTCAGAGTGACCAAAATTGCTGTTTTTACAGAGTTTTGCTTACTCAAAAGCTTCAATTTTGACCCGTTTCAGGCACAGAAATGACTTTAAACACACTTATTTTAGTTGACAAAGTCATAATTCATATCCAACAGTCATTTACAGTCAAAAGATTAAATGTTAAAATTTCATCCATATTGACCATTTTGGGATCGTTCGACATGTCCGGAGTCATCGTTTTTCATCCGAAAATTGATTTTTTGGACTGTACCAAAAATGATTCAAAATGTCAATTGGATCGTGCCTCATGTTGAATAACCACTTTTTAAACCCTCAGAGTGACCAAAATTGCCATTTTTACAGAGTTTTGCTTACTCAAAAGCTTCAATTTTGACCCGTTTCAGGCACAGAAATGACTTTAAACACACTTATTTTAGTTGACAAAGTCATAATTCACATCCAACAGTCATTTACAGTCAAAAGATTAAATGTTAAAATTTCATCCATTTTGACCTTTTTGGGATCGTTCGACATGTCCGGAGTCATCGTTTTTCATCCGAAAATTGATTTTTTGGACTGTACCAAAAATGATTCAAAATGTCAATTGGATCGTGCCTCATGTTGAATAACCACTTTTTAAACCCTCACAGTGACCAAAATTGCCATTTTTACAGAGTTTTTCTTACTCAAAAGCTTCAATTTTGACCCGTTTCAGGCACAGAAATGACTTTAAACACACTTATTTTAGTTGACAAAGTCATAATTCACATCCAACAGTCATTTACAGTCAAAAGATTAAATGTTAAAATTTCATCCATTTTGACCTTTTTGGGATCGTTCAACATGTCCGGAGTCATCGTTTTTCATTCGAAAATTGATTTTTTGGACTGTACCAAAAATGATTCAAAATGTCAATTGGATCGTGCCTCATGTTGAATAACCACTTTTTAAACCCTCAGAGTGACCAAAATTGCCATTTTTACAGAGTTTTGCTTACTCAAAAGCTTCAATTTTGACCCGTTTCAGGCACAGAAATGACTTTAAACACACTTATTTTAGTTGACAAAGTCATAATTCACATCCAACAGTCATTTACAGTCAAAAGATTAAATGTTAAAATTTCATCCATATTGACCATTTTGGGATCGTTCGACATGTCCGGAGTCATCGTTTTTCATCCGAATATTGATTTTTTGGCCTGTACCAAAAATGATTCAAAATGTCAATTGGATCGTGCCTCATGTTGAATAACCACTTTTTAAACCCTCAGAGTGACCAAAATTGCCATTTTTACAGAGTTTTGCTTACTCAAAAGCTTCAATTTTGACCCGTTTCAGGCACAGAAATGACTTTAAACACACTTATTTTAGTTGACAAAGTCATAATTCACATCCAACAGTCATTTACAGTCAAAAGATTAAATGTTAAAATTTCATCCATATTGACCATTTTGGGATCGTTCGACATGTCCGGAGTCATCGTTTTTCATCCGAAAATTGATTTTTTGGACTGTACCAAAAATGATTCAAAGTGTCAATTGGATCGTGCCTCATGTTGAATAACCACTTTTTAAACCCTCAGAGTGACCAAAATTGCCATTTTTACAGAGTTTTGCTTACTCAAAAGCTTCAATTTTGACCCGTTTCAGGCACAGAAATGACTTTAAACACACTTATTTTAGTTGACAAAGTCATAATTCACATCCAACAGTCATTTACAGTCAAAAGATTAAATGTTAAAATTTCATCCATATTGACCATTTTGGGATCGTTCGACATGTCCGGAGTCATCGTTTTTCATCCGAAAATTGATTTTTTGGACTGTACCAAAAATGATTCAAAGTGTCAATTGGATCGTGCCTCATGTTGAATAACCACTTTTTAAACCCTCAGAGTGACCAAAATTGCCATTTTTACAGAGTTTTGCTTACTCAAAAGCTTCAATTTTGACCCATTTCAGGCACAGAAATGACTTTAAACACACTTATTTTAGTTGGCAAAGTCATAATTCACATCCAACAGTCATTTACAGTCAAAAGATTAAATGTTAAAATTTCATCCATTTTGACCTTTTTGGGATCGTTCGACATGTCCGGAGTCATCGTTTTTCATCCGAAAATTGATTTTTTGGACTGTACCAAAAATGATTCAAAATGTCAATTGGATCGTGCCTCATGTTGAATAACCACTTTTTAAACCCTCAGAGTGACCAAAATTGCCATTTTTACAGAGTTTTGCTTACTCAAAAGCTTCAATTTTGACCCGTTTCAGGCACAGAAATGACTTTAAACACACTTATTTTAGTTGACAAAGTCATAATTCACATCCAACAGTCATTTACAGTCAAAAGATTAAATGTTAAAATTTAATCCATATTGACCATTTTGGGATAGTTCGGCATGTCCGGAGTCATCGTTTTTCATCCGAAAATTGATTTTTTGGACTGTACCAAAAATGATTCAAAATGTCAATTGGATCGTGCCTCATGTTGAATAACCACTTTTTAAACCCTCACAGTGACCAAAATTGCCATTTTTACAGAGTTTTGCTTACTCAAAAGCTTCAATTTTGACCCGTTTCAGGCACAGAAATGACTTTAAACACACTTATTTTAGTTGACAAAGTCATAATTCACATCCAACAGTCATTTACAGTCAAAAGATTAAATGTTAAAATTTCATCCATATTGACCATTTTGGGATCGTTCGACATGTCCGGAGTCATCGTTTTTCATCCGAAAATTGATTTTTTGGCCTGTACCAAAAATGATTCAAAATGTCAATTGGATCGTGCCTCATGTTGAATAACCACTTTTTAAACCCTCAGAGTGACCAAAATTGCCATTTTTACAGAGTTTTGCTTACTCAAAAGCTTCAATTTTGACCCGTTTCAGGCACAGAAATGACTTTAAACACACTTATTTTAGTTGACAAAGTCATAATTCACATCCAACAGTCATTTACAGTCAAAAGATTAAATGTTAAAATTTCATCCATATTGACCATTTTGGGATCGTTCGACATGTCCGGAGTCATCGTTTTTCATCCGAAAATTGATTTTTTGGACTGTACCAAAAATGATTCAAAGTGTCAATTGGATCGTGCCTCATGTTGAATAACCACTTTTTAAACCCTCAGAGTGACCAAAATTGCCATTTTTACAGAGTTTTGCTTACTCAAAAGCTTCAATTTTGACATGTTTCAGGCACAGAAATGACTTTAAACACACTTATTTTAGTTGGCAAAGTCATAATTCACATCCAACAGTCATTTACAGTCAAAAGATTAAATGTTAAAATTTCATCCATTTTGACCTTTTTGGGATCGTTCGACATGTCCGGAGTCATCGTTTTTCATCCGAAAATTGATTTTTTGGACTGTACCAAAAATGATTCAAAATTTCAATTGGATCGTGCCTCATGTTGAATAACCACTTTTTAAACCCTCACAGTGACTAAAATTGCCATTTTTACAGAGTTTTGCTTACTCAAAAGCTTCAATTTTGACCCCTTTGAGGCACAGAAATGACTTTAAACACACTTATTTTAGTTGACAAAGTCATAATTCACATCCAACAGCCATTTAGAGTCAAAAGATTAAATGTTAAAATTTCATCCATATTGACCATTTTGGGATAGTTCGACATGTCCGGAGTCATCGTTTTTCATCCGAAAATTGATTTTTTTGGACTGTACCAAAAATGATTCAAAATGTCAATTGGATCGTGCCTCATGTTGAATAACCACTTTTTAAACCCTCAGAGTGACCAAAATTGCCATTTTTACAGAGTTTTGCTTACTCAAAGGCTTCAATTTTGACCCGTTTCAGGCACAGAAATGACTTTAAACACACTTATTTTAGTTGACAAAGTCATAATTCACATCCAACAGTCATTTACAGTCAAAAGATTAAATGTTAAAATTTCATCCATATTGACCATTTTGGGATAGTTCGACATGTCCGGAGTCATCGTTTTTCATCCGAAAATTGATTTTTTGGACTGTACCAAAAATGATTCAAAATGTCAATTGGATCGTGCCTCATGTTGAATAACCACTTTTTAAACCCTCACAGTGACCAAAATTGCCATTTTTACAGAGTTTTGCTTACTCAAAAGCTTCAATTTTGACCCGTTTCAGGCACAGAAATGACTTTAAACACACTTATTTTAGTTGACAAAGTCATAATTCACATCCAACAGTCATTTACAGTCAAAAGATTAAATGTTAAAATTTCATCCATTTTGACCTTTTTGGGATCGTTCGACATGTCCGGAGTCATCGTTTTTCATCCGAAAATTGATTTTTTGGACTGTACCAAAAATGATTCAAAATGTCAATTGGATCGTGCCTCATGTTGAATAACCACTTTTTAAACCCTCACAGTGACCAAAATTGCCATTTTTACAGAGTTTTGCTTACTCAAAAGCTTCAATTTTGACCCGTTTCAGGCACAGAAATGACTTTAAACACACTTATTTTAGTTGACAAAGTCATAATTCACATCCAACAGTCATTTACAGTCAAAAGATTAAATGTTAAAATTTCATCCATTTTGACCTTTTTGGGATCGTTCGACATGTCCGGAGTCATCGTTTTTCATTCGAAAATTGATTTTTTGGACTGTACCAAAAATGATTCAAAATGTCAATTGGATCGTGCCTCATGTTGAATAACCACTTTTTAAACCCTCAGAGTGACCAAAATTGCCATTTTTACAGAGTTTTGCTTACTCAAAAGCTTCAATTTTGACCCGTTTCAGGCACAGAAATGACTTTAAACACACTTATTTTAGTTGACAAAGTCATAATTCACATCCAACAGTCATTTACAGTCAAAAGATTAAATGTTAAAATTTCATCCATATTGACCATTTTGGGATCGTTCGACATGTCCGGAGTCATCGTTTTTCATCCGAAAATTGATTTTTTGGCCTGTACCAAAAATGATTCAACATGTCAATTGGATCGTGCCTCATGTTGAATAACCACTTTTTAAACCCTCAGAGTGACCAAAATTGCCATTTTTACAGAGTTTTGCTTACTCAAAAGCTTCAATTTTGACCCGTTTCAGGCACAGAAATGACTTTAAACACACTTATTTTAGTTGACAAAGTCATAATTCACATCCAACAGTCATTTACAGTCAAAAGATTAAATGTTAAAATTTCATCCATATTGACCATTTTGGGATCGTTCGACATGTCCGGAGTCATCGTTTTTCATCCGAAAATTGATTTTTTGGACTGTACCAAAAATGATTCAAAGTGTCAATTGGATCGTGCCTCATGTTGAATAACCACTTTTTAAACCCTCAGAGTGACCAAAATTGCAATTTTTACAGAGTTTTGCTTACTCAAAAGCTTCAATTTTGACCCGTTTCAGGCACAGAAATGACTTTAAACACACTTATTTTAGTTGGCAAAGTCATAATTCACATCCAACAGTCATTTACAGTCAAAAGATTAAATGTTAAAATTTCATCCATTTTGACCTTTTTGGGATCGTTCGACATGTCCGGAGTCATCGTTTTTCATCCGAAAATTGATTTTTTGGACTGTACCAAAAATGATTCAAAATTTCAATTGGATCGTGCCTCATGTTGAATAACCACTTTTTAAACCCTCACAGTGACCAAAATTGCCATTTTTACAGAGTTTTGCTTACTCAAAAGCTTCAATTTGGACCCCTTTGAGGCACAGAAATGACTTTAAACACACCTATTTTAGTTGACAAAGTCATAATTCACATCCAACAGTCATTTAGAATCAAAAGATTAAATGTTAAAATTTCATCCATATTGACCATTTTGGGATAGTTCGACATGTCCGGAGTCATCGTTTTTCATCCGAAAATTGATTTTTTTGAATGTACCAAAAATGATTCAAAATGTCAATTGGATCGTGCCTCATGTTGAATAACCACTTTTTAAACCCTCACAGTGACCAAAATTGCCATTTTTACAGAGTTTTGCTTACTCAAAAGCTTCAATTTTGACCCGTTTCAGGCACAGAAATGACTTTAAACACACTTATTTTAGTTGACAAAGTCATAATTCACATCCAACAGTCATTTACAGTCAAAAGATTAAATGTTAAAATTTCATCCATATTGACCATTTTGGGATAGTTCGACATGTCCGGAGTCATCGTTTTTCATCCGAAAATTGATTTTTTGGACTGTAACAAAAATGATTCAAAATGTCAATTGGATCGTGCCTCATGTTGAATAACCACTTTTTAAACCCTCACAGTGACCAAAATTGCCATTTTTACAGAGTTTTGCTTACTCAAAAGCTTCAATTTTGACCCGTTTCAGGCACAGAAATGACTTTAAACGCACTTATTTTAGTTGACAAAGTCATAATTCACATCCAACAGTCATTTACAGTCAAAAGATTAAATGTTAAAATTTCATCCATATTGACCATTTTGGGATCGTTCGACATGTCCGGAGTCATCGTTTTTCATCCGAAAATTGATTTTTTGGACTGTACCAAAAATGATTCAAAATGTCAATTGGATCGTGCCTCATGTTGCATAACTACTTTTTAAACCCTCAGAGTGACCAAAATTGCCATTTTTACAGAGTTTTGCTTACTCAAAAGCTTCAATTTTGACCCGTTTCAGGCACAGAAATGACTTTAAACACACTTATTTTAGTTGACAAAGTCATAATTCACATCTAACAGTCATTTACAGTCAAAAGATTAAATGTTAAAATTTCATCCATATTGACCATTTTGGGATAGTTCGACATGTCCGGAGTCATCGTTTTTCATCCGAAAATTGATTTTTTGGACTGTACCAAAAATGATTCAAAATGTCAATTGTATCGTGCCTCATGTTGAATAACCACTTTTTAAACCCTCACAGTGACCAAAATTGCCATTTTTACAGAGTTTTGCTTACTCAAAAGCTTCAATTTTG
Organism: Lissotriton vulgaris; assembly: GCF_964263255.1. Lineage (NCBI taxonomy): Eukaryota > Metazoa > Chordata > Amphibia > Caudata > Salamandridae > Lissotriton > Lissotriton vulgaris. The sequence goes on from NW_028252450.1 coordinate 120,907, forward strand.
ACCCGTTTCAGGCACAGAAATGACTTTAAACACACTTATTTTAGTTGACAAAGTCATAATTCACATCCAACAGTCATTTACAGTAAAAAGATTAAATGTTAACATTTCATCCATTTTGACCTTTTTGGGATTGTTCGACATGTCCGGAGTCATCGTTTTTCATCCGAAAATTGATTTTTTGGACTGTACCAAAAATGATTCAAAATTTCAATTGGATCGTGCCTCATGTTGAATAACCACTTTTTAAACCCTCAGAGTGACCAAAATTGCAATTTTTACAGAGTTTTGCTTACTCAAAAGCTTCAATTTTGACCCGTTTCAGGCACAGAAATGACTTTAAACACACTTATTTTAGTTGGCAAAGTCATAATTCACATCCAACAGTCATTTACAGTCAAAAGATTAAATGTTAAAATTTCATCCATTTTGACCTTTTTGGGATCGTTCGACATGTCCAGAGTCATCGTTTTTCATCCGAAAATTGATTTTTTGGACTGTACCAAAAATGATTCAAAATTTCAATTGGATCGTGCCTCATGTTGAATAACCACTTTTTAAACCCTCACAGTGACCAAAATTGCCATTTTTACAGAGTTTTGCTTACTCAAAAGCTTCAATTTTGACCCCTTTGAGGCACAGAAATGACTTTAAACACACCTATTTTAGTTGACAAAGTCATAATTCACATCCAACAGTCATTTAGAATCAAAAGATTAAATGTTAAAATTTCATCCATATTGACCATTTTGGGATAGTTCGACATGTCCGGAGTCATCGTTTTTCATCCGAAAATTGATTTTTTGGAATGTACCAAAAATGATTCAAAATGTCAATTGGATCGTGCCTCATGTTGAATAACCACTTTTTAAACCCTCACAGTGACCAAAATTGCCATTTTTACAGAGTTTTGCTTACTCAAAAGCTTCAATTTTGACCCGTTTCAGGCACAGAAATGACTTTAAACACACTTATTTTAGTTGACAAAGTCATAATTCACATCCAACAGTCATTTACAGTCAAAAGATTAAATATTAAAATTTCATCCATATTGACCATTTTGGGATAGTTCGACATGTCCGGAGTCATCGTTTTTCATCCGAAAATTGATTTTTTGGACTGTACCAAAAATGATTCAAAATGTCAATTGGATCGTGCCTCATGTTGAATAACCACTTTTTAAACCCTCAGAGTGACCAAAATTGCTGTTTTTACAGAGTTTTGCTTACTCAAAAGCTTCAATTTTGACCCGTTTCAGGCACAGAAATGACTTTAAACACACTTATTTTAGTTGACAAAGTCATAATTCATATCCAACAGTCATTTACAGTCAAAAGATTAAATGTTAAAATTTCATCCATATTGACCATTTTGGGATCGTTCGACATGTCCGGAGTCATCGTTTTTCATCCGAAAATTGATTTTTTGGACTGTACCAAAAATGATTCAAAATGTCAATTGGATCGTGCCTCATGTTGAATAACCACTTTTTAAACCCTCAGAGTGACCAAAATTGCCATTTTTACAGAGTTTTGCTTACTCAAAAGCTTCAATTTTGACCCGTTTCAGGCACAGAAATGACTTTAAACACACTTATTTTAGTTGACAAAGTCATAATTCACATCCAACAGTCATTTACAGTCAAAAGATTAAATGTTAAAATTTCATCCATTTTGACCTTTTTGGGATCGTTCGACATGTCCGGAGTCATCGTTTTTCATCCGAAAATTGATTTTTTGGACTGTACCAAAAATGATTCAAAATGTCAATTGGATCGTGCCTCATGTTGAATAACCACTTTTTAAACCCTCACAGTGACCAAAATTGCCATTTTTACAGAGTTTTTCTTACTCAAAAGCTTCAATTTTGACCCGTTTCAGGCACAGAAATGACTTTAAACACACTTATTTTAGTTGACAAAGTCATAATTCACATCCAACAGTCATTTACAGTCAAAAGATTAAATGTTAAAATTTCATCCATTTTGACCTTTTTGGGATCGTTCGACATGTCCGGAGTCATCGTTTTTCATTCGAAAATTGATTTTTTGGACTGTACCAAAAATGATTCAAAATGTCAATTGGATCGTGCCTCATGTTGAATAACCACTTTTTAAACCCTCAGAGTGACCAAAATTGCCATTTTTACAGAGCTTTGCTTACTCAAAAGCTTCAATTTTGACCCGTTTCAGGCACAGAAATGACTTTAAACACACTTATTTTAGTTGACAAAGTCATAATTCACATCCAACAGTCATTTACAGTCAAAAGATTAAATGTTAAAATTTCATCCATATTGACCATTTTGGGATCGTTCGACATGTCCGGAGTCATCGTTTTTCATCCGAATATTGATTTTTTGGCCTGTACCAAAAATGATTCAAAATGTCAATTGGATCGTGCCTCATGTTGAATAACCACTTTTTAAACCCTCAGAGTGACCAAAATTGCCATTTTTACAGAGTTTTGCTTACTCAAAAGCTTCAATTTTGACCCGTTTCAGGCACAGAAATGACTTTAAACACACTTATTTTAGTTGACAAAGTCATAATTCACATCCAACAGTCATTTACAGTCAAAAGATTAAATGTTAAAATTTCATCCATATTGACCATTTTGGGATCGTTCGACATGTCCGGAGTCATCGTTTTTCATCCGAAAATTGATTTTTTGGACTGTACCAAAAATGATTCAAAGTGTCAATTGGATCGTGCCTCATGTTGAATAACCACTTTTTAAACCCTCAGAGTGACCAAAATTGCCATTTTTACAGAGTTTTGCTTACTCAAAAGCTTCAATTTTGACCCGTTTCAGGCACAGAAATGACTTTAAACACACTTATTTTAGTTGACAAAGTCATAATTCACATCCAACAGTCATTTACAGTCAAAAGATTAAATGTTAAAATTTCATCCATATTGACCATTTTGGGATCGTTCGACATGTCCGGAGTCATCGTTTTTCATCCGAAAATTGATTTTTTGGACTGTACCAAAAATGATTCAAAGTGTCAATTGGATCGTGCCTCATGTTGAATAACCACTTTTTAAACCCTCAGAGTGACCAAAATTGCCATTTTTACAGAGTTTTGCTTACTCAAAAGCTTCAATTTTGACCCGTTTCAGGCACAGAAATGACTTTAAACACACTTATTTTAGTTGGCAAAGTCATAATTCACATCCAACAGTCATTTACAGTCAAAAGATTAAATGTTAAAATTTCATCCATTTTGACCTTTTTGGGATCGTTCGACATGTCCGGAGTCATCGTTTTTCATCCGAAAATTGATTTTTTGGACTGTACCAAAAATGATTCAAAATGTCAATTGGATCGTGCCTCATGTTGAATAACCACTTTTTAAACCCTCAGAGTGACCAAAATTGCTATTTTTACAGAGTTTTGCTTACTCAAAAGCTTCAATTTTGACCCGTTTCAGGCACAGAAATGACTTTAAACACACTTATTTTAGTTGACAAAGTCATAATTCACATCCAACAGTCATTTACAGTCAAAAGATTAAATGTTAAAATTTAATCCATATTGACCATTTTGGGATAGTTCGGCATGTCCGGAGTCATCGTTTTTCATCCGAAAATTGATTTTTTGGACTGTACCAAAAATGATTCAAAATGTCAATTGGATCGTGCCTCATGTTGAATAACCACTTTTTAAACCCTCACAGTGACCAAAATTGCCATTTTTACAGAGTTTTGCTTACTCAAAAGCTTCAATTTTGACCCGTTTCAGGCACAGAAATGACTTTAAACACACTTATTTTAGTTGACAAAGTCATAATTCACATCCAACAGTCATTTACAGTCAAAAGATTAAATGTTAAAATTTCATCCATATTGACCATTTTGGGATCGTTCGACATGTCCGGAGTCATCGTTTTTCATCCGAAAATTGATTTTTTGGCCTGTACCAAAAATGATTCAAAATGTCAATTGGATCGTGCCTCATGTTGAATAACCACTTTTTAAACCCTCAGAGTGACCAAAATTGCCATTTTTACAGAGTTTTGCTTACTCAAAAGCTTCAATTTTGACCCGTTTCAGGCACAGAAATGACTTTAAACACACTTATTTTAGTTGACAAAGTCATAATTCACATCCAACAGTCATTTACAGTCAAAAGATTAAATGTTAAAATTTCATCCATATTGACCATTTTGGGATCGTTCGACATGTCCGGAGTCATCGTTTTTCATCCGAAAATTGATTTTTTGGACTGTACCAAAAATGATTCAAAGTGTCAATTGGATCGTGCCTCATGTTGAATAACCACTTTTTAAACCCTCAGAGTGACCAAAATTGCCATTTTTACAGAGTTTTGCTTACTCAAAAGCTTCAATTTTGACATGTTTCAGGCACAGAAATGACTTTAAACACACTTATTTTAGTTGGCAAAGTCATAATTCACATCCAACAGTCATTTACAGTCAAAAGATTAAATGTTAAAATTTCATCCATTTTGACCTTTTTGGGATCGTTCGACATGTCCGGAGTCATCGTTTTTCATCCGAAAATTGATTTTTTGGACTGTACCAAAAATGATTCAAAATTTCAATTGGATCGTGCCTCATGTTGAATAACCACTTTTTAAACCCTCACAGTGACTAAAATTGCCATTTTTACAGAGTTTTGCTTACTCAAAAGCTTCAATTTTGACCCCTTTGAGGCACAGAAATGACTTTAAACACACTTATTTTAGTTGACAAAGTCATAATTCACATCCAACAGCCATTTAGAGTCAAAAGATTAAATGTTAAAATTTCATCCATATTGACCATTTTGGGATAGTTCGACATGTCCGGAGTCATCGTTTTTCATCCGAAAATTGATTTTTTTGGACTGTACCAAAAATGATTCAAAATGTCAATTGGATCGTGCCTCATGTTGAATAACCACTTTTTAAACCCTCAGAGTGACCAAAATTGCCATTTTTACAGAGTTTTGCTTACTCAAAGGCTTCAATTTTGACCCGTTTCAGGCACAGAAATGACTTTAAACACACTTATTTTAGTTGACAAAGTCATAATTCACATCCAACAGTCATTTACAGTCAAAAGATTAAATGTTAAAATTTCATCCATATTGACCATTTTGGGATAGTTCGACATGTCCGGAGTCATCGTTTTTCATCCGAAAATTGATTTTTTGGACTGTACCAAAAATGATTCAAAATGTCAATTGGATCGTGCCTCATGTTGAATAACCACTTTTTAAACCCTCACAGTGACCAAAATTGCCATTTTTACAGAGTTTTGCTTACTCAAAAGCTTCAATTTTGACCCGTTTCAGGCACAGAAATGACTTTAAACACACTTATTTTAGTTGACAAAGTCATAATTCACATCCAACAGTCATTTACAGTCAAAAGATTAAATGTTAAAATTTCATCCATTTTGACCTTTTTGGGATCGTTCGACATGTCCGGAGTCATCGTTTTTCATCCGAAAATTGATTTTTTGGACTGTACCAAAAATGATTCAAAATGTCAATTGGATCGTGCCTCATGTTGAATAACCACTTTTTAAACCCTCACAGTGACCAAAATTGCCATTTTTACAGAGTTTTGCTTACTCAAAAGCTTCAATTTTGACCCGTTTCAGGCACAGAAATGACTTTAAACACACTTATTTTAGTTGACAAAGTCATAATTCACATCCAACAGTCATTTACAGTCAAAAGATTAAATGTTAAAATTTCATCCATTTTGACCTTTTTGGGATCGTTCGACATGTCCGGAGTCATCGTTTTTCATTCGAAAATTGATTTTTTGGACTGTACCAAAAATGATTCAAAATGTCAATTGGATCGTGCCTCATGTTGAATAACCACTTTTTAAACCCTCAGAGTGACCAAAATTGCCATTTTTACAGAGTTTTGCTTACTCAAAAGCTTCAATTTTGACCCGTTTCAGGCACAGAAATGACTTTAAACACACTTATTTTAGTTGACAAAGTCATAATTCACATCCAACAGTCATTTACAGTCAAAAGATTAAATGTTAAAATTTCATCCATATTGACCATTTTGGGATCGTTCGACATGTCCGGAGTCATCGTTTTTCATCCGAAAATTGATTTTTTGGCCTGTACCAAAAATGATTCAAAATGTCAATTGGATCGTGCCTCATGTTGAATAACCACTTTTTAAACCCTCAGAGTGACCAAAATTGCCATTTTTACAGAGTTTTGCTTACTCAAAAGCTTCAATTTTGACCCGTTTCAGGCACAGAAATGACTTTAAACACACTTATTTTAGTTGACAAAGTCATAATTCACATCCAACAGTCATTTACAGTCAAAAGATTAAATGTTAAAATTTCATCCATATTGACCATTTTGGGATCGTTCGACATGTCCGGAGTCATCGTTTTTCATCCGAAAATTGATTTTTTGGACTGTACCAAAAATGATTCAAAGTGTCAATTGGATCGTGCCTCATGTTGAATAACCACTTTTTAAACCCTCAGAGTGACCAAAATTGCAATTTTTACAGAGTTTTGCTTACTCAAAAGCTTCAATTTTGACCCGTTTCAGGCACAGAAATGACTTTAAACACACTTATTTTAGTTGGCAAAGTCATAATTCACATCCAACAGTCATTTACAGTCAAAAGATTAAATGTTAAAATTTCATCCATTTTGACCTTTTTGGGATCGTTCGACATGTCCGGAGTCATCGTTTTTCATCCGAAAATTGATTTTTTGGACTGTACCAAAAATGATTCAAAATTTCAATTGGATCGTGCCTCATGTTGAATAACCACTTTTTAAACCCTCACAGTGACCAAAATTGCCATTTTTACAGAGTTTTGCTTACTCAAAAGCTTCAATTTGGACCCCTTTGAGGCACAGAAATGACTTTAAACACACCTATTTTAGTTGACAAAGTCATAATTCACATCCAACAGTCATTTAGAATCAAAAGATTAAATGTTAAAATTTCATCCATATTGACCATTTTGGGATAGTTCGACATGTCCGGAGTCATCGTTTTTCATCCGAAAATTGATTTTTTTGAATGTACCAAAAATGATTCAAAATGTCAATTGGATCGTGCCTCATGTTGAATAACCACTTTTTAAACCCTCACAGTGACCAAAATTGCCATTTTTACAGAGTTTTGCTTACTCAAAAGCTTCAAATTTGACCCGTTTCAGGCACAGAAATGACTTTAAACACACTTATTTTAGTTGACAAAGTCATAATTCACATCCAACAGTCATTTACAGTCAAAAGATTAAATATTAAAATTTCATCCATATTGACCATTTTGGGATAGTTCGACATGTCCGGAGTCATCGTTTTTCATCCGAAAATTGATTTTTTGGACTGTACCAAAAATGATTCAAAATGTCAATTGGATCGTGCCTCATGTTGAATAACCACTTTTTAAACCCTCAGAGTGACCAAAATTGCTGTTTTTACAGAGTTTTGCTTACTCAAAAGCTTCAATTTTGACCCGTTTCAGGCACAGAAATGACTTTAAACACACTTATTTTAGTTGACAAAGTCATAATTCATATCCAACAGTCATTTACAGTCAAAAGATTAAATGTTAAAATTTCATCCATATTGACCATTTTGGGATCGTTCGACATGTCCGGAGTCATCGTTTTTCATCCGAAAATTGATTTTTTGGACTGTACCAAAAATGATTCAAAATGTCAATTGGATCGTGCCTCATGTTGAATAACCACTTTTTAAACCCTCAGAGTGACCAAAATTGCCATTTTTACAGAGTTTTGCTTACTCAAAAGCTTCAATTTTGACCCGTTTCAGGCACAGAAATGACTTTAAACACACTTATTTTAGTTGACAAAGTCATAATTCACATCCAACAGTCATTTACAGTCAAAAGATTAAATGTTAAAATTTCATCCATTTTGACCTTTTTGGGATCGTTCGACATGTCCGGAGTCATCGTTTTTCATCCGAAAATTGATTTTTTGGACTGTACCAAAAATGATTCAAAATGTCAATTGGATCGTGCCTCATGTTGAATAACCACTTTTTAAACCCTCACAGTGACCAAAATTGCCATTTTTACAGAGTTTTTCTTACTCAAAAGCTTCAATTTTGACCCGTTTCAGGCACAGAAATGACTTTAAACACACTTATTTTAGTTGACAAAGTCATAATTCACATCCAACAGTCATTTACAGTCAAAAGATTAAATGTTAAAATTTCATCCATTTTGACCTTTTTGGGATCGTTCGACATGTCCGGAGTCATCGTTTTTCATTCGAAAATTGATTTTTTGGACTGTACCAAAAATGATTCAAAATGTCAATTGGATCGTGCCTCATGTTGAATAACCACTTTTTAAACCCTCAGAGTGACCAAAATTGCCATTTTTACAGAGTTTTGCTTACTCAAAAGCTTCAATTTTGACCCGTTTCAGGCACAGAAATGACTTTAAACACACTTATTTTAGTTGACAAAGTCATAATTCACATCTAACAGTCATTTACAGTCAAAAGATTAAATGTTAAAATTTCATCCATATTGACCATTTTGGGATCGTTCGACATGTCCGGAGTCATCGTTTTTCATCCGAAAATTGATTTTTTGGCCTGTACCAAAAATGATTCAAAATGTCAATTGGATCGTGCCTCATGTTGAATAACCACTTTTTAAACCCTCAGAGTGACCAAAATTGCCATTTTTACAGAGTTTTGCTTACTCAAAAGCTTCAATTTTGACCCGTTTCAGGCACAGAAATGACTTTAAACACACTTATTTTAGTTGACAAAGTCATAATTCACATCCAACAGTCATTTACAGTCAAAAGATTAAATGTTAAAATTTCATCCATATTGACCATTTTGGGATCGTTCGACATGTCCAGATTCATCGTTTTTCATCCGAAAATTGATTTTTTTGGACTGTACCAAAAATGATTCAAAGTGTCAATTGGATCGTGCCTCATGTTGAATAACCACTTTTTAAACCCTCAGAGTGACCAAAATTGCCATTTTTACAGAGTTTTGCTTACTCAAAAGCTTCAATTTTGACCCGTTTCAGGCACAGAAATGACTTTAAACACACTTATTTTAGTTGACAAAGTCATAATTCACATCCAACAGTCATTTAGAATCAAAAGATTAAATGTTAAAATTTCATCCATATTGACCATTTTGGGATAGTTCGACATGTCCGGAGTCATTGTTTTTCATCCGAAAATTGATTTTTTGGACTGTACCAAAAATGATTCAAAATGTCAATTGGATCGTGCCTCATGTTGAATAACCACTTTTTAAACCCTCAGAGTGACCAAAATTGCCATTTTTACAGAGTTTTGCTTACTCAAAAGCTTCAATTTTGACCCGTTTCAGGCACAGAAATGACTTTAAACACACTTATTTTAGTTGACAAAGTCATAATTCACATCCAACAGTCATTTACAGTCAAAAGATTAAATGTTAAAATTTCATCCATTTTGACCTTTTTGGGATCGTTCGACATGTCCGGAGTCATCGTTTTTCATCCGAAAATTGATTTTTTGGACTGTACCAAAAATGATTCAAAATGTCAATTGGATCGTGCCTCATGTTGAATAACCACTTTTTAAACCCTCAGAGTGACCAAAATTGCTATTTTTACAGAGTTTTGCTTACTCAAAAGCTTCAATTTTGACCCGTTTCAGGCACAGAAATGACTTTAAACACACTTATTTTAGTTGACAAAGTCATAATTCACATCCAACAGTCATTTACAGTCAAAAGATTAAATGTTAAAATTTAATCCATATTGACCATTTTGGGATAGTTCGGCATGTCCGGAGTCATCGTTTTTCATCCGAAAATTGATTTTTTGGACTGTACCAAAAATGATTCAAAATGTCAATTGGATCGTGCCTCATGTTGAATAACCACTTTTTAAACCCTCACAGTGACCAAAATTGCCATTTTTACAGAGTTTTGCTTACTCAAAAGCTTCAATTTTGACCCGTTTCAGGCACAGAAATGACTTTAAACACACTTATTTTAGTTGACAAAGTCATAATTCACATCCAACAGTCATTTACAGTCAAAAGATTAAATGTTAAAATTTCATCCATATTGACCATTTTGGGATCGTTCGACATGTCCGGAGTCATCGTTTTTCATCCGAAAATTGATTTTTTGGCCTGTACCAAAAATGATTCAAAATGTCAATTGGATCGTGCCTCATGTTGAATAACCACTTTTTAAACCCTCAGAGTGACCAAAATTGCCATTTTTACAGAGTTTTGCTTACTCAAAAGCTTCAATTTTGACCCGTTTCAGGCACAGAAATGACTTTAAACACACTTATTTTAGTTGACAAAGTCATAATTCACATCCAACAGTCATTTACAGTCAAAAGATTAAATGTTAAAATTTCATCCATATTGACCATTTTGGGATCGTTCGACATGTCCGGAGTCATCGTTTTTCATCCGAAAATTGATTTTTTGGACTGTACCAAAAATGATTCAAAGTGTCAATTGGATCGTGCCTCATGTTGAATAACCACTTTTTAAACCCTCAGAGTGACCAAAATTGCCATTTTTACAGAGTTTTGCTTACTCAAAAGCTTCAATTTTGACATGTTTCAGGCACAGAAATGACTTTAAACACACTTATTTTAGTTGGCAAAGTCATAATTCACATCCAACAGTCATTTACAGTCAAAAGATTAAATGTTAAAATTTCATCCATTTTGACCTTTTTGGGATCGTTCGACATGTCCGGAGTCATCGTTTTTCATCCGAAAATTGATTTTTTGGACTGTACCAAAAATGATTCAAAATTTCAATTGGATCGTGCCTCATGTTGAATAACCACTTTTTAAACCCTCACAGTGACTAAAATTGCCATTTTTACAGAGTTTTGCTTACTCAAAAGCTTCAATTTTGACCCCTTTGAGGCACAGAAATGACTTTAAACACACTTATTTTAGTTGACAAAGTCATAATTCACATCCAACAGCCATTTAGAGTCAAAAGATTAAATGTTAAAATTTCATCCATATTGACCATTTTGGGATAGTTCGACATGTCCGGAGTCATCGTTTTTCATCCGAAAATTGATTTTTTTGGACTGTACCAAAAATGATTCAAAATGTCAATTGGATCGTGCCTCATGTTGAATAACCACTTTTTAAACCCTCAGAGTGACCAAAATTGCCATTTTTACAGAGTTTTGCTTACTCAAAGGCTTCAATTTTGACCCGTTTCAGGCACAGAAATGACTTTAAACACACTTATTTTAGTTGACAAAGTCATAATTCACATCCAACAGTCATTTACAGTCAAAAGATTAAATGTTAAAATTTCATCCATATTGACCATTTTGGGATAGTTCGACATGTCCGGAGTCATCGTTTTTCATCCGAAAATTGATTTTTTGGACTGTACCAAAAATGATTCAAAATGTCAATTGGATCGTGCCTCATGTTGAATAACCACTTTTTAAACCCTCACAGTGACCAAAATTGCCATTTTTACAGAGTTTTGCTTACTCAAAAGCTTCAATTTTGACCCGTTTCAGGCACAGAAATGACTTTAAACACACTTATTTTAGTTGACAAAGTCATAATTCACATCCAACAGTCATTTACAGTCAAAAGATTAAATGTTAAAATTTCATCCATTTTGACCTTTTTGGGATCGTTCGACATGTCCGGAGTCATCGTTTTTCATCCGAAAATTGATTTTTTGGACTGTACCAAAAATGATTCAAAATGTCAATTGGATCGTGCCTCATGTTGAATAACCACTTTTTAAACCCTCACAGTGACCAAAATTGCCATTTTTACAGAGTTTTGCTTACTCAAAAGCTTCAATTTTGACCCGTTTCAGGCACAGAAATGACTTTAAACACACTTATTTTAGTTGACAAAGTCATAATTCACATCCAACAGTCATTTACAGTCAAAAGATTAAATGTTAAAATTTCATCCATTTTGACCTTTTTGGGATCGTTCGACATGTCCGGAGTCATCGTTTTTCATTCGAAAATTGATTTTTTGGACTGTACCAAAAATGATTCAAAATGTCAATTGGATCGTGCCTCATGTTGAATAACCACTTTTTAAACCCTCAGAGTGACCAAAATTGCCATTTTTACAGAGTTTTGCTTACTCAAAAGCTTCAATTTTGACCCGTTTCAGGCACAGAAATGACTTTAAACACACTTATTTTAGTTGACAAAGTCATAATTCACATCCAACAGTCATTTACAGTCAAAAGATTAAATGTTAAAATTTCATCCATATTGACCATTTTGGGATCGTTCGACATGTCCGGAGTCATCGTTTTTCATCCGAAAATTGATTTTTTGGCCTGTACCAAAAATGATTCAAAATGTCAATTGGATCGTGCCTCATGTTGAATAACCACTTTTTAAACCCTCAGAGTGACCAAAATTGCCATTTTTACAGAGTTTTGCTTACTCAAAAGCTTCAATTTTGACCCGTTTCAGGCACAGAAATGACTTTAAACACACTTATTTTAGTTGACAAAGTCATAATTCACATCCAACAGTCATTTACAGTCAAAAGATTAAATGTTAAAATTTCATCCATATTGACCATTTTGGGATCGTTCGACATGTCCGGAGTCATCGTTTTTCATCCGAAAATTGATTTTTTGGACTGTACCAAAAATGATTCAAAGTGTCAATTGGATCGTGCCTCATGTTGAATAACCACTTTTTAAACCCTCAGAGTGACCAAAATTGCAATTTTTACAGAGTTTTGCTTACTCAAAAGCTTCAATTTTGACCCGTTTCAGGCACAGAAATGACTTTAAACACACTTATTTTAGTTGGCAAAGTCATAATTCACATCCAACAGTCATTTACAGTCAAAAGATTAAATGTTAAAATTTCATCCATTTTGACCTTTTTGGGATCGTTCGACATGTCCGGAGTCATCGTTTTTCATCCGAAAATTGATTTTTTGGACTGTACCAAAAATGATTCAAAATTTCAATTGGATCGTGCCTCATGTTGAATAACCACTTTTTAAACCCTCACAGTGACCAAAATTGCCATTTTTACAGAGTTTTGCTTACTCAAAAGCTTCAATTTGGACCCCTTTGAGGCACAGAAATGACTTTAAACACACCTATTTTAGTTGACAAAGTCATAATTCACATCCAACAGTCATTTAGAATCAAAAGATTAAATGTTAAAATTTCATCCATATTGACCATTTTGGGATAGTTCGACATGTCCGGAGTCATCGTTTTTCATCCGAAAATTGATTTTTTTGAATGTACCAAAAATGATTCAAAATGTCAATTGGATCGTGCCTCATGTTGAATAACCACTTTTTAAACCCTCACAGTGACCAAAATTGCCATTTTTACAGAGTTTTGCTTACTCAAAAGCTTCAAATTTGACCCGTTTCAGGCACAGAAATGACTTTAAACACACTTATTTTAGTTGACAAAGTCATAATTCACATCCAACAGTCATTTACAGTCAAAAGATTAAATATTAAAATTTCATCCATATTGACCATTTTGGGATAGTTCGACATGTCCGGAGTCATCGTTTTTCATCCGAAAATTGATTTTTTGGACTATACCAAAAATGATTCAAAATGTCAATTGGATCGTGCCTCATGTTGAATAACCACTTTTTAAACCCTCAGAGTGACCAAAATTGCTGTTTTTACAGAGTTTTGCTTACTCAAAAGCTTCAATTTTGACCCGTTTCAGGCACAGAAATGACTTTAAACACACTTATTTTAGTTGACAAAGTCATAATTCATATCCAACAGTCATTTACAGTCAAAAGATTAAATGTTAAAATTTCATCCATATTGACCATTTTGGGATCGTTCGACATGTCCGGAGTCATCGTTTTTCATCCGAAAATTGATTTTTTGGACTGTACCAAAAATGATTCAAAATGTCAATTGGATCGTGCCTCATGTTGAATAACCACTTTTTAAACCCTCAGAGTGACCAAAATTGCCATTTTTACAGAGTTTTGCTTACTCAAAAGCTTCAATTTTGACCCGTTTCAGGCACAGAAATGACTTTAAACACACTTATTTTAGTTGACAAAGTCATAATTCACATCCAACAGTCATTTACAGTCAAAAGATTAAATGTTAAAATTTCATCCATTTTGACCTTTTTGGGATCGTTCGACATGTCCGGAGTCATCGTTTTTCATCCGAAAATTGATTTTTTGGACTGTACCAAAAATGATTCAAAATGTCAATTGGATCGTGCCTCATGTTGAATAACCACTTTTTAAACCCTCACAGTGACCAAAATTGCCATTTTTACAGAGTTTTTCTTACTCAAAAGCTTCAATTTTGACCCGTTTCAGGCACAGAAATGACTTTAAACACACTTATTTTAGTTGACAAAGTCATAATTCACATCCAACAGTCATTTACAGTCAAAAGATTAAATGTTAAAATTTCATCCATTTTGACCTTTTTGGGATCGTTCGACATGTCCGGAGTCATCGTTTTTCATTCGAAAATTGATTTTTTGGACTGTACCAAAAATGATTCAAAATGTCAATTGGATCGTGCCTCATGTTGAATAACCACTTTTTAAACCCTCAGAGTGACCAAAATTGCCATTTTTACAGAGTTTTGCTTACTCAAAAGCTTCAATTTTGACCCGTTTCAGGCACAGAAATGACTTTAAACACACTTATTTTAGTTGACAAAGTCATAATTCACATCTAACAGTCATTTACAGTCAAAAGATTAAATGTTAAAATTTCATCCATATTGACCATTTTGGGATCGTTCGACATGTCCGGAGTCATCGTTTTTCATCCGAAAATTGATTTTTTGGCCTGTACCAAAAATGATTCAAAATGTCAATTGGATCGTGCCTCATGTTGAATAACCACTTTTTAAACCCTCAGAGTGACCAAAATTGCCATTTTTACAGAGTTTTGCTTACTCAAAAGCTTCAATTTTGACCCGTTTCAGGCACAGAAATGACTTTAAACACACTTATTTTAGTTGACAAAGTCATAATTCACATCCAACAGTCATTTACAGTCAAAAGATTAAATGTTAAAATTTCATCCATATTGACCATTTTGGGATCGTTCGACATGTCCAGATTCATCGTTTTTCATCCGAAAATTGATTTTTTTGGACTGTACCAAAAATGATTCAAAGTGTCAATTGGATCGTGCCTCATGTTGAATAACCACTTTTTAAACCCTCAGAGTGACCAAAATTGCCATTTTTACAGAGTTTTGCTTACTCAAAAGCTTCAATTTTGACCCGTTTCAGGCACAGAAATGACTTTAAACACACTTATTTTAGTTGACAAAGTCATAATTCACATCCAACAGTCATTTAGAATCAAAAGATTAAATGTTAAAATTTCATCCATATTGACCATTTTGGGATAGTTCGACATGTCCGGAGTCATTGTTTTTCATCCGAAAATTGATTTTTTGGACTGTACCAAAAATGATTCAAAATGTCAATTGGATCGTGCCTCATGTTGAATAACCACTTTTTAAACCCTCAGAGTGACCAAAATTGCCATTTTTACAGAGTTTTGCTTACTCAAAAGCTTCAATTTTGACCCGTTTCAGGCACAGAAATGACTTTAAACACACTTATTTTAGTTGACAAAGTCATAATTCACATCCAACAGTCATTTACAGTCAAAAGATTAAATGTTAAAATTTCATCCATATTGACCATTTTGGGATAGTTCGACATGTCCGGAGTCATCGTTTTTCATCCGAAAATTGATTTTTTGGACTGTAACAAAAATGATTCAAAATGTCAATTGGATCGTGCCTCATGTTGAATAACCACTTTTTAAACCCTCACAGTGACCAAAATTGCCATTTTTACAGAGTTTTGCTTACTCAAAAGCTTCAATTTTGACCCGTTTCAGGCACAGAAATGACTTTAAACACACTTATTTTAGTTGACAAAGTCATAATTCACATCCAACAGTCATTTACAGTCAAAAGATTAAATGTTAAAATTTCATCCATATTGACCATTTTGGGATCGTTCGACATGTCCGGAGTCATCGTTTTTCATCCGAAAATTGATTTTTTGGACTGTACCAAAAATGATTCAAAATGTCAATTGGATCGTGCCTCATGTTGAATAACTACTTTTTAAACCCTCAGAGTGACCAAAATTGCCATTTTTACAGAGTTTTGCTTACTCAAAAGCTTCAATTTTGACCCGTTTCAGGCACAGAAATGACTTTAAACACACTTATTTTAGTTGACAAAGTCATAATTCACATCTAACAGTCATTTACAGTCAAAAGATTAAATGTTAAAATTTCATCCATATTGACCATTTTGGGATAGTTCGACATGTCCGGAGTCATCGTTTTTCATCCGAAAATTGATTTTTTGGACTGTACCAAAAATGATTCAAAATGTCAATTGTATCGTGCCTCATGTTGAATAACCACTTTTTAAACCCTCACAGTGACCAAAATTGCCATTTTTACAGAGTTTTGCTTACTCAAAAGCTTCAATTTTGACCCGTTTCAGGCACAGAAATGACTTTAAACACACTTATTTTAGTTGACAAAGTCATAATTCACATCCAACAGTCATTTACAGTAAAAAGATTAAATGTTAACATTTCATCCATTTTGACCTTTTTGGGATTGTTCGACATGTCCGGAGTCATCGTTTTTCATCCGAAAATTGATTTTTTGGACTGTACCAAAAATGATTCAAAATTTCAATTGGATCGTGCCTCATGTTGAATAACCACTTTTTAAACCCTCACAGTGACCAAAATTGCCATTTTTACAGAGTTTTGCTTACTCAAAAGCTTCAATTTTGACCCCTTTGAGGCACAGAAATGACTTTAAACACACTTATTTTAGTTGACAAAGTCATAATTCACATCCAACAGTCATTTAGAATCAAAAGATTAAATGTTAAAATTTCATCCATATTGACCATTTTGGGATAGTTCGACATGTCCGGAGTCATCGTTTTTCATCCGAAAATTGATTTTTTGGACTGTACCAAAAATGATTCAAAATGTCAATTTGATCGTGCCTCATGTTGAATAACCACTTTTTAAACCCTCACAGTGACCAAAATTGCCATTTTTACAGAGTTTTTCTTACTCAAAAGCTTCAATATTGACCCGTTTCAGGCACAGAAATGACTTTAAACACACTTATTTTAGTTGACAAAGTCATAATTCACATCCAACAGTCATTTACAGTCAAAAGATTAAATGTTAAAATTTCATCCATATTGACCATTTTGGGATAGTTCGACATGTCCGGAGTCATCGTTTTTCATCCGAAAATTGATTTTTTGGACTGTACCAAAAATGATTCAAAATGTCAATTGGATCGTGCCTCATGTTGAATAACCACTTTTTAAACCCTCACAGTGACCAAAATTGCCATTTTTACAGAGTTTTGCTTACTCAAAAGCTTCAATTTTGTCCCGTTTCAGGCACAGAAATGACTTTAAACACACGTATTTTAGTTGACAAAGTCATAATTCACATCCAACAGTCATTTACAGTCAAAAGATTAAATGTTAAAATTTCATCCATTTTGACCTTTTTGGGATCGTTCGACATGTCCGGAGTCATCGTTTTTCATTCGAAAATTGATTTTTTGGACTGTACCAAAAATGATTCAAAATGTCAATTGGATCGTGCCGCATGTTGAATAACCACTTTTTAAACCCTCAGAGTGACCAAAATTGCCATTTTTACAGAGTTTTGCTTACTCAAAAGCTTCAATTTTGACCCGTTTCAGGCACAGAAATGACTTTAAACACACTTATTTTAGTTGACAAAGTCATAATTCACATCCAACAGTCATTTACAGTCAAAAGATTAAATGTTAAAATTTCATCCATATTGACCATTTTGGGATCGTTCGACATGTCCGGAGTCATTGTTTTTCATCCGAAAATTGATTTTTTGGACTGTACCAAAAGTGATTCAAAATGTCAATTGGATCGTGCCTCATGTTGAATAACCACTTTTTAAACCCTCAGAGTGACCAAAATTGCCATTTTTACAGAGTTTTGCTTACTCAAAAGCTTCAATTTTGACCCGTTTCAGGCACAGAAATGACTTTAAACACACTTATTTTAGTTGACAAAGTCATAATTCACATCCAACAGTCATTTACAGTCAAAAGATTAAATGTTAAAATTTCATCCATATTGACCATTTTGGGATCGTTCGACATGTCCGGAGTCCTCGTTTTTCATCCGAAAATTGATTTTTTGGACTGTACCAAAAATGATTCAAAATGTCAATTGGATCGTGCCTCATGTTGAATAACCACTTTTTAAACCCTCAGAGTGACCAAAATTGCCATTTTTACAGAGTTTTGCTTACTCAAAATCTTCAATTTTGACCCGTTTCAGGCACAGAAATGACTTTAAACACACTTATTTTAGTTGACAAAGTCATAATTCACATCCAACAGTCATTTACAGTCAAAAGATTAAATGTTAAAATTTCATCCATTTTGACCTTTTTGGGATCGTTCGACATGTCCGGAGTCATCGTTTTTCATTCGAAAATTGATTTTTTGGACTGTACCAAAAATGATTCAAAATGTCAATTGGATCGTGCCTCATGTTGAATAACCACTTTTTAAACCCTCAGAGTGACCAAAATTGCCATTTTTACAGAGTTTTGCTTACTCAAAAGCTTCAATTTTGACCCGTTTCAGGCACAGAAATGACTTTAAACACACTTATTTTAGTTGACAAAGTCATAATTCACATCCAACAGTCATTTACAGTCAAAAGATTAAATGTTAAAATTTCATCCATATTGACCATTTTGGGATCGTTCGACATGTCCGGAGTCATCGTTTTTCATCCGAAAATTGATTTTTTGGACTGTACCAAAAATGATTCAAAGTGTCAATTGGATCGTGCCTCATGTTGAATAACCACTTTTTAAACCCTCACAGTGACCAAAATTGCCATTTTTACAGAGTTTTGCTTACTCAAAAGCTTCAATTTTGACCCCTTTGAGGCACAGAAATGACTTTAAACACACTTATTTTAGTTGACAAAGTCATAATTCACATCCAACAGTCATTTAGAATCAAAAGATTAAATGTTAAAATTTCATCCATATTGACCATTTTGGGATAGTTCGACATGTCCGGAGTCATCGTTTTTCATCCGAAAATTGATTTTTTGGACTGTACCAAAAATGATTCAAAATGTCAATTTGATCGTGCCTCATGTTGAATAACCACTTTTTAAACCCTCACAGTGACCAAAATTGCCATTTTTACAGAGTTTTTCTTACTCAAAAGCTTCAATATTGACCCGTTTCAGGCACAGAAATGACTTTAAACACACTTATTTTAGTTGACAAAGTCATAATTCACATCCAACAGTCATTTACAGTCAAAAGATTAAATGTTAAAATTTCATCCATATTGACCATTTTGGGATAGTTCGACATGTCCGGAGTCATCGTTTTTCATCCGAAAATTGATTTTTTGGACTGTACCAAAAATGATTCAAAATGTCAATTGGATCGTGCCTCATGTTGAATAACCACTTTTTAAACCCTCACAGTGACCAAAATTGCCATTTTTACAGAGTTTTGCTTACTCAAAAGCTTCAATTTTGTCCCGTTTCAGGCACAGAAATGACTTTAAACACACGTATTTTAGTTGACAAAGTCATAATTCACATCCAACAGTCATTTACAGTCAAAAGATTAAATGTTAAAATTTCATCCATTTTGACCTTTTTGGGATCGTTCGACATGTCCGGAGTCATCGTTTTTCATTCGAAAATTGATTTTTTGGACTGTACCAAAAATGATTCAAAATGTCAATTGGATCGTGCCGCATGTTGAATAACCACTTTTTAAACCCTCAGAGTGACCAAAATTGCCATTTTTACAGAGTTTTGCTTACTCAAAAGCTTCAATTTTGACCCGTTTCAGGCACAGAAATGACTTTAAACACACTTTTTTTCAGTTGACAAAGTCATAATTCACATCCAACAGTCATTTACAGTCAAAAGATTAAATGTTAAAATTTCATCCATATTGACCATTTTGGGATCGTTCGACATGTCCGGAGTCATCGTTTTTCATCCGAAAATTGATTTTTTTGGACTGTACCAAAAATGATTCAAAATGTCAATTGGATCGTGCCTCATGTTGAATAACCACTTTTTAAACCCTCAGAGTGACCAAAATTGCCATTTTTACAGAGTTTTGCTTACTCAAAAGCTTCAATTTTGACCCGTTTCAGGCACAGAAATGACTTTAAACACACTTATTTTAGTTGACAAAGTCATAATTCACATCCAACAGTCATTTACAGTCAAAAGATTAAATGTTAAAATTTCATCCATTTTGACCTTTTTGGGATCGTTCGACATGTCCGGAGTCATCGTTTTTCATTCGAAAATTGATTTTTTGGACTGTACCAAAAATGATTCAAAATGTCAATTGGATCGTGCCTCATGTTGAATAACCACTTTTTAAACCCTCAGAGTGACCAAAATTGCCATTTTTACAGAGTTTTGCTTACTCAAAAGCTTCAATTTTGACTCGTTTCAGGCACAGAAATGACTTTAAACACACTTATTTTAGTTGACAAAGTCATAATTCACATCCAACAGTCATTTACAGTCAAAAGATTAAATGTTAAAATTTCATCCATATTGACCATTTTGGGATCGTTCGACATGTCCGGAGTCATTGTTTTTCATCCGAAAATTGATTTTTTGGACTGTACCAAAAGTGATTCAAAATGTCAATTGGATCGTGCCTCATGTTGAATAACCACTTTTTAAACCCTCAGAGTGACCAAAATTGCCATTTTTACAGAGTTTTGCTTACTCAAAAGCTTCAATTTTGACCCGTTTCAGGCACAGAAATGACTTTAAACACACTTATTTTAGTTGACAAAGTCATAATTCACATCCAACAGTCATTTACAGTCAAAAGATTAAATGTTAAAATTTCATCCATATTGACCATTTTGGGATCGTTCGACATGTCCGGAGTCCTCGTTTTTCATCCGAAAATTGATTTTTTGGACTGTACCAAAAATGATTCAAAATGTCAATTGGATCGTGCCTCATGTTGAATAACCACTTTTTAAACCCTCAGAGTGACCAAAATTGCCATTTTTACAGAGTTTTGCTTACTCAAAATCTTCAATTTTGACCCGTTTCAGGCACAGAAATGACTTTAAACACACTTATTTTAGTTGACAAAGTCATAATTCACATCCAACAGTCATTTACAGTCAAAAGATTAAATGTTAAAATTTCATCCATTTTGACCTTTTTGGGATCGTTCGACATGTCCGGAGTCATCGTTTTTCATTCGAAAATTGATTTTTTGGACTGTACCAAAAATGATTCAAAATGTCAATTGGATCGTGCCTCATGTTGAATAACCACTTTTTAAACCCTCAGAGTGACCAAAATTGCCATTTTTACAGAGTTTTGCTTACTCAAAAGCTTCAATTTTGACCCGTTTCAGGCACAGAAATGACTTTAAACACACTTATTTTAGTTGACAAAGTCATAATTCACATCCAACAGTCATTTACAGTCAAAAGATTAAATGTTAAAATTTCATCCATATTGACCATTTTGGGATCGTTCGACATGTCCGGAGTCATCGTTTTTCATCCGAAAATTGATTTTTTGGACTGTACCAAAAATGATTCAAAGTGTCAATTGGATCGTGCCTCATGTTGAATAACTACTTTTTAAACCCTCAGAGTGACCAAAATTGCCATTTTTACAGAGTTTTGCTTACTCAAAAGCTTCAATTTTGACCCGTTTCAGGCACAGAAATGACTTTAAACACACTTATTTTAGTTGACAAAGTCATAATTCACATCTAACAGTCATTTACAGTCAAAAGATTAAATGTTAAAATTTCATCCATATTGACCATTTTGGGATAGTTCGACATGTCCGGAGTCATCGTTTTTCATCCGAAAATTGATTTTTTGGACTGTACCAAAAATGATTCAAAATGTCAATTGTATCGTGCCTCATGTTGAATAACCACTTTTTAAACCCTCACAGTGACCAAAATTGCCATTTTTACAGAGTTTTGCTTACTCAAAAGCTTCAATTTTGACCCGTTTCAGGCACAGAAATGACTTTAAACACACTTATTTTAGTTGACAAAGTCATAATTCACATCCAACAGTCATTTACAGTAAAAAGATTAAATGTTAACATTTCATCCATTTTGACCTTTTTGGGATTGTTCGACATGTCCGGAGTCATCGTTTTTCATCCGAAAATTGATTTTTTGGACTGTACCAAAAATGATTCAAAATTTCAATTGGATCGTGCCTCATGTTGAATAACCACTTTTTAAACCCTCACAGTGACCAAAATTGCCATTTTTACAGAGTTTTGCTTACTCAAAAGCTTCAATTTTGACCCCTTTGAGGCACAGAAATGACTTTAAACACACTTATTTTAGTTGACAAAGTCATAATTCACATCCAACAGCCATTTAGAGTCAAAAGATTAAATGTTAAAATTTCATCCATATTGACCATTTTGGGATAGTTCGACATGTCCGGAGTCATCGTTTTTCATCCGAAAATTCATTTTTTGGACTGTACCAAAAATGATTCAAAATGTCAATTGGATCGTGCCTCATGTTGAATAACCACTTTTTAAACCCTCAGAGTGACCAAAATTGCCATTTTTACAGAGTTTTGCTTACTCAAAAGCTTCAATTTTGACCCGTTTCAGGCACAGAAATGACTTTAAACACACTTATTTTAGTTGACAAAGTCATAATTCACATCCAACAGTCATTTACAGTCAAAAGATTAAATGTTAAAATTTCATCCATATTGACCATTTTGGGATAGTTCGACATGTCCGGAGTCATCGTTTTTCATCCGAAAATTGATTTTTTGGACTGTACCAAAAATGATTCAAAATGTCAATTGGATCGTGCCTCATGTTGAATAACCACTTTTTAAACCCTCAGAGTGACCAAAATTGCCATTTTTACAGAGTTTTGCTTGCTCAAAAGCTTCAATTTTTACCCGTTTCAGGCACAGAAATGACTTTAAACACCCTTATTTTAGTTGACAAAGTCATAATTCACATCCAACAGTCATTTACAGTCAAAAGATTAAATGTTAAAATTTCATCCATTTTGACCTTTTTGGGATCGTTCGACATGTCCGGAGTCATCGTTTTTCATTCGAAAATTGATTTTTTGGACTGTACCAAAAATGATTCAAAATGTCAATTGGATCGTGCCTCATGTTGAATAACCACTTTTTAAACCCTCAGAGTGACCAAAATTGCCATTTTTACAGAGTTTTGCTTACTCAAAAGCTTCAATTTTGACCCGTTTCAGGCACAGAAATGACTTTAAACACACTTATTTTAGTTGACAAAGTCATAATTCACATCCAACAGTCATTTACAGTCAAAAGATTAAATGTTAAAATTTCATCCATTTTGACCTTTTTGGGATCGTTCGACATGTCCGGAGTCATCGTTTTTCATCCGAAAATTGATTTTTTGGACTGTACCAAAAATGATTCAAAATGTCAATTGGATCGTGCCTCATGTTGAATAACCACTTTTTAAACCCTCACAGTGACAAAAATTGCCATTTTTACAGAGTTTTGCTTACTCAAAAGCTTCAATTTTGACCCGTTTCAGGCACAGAAATGACTTTAAACACACTTATTTTAGTTGACAAAGTCATAATTCACATCCAACAGTCATTTACAGTCAAAAGATTAAATGTTAAAATTTCATCCATATTGACCATTTTGGGATCGTTCGACATGTCCACTCTGGAGTCATCGTTTTTCATCCGAAAATTGATTTTTTGGACTGTACCAAAAATGATTCAAAATGTCAATTGGATCGGGCCTCATGTTGAATAACCACTTTTTAAACCCTCAGAGTGACCAAAATTGCCATTTTTACAGAGTTTTGCTTACTCAAAAGCTTCAATTTTGACCCATTTCAGGCACAGAAATGACTTTAAACACACTTATTTTAGTTGACAAAGTCATAATTCACATCCAACAGTCATTTACAGTCCAAAGATTAAATGTTAAAATTTCATCCATATTGACCATTTTGGGATAGTTCGACATGTCCGGAGTCATCGTTTTTCATTCGAAAATTGATTTTTTGGACTGTACCAAAAATGATTCAAAATGTCAATTGGATCGTGCCTCATGTTGAATAACCACTTTTTAAACCCTCAGAGTGACCAAAATTGCCATTTTTACAGAGTTTTGCTTACTCAAAAGCTTCAATTTTGACCCGTTTCAGGCACAGAAATGACTTTAAACACACTTATTTTAGTTGACAAAGTCATAATTCACATCCAACAGTCATTTACAGTCAAAAGATTAAATGTTAAAATTTCATCCATATTGACCATTTTGGGATCGTTCGACATGTCCACTCTGGAGTCATCGTTTTTCATCCGAAAATTGATTTTTTGGACTGTACCAAAAATGATTCAAAATGTCAATTGGATCGTGCCTCATGTTGAATAACCACTTTTTAAACCCTCAGAGTGACCAAAATTGCCATTTTTACAGAGTTTTGCTTACTCAAAAGCTTCAATTTTGACCCATTTCAGGCACAGAAATGACTTTAAACACACTTATTTTAGTTGACAAAGTCATAATTCACATCCAACAGTCATTTACAGTCCAAAGATTAAATGTTAAAATTTCATCCATATTGACCATTTTGGGATAGTTCGACATGTCCGGAGTCATCGTTTTTCATTCGAAAATTGATTTTTTGGACTGTACCAAAAATGATTCAAAATGTCAATTGGATCGTGCCTCATGTTGAATAACCACTTTTTAAACCCTCAGAGTGACCAAAATTGCCATTTTTACAGAGTTTTGCTTACTCAAAAGCTTCAATTTTGACCCGTTTCCGGCACAGAAATGACTTTAAACACACTTATTTTAGTTGACAAAGTCATATTTCACATCCAACAGTCATTTACAGTCAAAAGATTAAATGTTAAAATTTCATCCATATTGACCATTTTGGGATCGTTCGACATGTCCGGAGTCATCATTTTTCATCCGAAAATTGATTTTTTGGACTGTACCAAAAGTGATTCAAAATGTCAATTGGATCGTGCCTCATGTTGAATAACCACTTTTTAAACCCTCAGAGTGACCAAAATTGCCTTTTTTACTGAGTTTTGCTTACTCAAAAGCTTCAATTTTGACCCGTTTCAGGCACAGAAATGACTTTAAACACACTTATTTTAGTTGACAAAGTCATAATTCACATCCAACAGTCATTTACAGTCAAAAGATTAAATGTTAAAATTTCATCCATATTGACCATTTTGGGATCGTTCGACATGTCCGGAGTCATTGTTTTTCATCCGAAAATTGATTTTTTGGACTGTACCAAAAATGATTCAAAGTGTCAATTGGATCGTGCCTCATGTTGAATAACCACTTTTTAAACCCTCACAGTGACTAAAATTGCCATTTTTACAGAGTTTTGCTTACTCAAAAGCTTCAATTTTGACCCCTTTGAGGCACAGAAATGACTTTAAACACACTTATTTTAGTTGACAAAGTCATAATTCACATCCAACAGTCATTTACAGTCAAAAGATTAAATGTTAAAATTTCATCCATATTGACCATTTTGGGATCGTTCGACATGTCCGGAGTCATCGTTTTTCATCTGAAAATTGATTTTTTGGACTGTACCAAAAGTGATTCAAAATGTCAATTGGATCGTGCCTCATGTTGAATAACCACTTTTTAAACCCTCAGAGTGACCAAAATTGCCATTTTTACAGAGTTTTGCTTACTCAAAAGCTTCAATTTTGACCCGTTTCAGGCACAGAAATGACTTTAAACACACTTATTTTAGTTGACAAAGTCATAATTCACATCCAACAGTCATTTACAGTCAAAAGATTAAATGTTAAAATTTCATCCATATTGACCATTTTGGGATCGTTCGACATGTCCGGAGTCATCGTTTTTCATCCGAAAATTGATTTTTTGGACTGTACCAAAAATGATTCAAAGTGTCAATTGGATCGTGCCTCATGTTGAATAACCACTTTTTAAACCCTCACAGTGACTAAAATTGCCATTTTTACAGAGTTTTGCTTACTCAAAAGCTTCAATTTTGACCCCTTTGAGGCACAGAAATGACTTTAAACACACTTATTTTAGTTGACAAAGTCATAATTCACATCCAACAGCCATTTAGAGTCAAAAGATTAAATGTTAAAATTTCATCCATATTGACCATTTTGGGATAGTTCGACATGTCCGGAGTCATCGTTTTTCATCCGAAAATTGATTTTTTGGACTGTACCAAAAATGATTCAAAATGTCAATTGGATCGTGCCTCATGTTGAATAACCACTTTTTAAACCCTCAGAGTGACCAAAATTGCCATTTTTACAGAGTTTTGCTTACTCAAAAGCTTCAATTTTGACCCGTTTCAGGCACAGAAATGACTTTAAACACACTTATTTTAGTTGACAAAGTCATAATTCACATCCAACAGTCATTTACAGTCAAAAGATTAAATGTTAAAATTTCATCCATATTGACCATTTTGGGATCGTTCGACATATCCGGAGTCATCGTTTTTCATCCGAAAATTGATTTTTTGGACTGTACCAAAAGTGATTCAAAATGTCAATTGGATCGTGCCTCATGTTGAATAACCACTTTTTAAACCCTCAGAGTGACCAAAATTGCCATTTTTACAGAGTTTTGCTTACTCAAAAGCTTCAATTTTGACCTGTTTCAGGCACAGAAATGACTTTAAACACACTTATTTTAGTTGACAAAGTCATAATTCACATCCAACAGTCATTTACAGTCAAAAGATTAAATGTTAAAATTTAATCCATATTGACCATTTTGGGATAGTTCGACATGTCCGGAGTCATCGTTTTTCATCCGAAAATTGATTTTTTGGACTGTACCAAAAATGATTCAAAATGTCAATTGGATCGTGCCTCATGTTGAATAACCACTTTTTAAACCCTCACAGTGACCAAAATTGCCATTTTTACAGAGTTTTGCTTACTCAAAAGCTTCAATTTTGACCCGTTTCAGGCACAGAAATGACTTTAAACACACTTATTTTAGTTGACAAAGTCATAATTCACATCCAACAGTCATTTACAGTCAAAAGATTAAATGTTAAAATTTCATCCATATTGACCATTTTGGGATCGTTCGACATGTCCACTCTGGAGTCATCGTTTTTCATCCGAAAATTGATTTTTTGGACTGTACCAAAAATGATTCAAAATGTCAATTGGATCGGGCCTCATGTTGAATAACCACTTTTTAAACCCTCAGAGTGACCAAAATTGCCATTTTTACAGAGTTTTGCTTACTCAAAAGCTTCAATTTTGACCCATTTCAGGCACAGAAATGACTTTAAACACACTTATTTTAGTTGACAAAGTCATAATTCACATCCAACAGTCATTTACAGTCCAAAGATTAAATGTTAAAATTTCATCCATATTGACCATTTTGGGATAGTTCGACATGTCCGGAGTCATCGTTTTTCATTCGAAAATTGATTTTTTGGACTGTACCAAAAATGATTCAAAATGTCAATTGGATCGTGCCTCATGTTGAATAACCACTTTTTAAACCCTCAGAGTGACCAAAATTGCCATTTTTACAGAGTTTTGCTTACTCAAAAGCTTCAATTTTGACCCGTTTCAGGCACAGAAATGACTTTAAACACACTTATTTTAGTTGACAAAGTCATAATTCACATCCAACAGTCATTTACAGTCAAAAGATTAAATGTTAAAATTTCATCCATATTGACCATTTTGGGATCGTTCGACATGTCCACTCTGGAGTCATCGTTTTTCATCCGAAAATTGATTTTTTGGACTGTACCAAAAATGATTCAAAATGTCAATTGGATCGTGCCTCATGTTGAATAACCACTTTTTAAACCCTCAGAGTGACCAAAATTGCCATTTTTACAGAGTTTTGCTTACTCAAAAGCTTCAATTTTGACCCATTTCAGGCACAGAAATGACTTTAAACACACTTATTTTAGTTGACAAAGTCATAATTCACATCCAACAGTCATTTACAGTCCAAAGATTAAATGTTAAAATTTCATCCATATTGACCATTTTGGGATAGTTCGACATGTCCGGAGTCATCGTTTTTCATTCGAAAATTGATTTTTTGGACTGTACCAAAAATGATTCAAAATGTCAATTGGATCGTGCCTCATGTTGAATAACCACTTTTTAAACCCTCAGAGTGACCAAAATTGCCATTTTTACAGAGTTTTGCTTACTCAAAAGCTTCAATTTTGACCCGTTTCCGGCACAGAAATGACTTTAAACACACTTATTTTAGTTGACAAAGTCATATTTCACATCCAACAGTCATTTACAGTCAAAAGATTAAATGTTAAAATTTCATCCATATTGACCATTTTGGGATCGTTCGACATGTCCGGAGTCATCATTTTTCATCCGAAAATTGATTTTTTGGACTGTACCAAAAGTGATTCAAAATGTCAATTGGATCGTGCCTCATGTTGAATAACCACTTTTTAAACCCTCAGAGTGACCAAAATTGCCTTTTTTACTGAGTTTTGCTTACTCAAAAGCTTCAATTTTGACCCGTTTCAGGCACAGAAATGACTTTAAACACACTTATTTTAGTTGACAAAGTCATAATTCACATCCAACAGTCATTTACAGTCAAAAGATTAAATGTTAAAATTTCATCCATATTGACCATTTTGGGATCGTTCGACATGTCCGGAGTCATCGTTTTTCATCCGAAAATTGATTTTTTGGACTGTACCAAAAATGATTCAAAGTGTCAATTGGATCGTGCCTCATGTTGAATAACCACTTTTTAAACCCTCACAGTGACTAAAATTGCCATTTTTACAGAGTTTTGCTTACTCAAAAGCTTCAATTTTGACCCCTTTGAGGCACAGAAATGACTTTAAACACACTTATTTTAGTTGACAAAGTCATAATTCACATCCAACAGTCATTTACAGTCAAAAGATTAAATGTTAAAATTTCATCCATATTGACCATTTTGGGATCGTTCGACATGTCCGGAGTCATCGTTTTTCATCTGAAAATTGATTTTTTGGACTGTACCAAAAGTGATTCAAAATGTCAATTGGATCGTGCCTCATGTTGAATAACCACTTTTTAAACCCTCAGAGTGACCAAAATTGCCATTTTTACAGAGTTTTGCTTACTCAAAAGCTTCAATTTTGACCCGTTTCAGGCACAGAAATGACTTTAAACACACTTATTTTAGTTGACAAAGTCATAATTCACATCCAACAGTCATTTACAGTCAAAAGATTAAATGTTAAAATTTCATCCATATTGACCATTTTGGGATCGTTCGACATGTCCGGAGTCATCGTTTTTCATCCGAAAATTGATTTTTTGGACTGTACCAAAAATGATTCAAAGTGTCAATTGGATCGTGCCTCATGTTGAATAACCACTTTTTAAACCCTCACAGTGACTAAAATTGCCATTTTTACAGAGTTTTGCTTACTCAAAAGCTTCAATTTTGACCCCTTTGAGGCACAGAAATGACTTTAAACACACTTATTTTAGTTGACAAAGTCATAATTCACATCCAACAGCCATTTAGAGTCAAAAGATTAAATGTTAAAATTTCATCCATATTGACCATTTTGGGATAGTTCGACATGTCCGGAGTCATCGTTTTTCATCCGAAAATTGATTTTTTGGACTGTACCAAAAATGATTCAAAATGTCAATTGGATCGTGCCTCATGTTGAATAACCACTTTTTAAACCCTCAGAGTGACCAAAATTGCCATTTTTACAGAGTTTTGCTTACTCAAAAGCTTCAATTTTGACCCGTTTCAGGCACAGAAATGACTTTAAACACACTTATTTTAGTTGACAAAGTCATAATTCACATCCAACAGTCATTTACAGTCAAAAGATTAAATGTTAAAATTTCATCCATATTGACCATTTTGGGATCGTTCGACATATCCGGAGTCATCGTTTTTCATCCGAAAATTGATTTTTTGGACTGTACCAAAAGTGATTCAAAATGTCAATTGGATCGTGCCTCATGTTGAATAACCACTTTTTAAACCCTCAGAGTGACCAAAATTGCCATTTTTACAGAGTTTTGCTTACTCAAAAGCTTCAATTTTGACCCGTTTCAGGCACAGAAATGACTTTAAACACACTTATTTTAGTTGACAAAGTCATAATTCACATCCAACAGTCATTTACAGTCAAAAGATTAAATGTTAAAATTTCATCCATATTGACCATTTTGGGATCGTTCGACATGTCCGGAGTCATCGTTTTTCATCCAAAAATTGATTTTTTGGACTGTACCAAAAATGATTCAAAATGTCAATTGGATCGTGCCTCATGTTGAATAACCACTTTTTAAACCCTCAGAGTGACCAAAATTGCCATTTTTACAGAGTTTTGCTTACTCAAAATCTTTAATTTTGACCCGTTTCAGGCACAGAAATGACTTTAAACACACTTATTTTAGTTGACAAAGTCATAATTCACATCCAACAGTCATTTACAGTCAAAAGATTAAATGTTAAAATTTCATCCATTTTGACCTTTTTGGGATCGTTCGACATGTCCGGAGTCATCGTTTTTCATTCGAAAATTGATTTTTTGGACTGTACCAAAAATGATTCAAAATGTCAATTGGATCGTGCCTCATGTTGAATAACCACTTTTTAAACCCTCAGAGTGACCAAAATTGCCATTTTTACAGAGTTTTGCTTACTCAAAAGCTTCAATTTTGACCCGTTTCAGGCACAGAAATGACTTTAAACACACGTATTTTAGTTGACAAAGTCATAATTCACATCCAACAGTCATTTACAGTCAAAAGATTAAATGTTAAAATTTCATCCATATTGACCATTTTGGGATCGTTCGACATGTCCGGAGTCACCGTTTTTCATCCGAAAATTGATTTTTTGGACTGTACCAAAAGTGATTCAAAATGTCAATTGGATCGTGCCTCATGTTGAATAACCACTTTTTAAACCCTCAGAGTGACCAAAATTGCCATTTTTACAGAGTTTTGCTTACTCAAAAGCTTCAATTTTGACCCGTTTCAGGCACAGAAATGACTTTAAACACACTTATTTTAGTTGACAAAGTCATAATTCACATCCAACAGTCATTTACAGTCAAAAGATTAAATGTTAAAATTTCATCCATATTGACCATTTTGGGATCGTTCGACATGTCCGGAGTCATCGTTTTTCATCCGAAAATTGATTTTTTGGACTGTACCAAAAATGATTCAAAGTGTCAATTGGATCGTGCCTCATGTTGAATAACCACTTTTTAAACCCTCACAGTGACTAAAATTGCCATTTTTACAGAGTTTTGCTTACTCAAAAGCTTCAATTTTGACCCCTTTGAGGCACAGAAATGACTTTAAACACACTTATTTTAGTTGACAAAGTCATAATTCACATCCAACAGCCATTTAGAGTCAAAAGATTAAATGTTAAAATTTCATCCATATTGACCATTTTGGGATAGTTCGACATGTCCGGAGTCATCGTTTTTCATCCGAAAATTGATTTTTTGGACTGTACCAAAAATGATTCAAAATGTCAATTGGATCGTGCCTCATGTTGAATAACCACTTTTTAAACCCTCAGAGTGACCAAAATTGCCATTTTTACAGAGTTTTGCTTACTCAAAAGCTTCAATTTTGACCCGTTTCAGGCACAGAAATGACTTTAAACACACTTATTTTAGTTGACAAAGTCATAATTCACATCCAACAGTCATTTACAGTCAAAAGATTAAATGTTAAAATTTAATCCATATTGACCATTTTGGGATAGTTCGACATGTCCGGAGTCATCGTTTTTCATCCGAAAATTGATTTTTTGGACTGTACCAAAAATGATTCAAAATGTCAATTGGATCATGCCTCATGTTGAATAACCACTTTTTAAACCCTCAGAGTGACCAAAATTGCCATTTTTACAGAGTTTTGCTTACTCAAAAGCTTCAATTTTGACCCGTTTCAGGCACAGAAACGACTTTAAACACACTTATTTTAGTTGACAAAGTCATAATTCACATCCAACAGTCATTTACAGTCAAAAGATTAAATGTTAAAATTTCATCCATATTGACCATTTTGGGATCGTTCGACATGTCCGGAGTCATCGTTTTTCATCCGAAAATTGATTTTTTGGACTGTACCAAAAATGATTCAAAATGTCAATTGGATCGTGCCTCATGTTGAATAACCACTTTTTAAACCCTCAGAGTGACCAAAATTGCCATTTTTACAGAGTTTTGCTTACTCAAAAGCTTCAATTTTGACCCGTTTCAGGCACAGAAATGACTTTAAACACACTTATTTTAGTTGACAAAGTCATAATTCACATCTAACAGTCATTTAGAATCAAAAGATTAAATGTTAAAATTTCATCCATATTGACCATTTTGGGATAGTTCGACATGTCCGGAGTTATTGTTTTTCATCCGAAAATTGATTTTTTGGACTGTACCGAAAATGATTCAAAATGTCAATTGGATCGTGCCTCATGTTGAATAACCACTTTTTAAACCCTCAGAGTGACCAAAATTGCCATTTTTACAGAGTTTTGCTTACTCAAAAGCTTCAATTTTGACCCGTTTCAGGCACAGAAATGACCTTAAACACACTTATTTTAGTTGACAAAGTCATAATTCACATCCAACAGTCATTTACAGTCAAAAGATTAAATGTTAAAATTTCATCCATTTTGACCTTTTTGGGATCGTTCGACATGTCCGGAGTCATCGTTTTTCATCCGAAAATTGATTTTTTGGACTGTACCAAAAATGATTCAAAATGTCAATTGGATCGTGCCTCATGTTGAATAACCACTTTTTAAACCCTCACAGTGACCAAAATTGCCATTTTTACAGAGTTTTGCTTACTCAAAAGCTTCAATTTTGACCCCTTTGAGGCACAGAAATGACTTTAAACACACTTATTTTAGTTGACAAAGTCATAATTCACATCCAACAGTCATTTAGAATCAAAAGATTAAATGTTAAAATTTCATCCATATTGACCATTTTGGGATAGTTCGACATGTCCGGAGTCATCGTTTTTCATCCGAAAATTGATTTTTTGGACTGTACCAAAAATGATTCAAAATGTCAATTGGATCGTGCCTCATGTTGAATAACCACTTTTTAAACCCTCAGAGTGACCAAAATTGCCATTTTTACTGAGTTTTGCTTACTCAAAAGCTTCAATTTTGACCCGTTTCAGGCACAGAAATGACTTTAAACACACTTATTTTAGTTGACAAAGTCATAATTCACATCCAACAGTCATTTACAGTCAAAAGATTAAATGTTAAAATTTCATCCATATTGACCATTTTGGGATAGTTCGACATGTCCGGAGTCATCGTTTTTCATCCGAAAATTGATTTTTTGGACTGTACCAAAAATGATTCAAAATGTCAATTGGATCGTGCCTCATGTTGAATAACCACTTTTTAAACCCTCAGAGTGACCAAAATTGCCATTTTTACAGAGTTTTGCTTGCTCAAAAGCTTCAATTTTGACCCGTTTCAGGCACAGAAATGACTTTAAACACCCTTATTTTAGTTGACAAAGTCATAATTCACATCCAACAGTCATTTACAGTCAAAAGATTAAATGTTGAAATTTCATCCATTTTGACCTTTTTGGGATCGTTCGACATGTCCGGAGTCATCGTTTTTCATTCGAAAATTGATTTTTTGGACTGTACCAAAAATGATTCAAAATGTCAATTGGATCGTGCCTCATGTTGAATAACCACTTTTTAAACCCTCAGAGTGACCAAAATTGCCATTTTTACAGAGTTTTGCTTACTCAAAAGCTTCAATTTTGACCCGTTTCAGGCACAGAAATGACTTTAAACACACTTATTTTAGTTGACAAAGTCATAATTCACATCCAACAGTCATTTACAGTCAAAAGATTAAATGTTAAAATTTCATCCATTTTGACCTTTTTGGGATCGTTCAAAATGTCCGGAGTCATCGTTTTTCATCCGAAAATTGATTTTTTGGACTGTACCAAAAATGATTCAAAATGTCAATTGGATCGTGCCTCATGTTGAATAACCACTTTTTAAACCCTCACAGTGACAAAAATTGCCATTTTTACAGAGTTTTGCTTACTCAAAAGCTTCAATTTTGACCCGTTTCAGGCACAGAAATGACTTTAAACACACTTATTTTAGTTGACAAAGTCATAATTCACATCCAACAGTCATTTACAGTCAAAAGATTAAATGTTAAAATTTCATCCATTTTGACCTTTTTGGGATCGTTCGACATGTCCGGAGTCATCGTTTTTCATTCGAAAATTGATTTTTTGGACTGTACCAAAAATGATTCAAAATGTCAATTGGATCGTGCCTCATGTTGAATAACCACTTTTTAAACCCTCAGAGTGACCAAAATTGCCATTTTTACAGAGTTTTGCTTACTCAAAAGCTTCAATTTTGACCCGTTTCAGGCACAGAAATGACTTTAAACACACTTATTTTAGTTGACAAAGTCATAATTCACATCCAACAGTCATTTAGAATCAAAAGATTAAATGTTAAAATTTCATCCATATTGACCATTTTGGGATAGTTCGACATGTCCGGAGTCATTGTTTTTCATCCGAAAATTGATTTTTTGGACTGTACCAAAAATGATTCAAAATGTCAATTGGATCGTGCCTCATGTTGAATAACCACTTTTTAAACCCTCAGAGTGACCAAAATTGCCATTTTTACAGAGTTTTGCTTACTCAAAAGCTTCAATTTTGACCCGTTTCAGGCACAGAAATGACTTTAAACACACTTATTTTAGTTGACAAAGTCATAATTCACATCCAACAGTCATTTACAGTCAAAAGATTAAATGTTAAAATTTCATCCATATTGACCATTTTGGGATCGTTCGACATGTCCGGAGTCATCGTTTTTCATCCGAAAATTGATTTTTTGGACTGTACCAAAAATGATTCAAAGTGTCAATTGGATCGTGCCTCATGTTGAATAACCACTTTTTAAACCCTCACAGTGACTAAAATTGCCATTTTTACAGAGTTTTGCTTACTCAAAAGCTTCAATTTTGACCCCTTTGAGGCACAGAAATGACTTTAAACACACTTATTTTAGTTGACAAAGTCATAATTCACATCCAACAGCCATTTAGAGTCAAAAGATTAAATGTTAAAATTTCATCCATATTGACCATTTTGGGATAGTTCGACATGTCCGGAGTCATCGTTTTTCATCCGAAAATTGATTTTTTGGACTGTACCAAAAATGATTCAAAATGTCAATTGGATCGTGCCTCATGTTGAATAACCACTTTTTAAACCCTCAGAGTGACCAAAATTGCCATTTTTACAGAGTTTTGCTTACTCAAAAGCTTCAATTTTGACCCGTTTCAGGCACAGAAATGACTTTAAACACACTTATTTTAGTTGACAAAGTCATAATTCACATCCAACAGTCATTTACAGTCAAAAGATTAAATGTTAAAATTTAATCCATATTGACCATTTTGGGATAGTTCGACATGTCCGGAGTCATCGTTTTTCATCCGAAAATTGATTTTTTGGACTGTACCAAAAATGATTCAAAATGTCAATTGGATC
This sequence comes from Lissotriton vulgaris, assembly GCF_964263255.1. Taxonomy (NCBI): domain Eukaryota; kingdom Metazoa; phylum Chordata; class Amphibia; order Caudata; family Salamandridae; genus Lissotriton; species Lissotriton vulgaris. The sequence continues at coordinate 156,605 of NW_028252450.1, forward strand.
GTGCCTCATGTTGAATAACCACTTTTTAAACCCTCACAGTGACCAAAATTGCCATTTTTACAGAGTTTTGCTTACTCAAAAGCTTCAATTTTGACCCGTTTCAGGCACAGAAATGACTTTAAACACACTTATTTTAGTTGACAAAGTCATAATTCACATCCAACAGTCATTTACAGTCAAAAGATTAAATGTTAAAATTTCATCCATATTGACCATTTTGGGATCGTTCGACATGTCCGGAGTCATCGTTTTTCATTCGAAAATTGATTTTTTGGACTGTACCAAAAATGATTCAAAATGTCAATTGGATCGTGCCTCATGTTGAATAACTACTTTTTAAACCCTCAGAGTGACCAAAATTGCCATTTTTACAGAGTTTTGCTTACTCAAAAGCTTCAATTTTGACCCGTTTCAGGCACAGAAATGACTTTAAACACACTTATTTTAGTTGACAAAGTCATATTTCACATCCAACAGTCATTTACAGTCAAAAGATTAAATGTTAAAATTTCATCCATATTGACCATTTTGGGATCGTTCGACATGTCCGGAGTCATCATTTTTCATCCGAAAATTGATTTTTTGGACTGTACCAAAAGTGATTCAAAATGTCAATTGGATCGTGCCTCATGTTGAATAACCACTTTTTAAACCCTCAGAGTGACCAAAATTGCCATTTTTACAGAGTTTTGCTTACTCAAAAGCGTCAATTTTGACCCGTTTCAGGCACAGAAATGACTTTAAACACACTTATTTTAGTTGACAAAGTCATAATTCACATCCAACAGTCATTTACAGTCAAAAGATTAAATGTTAAAATTTCATCCATATTGACCATTTTGGGATCGTTCGACATGTCCGGAGTCATCGTTTTTCATCCGAAAATTGATTTTTTGGACTGTACCAAAAATGATTCAAAGTGTCAATTGGATCGTGCCTCATGTTGAATAACCACTTTTTAAACCCTCACAGTGACTAAAATTGCCATTTTTACAGAGTTTTGCTTACTCAAAAGCTTCAATTTTGACCCCTTTGAGGCACAGAAATGACTTTAAACACACTTATTTTAGTTGACAAAGTCATAATTCACATCCAACAGCCATTTAGAGTCAAAAGATTAAATGTTAAAATTTCATCCATATTGACCATTTTGGGATAGTTCGACATGTCCGGAGTCATCGTTTTTCATCCGAAAATTGATTTTTTGGACTGTACCAAAAATGATTCAAAATGTCAATTGGATCGTGCCTCATGTTGAATAACCACTTTTTAAACCCTCAGAGTGACCAAAATTGCCATTTTTACAGAGTTTTGCTTACTCAAAAGCTTCAATTTTGACCCGTTTCAGGCACAGAAATGACTTTAAACACACTTATTTTAGTTGACAAAGTCATAATTCACATCCAACAGTCATTTACAGTCAAAAGATTAAATGTTAAAATTTAATCCATATTGACCATTTTGGGATAGTTCGACATGTCCGGAGTCATCGTTTTTCATCCGAAAATTGATTTTTTGGACTGTACCAAAAATGATTCAAAATGTCAATTGGATCGTGCCTCATGTTGAATAACCACTTTTTAAACCCTCACAGTGACCAAAATTGCCATTTTTACAGAGTTTTGCTTACTCAAAAGCTTCAATTTTGACCCGTTTCAGGCACAGAAATGACTTTAAACACACTTATTTTAGTTGACAAAGTCATAATTCACATCCAACAGTCATTTACAGTCAAAAGATTAAATGTTAAAATTTCATCCATATTGACCATTTTGGGATCGTTCGACATGTCCACTCTGGAGTCATCGTTTTTCATCCGAAAATTGATTTTTTGGACTGTACCAAAAATGATTCAAAATGTCAATTGGATCGGGCCTCATGTTGAATAACCACTTTTTAAACCCTCAGAGTGACCAAAATTGCCATTTTTACAGAGTTTTGCTTACTCAAAAGCTTCAATTTTGACCCATTTCAGGCACAGAAATGACTTTAAACACACTTATTTTAGTTGACAAAGTCATAATTCACATCCAACAGTCATTTACAGTCCAAAGATTAAATGTTAAAATTTCATCCATATTGACCATTTTGGGATAGTTCGACATGTCCGGAGTCATCGTTTTTCATTCGAAAATTGATTTTTTGGACTGTACCAAAAATGATTCAAAATGTCAATTGGATCGTGCCTCATGTTGAATAACCACTTTTTAAACCCTCAGAGTGACCAAAATTGCCATTTTTACAGAGTTTTGCTTACTCAAAAGCTTCAATTTTGACCCGTTTCAGGCACAGAAATGACTTTAAACACACTTATTTTAGTTGACAAAGTCATAATTCACATCCAACAGTCATTTACAGTCAAAAGATTAAATGTTAAAATTTCATCCATATTGACCATTTTGGGATCGTTCGACATGTCCACTCTGGAGTCATCGTTTTTCATCCGAAAATTGATTTTTTGGACTGTACCAAAAATGATTCAAAATGTCAATTGGATCGTGCCTCATGTTGAATAACCACTTTTTAAACCCTCAGAGTGACCAAAATTGCCATTTTTACAGAGTTTTGCTTACTCAAAAGCTTCAATTTTGACCCATTTCAGGCACAGAAATGACTTTAAACACACTTATTTTAGTTGACAAAGTCATAATTCACATCCAACAGTCATTTACAGTCCAAAGATTAAATGTTAAAATTTCATCCATATTGACCATTTTGGGATAGTTCGACATGTCCGGAGTCATCGTTTTTCATTCGAAAATTGATTTTTTGGACTGTACCAAAAATGATTCAAAATGTCAATTGGATCGTGCCTCATGTTGAATAACCACTTTTTAAACCCTCAGAGTGACCAAAATTGCCATTTTTACAGAGTTTTGCTTACTCAAAAGCTTCAATTTTGACCCGTTTCCGGCACAGAAATGACTTTAAACACACTTATTTTAGTTGACAAAGTCATATTTCACATCCAACAGTCATTTACAGTCAAAAGATTAAATGTTAAAATTTCATCCATATTGACCATTTTGGGATCGTTCGACATGTCCGGAGTCATCATTTTTCATCCGAAAATTGATTTTTTGGACTGTACCAAAAGTGATTCAAAATGTCAATTGGATCGTGCCTCATGTTGAATAACCACTTTTTAAACCCTCAGAGTGACCAAAATTGCCTTTTTTACTGAGTTTTGCTTACTCAAAAGCTTCAATTTTGACCCGTTTCAGGCACAGAAATGACTTTAAACACACTTATTTTAGTTGACAAAGTCATAATTCACATCCAACAGTCATTTACAGTCAAAAGATTAAATGTTAAAATTTCATCCATATTGACCATTTTGGGATCGTTCGACATGTCCGGAGTCATCGTTTTTCATCCGAAAATTGATTTTTTGGACTGTACCAAAAATGATTCAAAGTGTCAATTGGATCGTGCCTCATGTTGAATAACCACTTTTTAAACCCTCACAGTGACTAAAATTGCCATTTTTACAGAGTTTTGCTTACTCAAAAGCTTCAATTTTGACCCCTTTGAGGCACAGAAATGACTTTAAACACACTTATTTTAGTTGACAAAGTCATAATTCACATCCAACAGTCATTTACAGTCAAAAGATTAAATGTTAAAATTTCATCCATATTGACCATTTTGGGATCGTTCGACATGTCCGGAGTCATCGTTTTTCATCTGAAAATTGATTTTTTGGACTGTACCAAAAGTGATTCAAAATGTCAATTGGATCGTGCCTCATGTTGAATAACCACTTTTTAAACCCTCAGAGTGACCAAAATTGCCATTTTTACAGAGTTTTGCTTACTCAAAAGCTTCAATTTTGACCCGTTTCAGGCACAGAAATGACTTTAAACACACTTATTTTAGTTGACAAAGTCATAATTCACATCCAACAGTCATTTACAGTCAAAAGATTAAATGTTAAAATTTCATCCATATTGACCATTTTGGGATCGTTCGACATGTCCGGAGTCATCGTTTTTCATCCGAAAATTGATTTTTTGGACTGTACCAAAAATGATTCAAAGTGTCAATTGGATCGTGCCTCATGTTGAATAACCACTTTTTAAACCCTCACAGTGACTAAAATTGCCATTTTTACAGAGTTTTGCTTACTCAAAAGCTTCAATTTTGACCCCTTTGAGGCACAGAAATGACTTTAAACACACTTATTTTAGTTGACAAAGTCATAATTCACATCCAACAGCCATTTAGAGTCAAAAGATTAAATGTTAAAATTTCATCCATATTGACCATTTTGGGATAGTTCGACATGTCCGGAGTCATCGTTTTTCATCCGAAAATTGATTTTTTGGACTGTACCAAAAATGATTCAAAATGTCAATTGGATCGTGCCTCATGTTGAATAACCACTTTTTAAACCCTCAGAGTGACCAAAATTGCCATTTTTACAGAGTTTTGCTTACTCAAAAGCTTCAATTTTGACCCGTTTCAGGCACAGAAATGACTTTAAACACACTTATTTTAGTTGACAAAGTCATAATTCACATCCAACAGTCATTTACAGTCAAAAGATTAAATGTTAAAATTTCATCCATATTGACCATTTTGGGATCGTTCGACATATCCGGAGTCATCGTTTTTCATCCGAAAATTGATTTTTTGGACTGTACCAAAAGTGATTCAAAATGTCAATTGGATCGTGCCTCATGTTGAATAACCACTTTTTAAACCCTCAGAGTGACCAAAATTGCCATTTTTACAGAGTTTTGCTTACTCAAAAGCTTCAATTTTGACCCGTTTCAGGCACAGAAATGACTTTAAACACACTTATTTTAGTTGACAAAGTCATAATTCACATCCAACAGTCATTTACAGTCAAAAGATTAAATGTTAAAATTTCATCCATATTGACCATTTTGGGATCGTTCGACATGTCCGGAGTCATCGTTTTTCATCCAAAAATTGATTTTTTGGACTGTACCAAAAATGATTCAAAATGTCAATTGGATCGTGCCTCATGTTGAATAACCACTTTTTAAACCCTCAGAGTGACCAAAATTGCCATTTTTACAGAGTTTTGCTTACTCAAAATCTTTAATTTTGACCCGTTTCAGGCACAGAAATGACTTTAAACACACTTATTTTAGTTGACAAAGTCATAATTCACATCCAACAGTCATTTACAGTCAAAAGATTAAATGTTAAAATTTCATCCATTTTGACCTTTTTGGGATCGTTCGACATGTCCGGAGTCATCGTTTTTCATTCGAAAATTGATTTTTTGGACTGTACCAAAAATGATTCAAAATGTCAATTGGATCGTGCCTCATGTTGAATAACCACTTTTTAAACCCTCAGAGTGACCAAAATTGCCATTTTTACAGAGTTTTGCTTACTCAAAAGCTTCAATTTTGACCCGTTTCAGGCACAGAAATGACTTTAAACACACGTATTTTAGTTGACAAAGTCATAATTCACATCCAACAGTCATTTACAGTCAAAAGATTAAATGTTAAAATTTCATCCATATTGACCATTTTGGGATCGTTCGACATGTCCGGAGTCACCGTTTTTCATCCGAAAATTGATTTTTTGGACTGTACCAAAAGTGATTCAAAATGTCAATTGGATCGTGCCTCATGTTGAATAACCACTTTTTAAACCCTCAGAGTGACCAAAATTGCCATTTTTACAGAGTTTTGCTTACTCAAAAGCTTCAATTTTGACCCGTTTCAGGCACAGAAATGACTTTAAACACACTTATTTTAGTTGACAAAGTCATAATTCACATCCAACAGTCATTTACAGTCAAAAGATTAAATGTTAAAATTTCATCCATATTGACCATTTTGGGATCGTTCGACATGTCCGGAGTCATCGTTTTTCATCCGAAAATTGATTTTTTGGACTGTACCAAAAATGATTCAAAGTGTCAATTGGATCGTGCCTCATGTTGAATAACCACTTTTTAAACCCTCACAGTGACTAAAATTGCCATTTTTACAGAGTTTTGCTTACTCAAAAGCTTCAATTTTGACCCCTTTGAGGCACAGAAATGACTTTAAACACACTTATTTTAGTTGACAAAGTCATAATTCACATCCAACAGCCATTTAGAGTCAAAAGATTAAATGTTAAAATTTCATCCATATTGACCATTTTGGGATAGTTCGACATGTCCGGAGTCATCGTTTTTCATCCGAAAATTGATTTTTTGGACTGTACCAAAAATGATTCAAAATGTCAATTGGATCGTGCCTCATGTTGAATAACCACTTTTTAAACCCTCAGAGTGACCAAAATTGCCATTTTTACAGAGTTTTGCTTACTCAAAAGCTTCAATTTTGACCCGTTTCAGGCACAGAAATGACTTTAAACACACTTATTTTAGTTGACAAAGTCATAATTCACATCCAACAGTCATTTACAGTCAAAAGATTAAATGTTAAAATTTAATCCATATTGACCATTTTGGGATAGTTCGACATGTCCGGAGTCATCGTTTTTCATCCGAAAATTGATTTTTTGGACTGTACCAAAAATGATTCAAAATGTCAATTGGATCGTGCCTCATGTTGAATAACCACTTTTTAAACCCTCAGAGTGACCAAAATTGCCATTTTTACAGAGTTTTGCTTACTCAAAAGCTTCAATTTTGACCCGTTTCAGGCACAGAAACGACTTTAAACACACTTATTTTAGTTGACAAAGTCATAATTCACATCCAACAGTCATTTACAGTCAAAAGATTAAATGTTAAAATTTCATCCATATTGACCATTTTGGGATCGTTCGACATGTCCGGAGTCATCGTTTTTCATCCGAAAATTGATTTTTTGGACTGTACCAAAAATGATTCAAAATGTCAATTGGATCGTGCCTCATGTTGAATAACCACTTTTTAAACCCTCAGAGTGACCAAAATTGCCATTTTTACAGAGTTTTGCTTACTCAAAAGCTTCAATTTTGACCCGTTTCAGGCACAGAAATGACTTTAAACACACTTATTTTAGTTGACAAAGTCATAATTCACATCTAACAGTCATTTAGAATCAAAAGATTAAATGTTAAAATTTCATCCATATTGACCATTTTGGGATAGTTCGACATGTCCGGAGTTATTGTTTTTCATCCGAAAATTGATTTTTTGGACTGTACCAAAAATGATTCAAAATGTCAATTGGATCGTGCCTCATGTTGAATAACCACTTTTTAAACCCTCAGAGTGACCAAAATTGCCATTTTTACAGAGTTTTGCTTACTCAAAAGCTTCAATTTTGACCCGTTTCAGGCACAGAAATGACTTTAAACACACTTATTTTAGTTGACAAAGTCATAATTCACATCCAACAGTCATTTACAGTCAAAAGATTAAATGTTAAAATTTCATCCATTTTGACCTTTTTGGGATCGTTCGACATGTCCGGAGTCATCGTTTTTCATCCGAAAATTGATTTTTTGGACTGTACCAAAAATGATTCAAAATGTCAATTGGATCGTGCCTCATGTTGAATAACCACTTTTTAAACCCTCACAGTGACCAAAATTGCCATTTTTACAGAGTTTTGCTTACTCAAAAGCTTCAATTTTGACCCCTTTGAGGCACAGAAATGACTTTAAACACACTTATTTTAGTTGACAAAGTCATAATTCACATCCAACAGTCATTTAGAATCAAAAGATTAAATGTTAAAATTTCATCCATATTGACCATTTTGGGATAGTTCGACATGTCCGGAGTCATCGTTTTTCATCCGAAAATTGATTTTTTGGACTGTACCAAAAATGATTCAAAATGTCAATTGGATCGTGCCTCATGTTGAATAACCACTTTTTAAACCCTCAGAGTGACCAAAATTGCCATTTTTACTGAGTTTTGCTTACTCAAAAGCTTCAATTTTGACCCGTTTCAGGCACAGAAATGACTTTAAACACACTTATTTTAGTTGACAAAGTCATAATTCACATCCAACACTCATTTACAGTCAAAAGATTAAATGTTAAAATTTCATCCATATTGACCATTTTGGGATAGTTCGACATGTTCGGAGTCATCGTTTTTCATCCGAAAATTGATTTTTTGGACTGTACCAAAAATGATTCAAAATGTCAATTGGATCGTGCCTCATGTTGAATAACCACTTTTTAAACCCTCAGAGTGACCAAAATTGCCATTTTTACAGAGTTTTGCTTGCTCAAAAGCTTCAATTTTGACCCGTTTCAGGCACAGAAATGACTTTAAACACCCTTATTTTAGTTGACAAAGTCATAATTCACATCCAACAGTCATTTACAGTCAAAAGATTAAATGTTAAAATTTCATCCATTTTGACCTTTTTGGGATCGTTCGACATGTCCGGAGTCATCGTTTTTCATTCGAAAATTGATTTTTTGGACTGTACCAAAAATGATTCAAAATGTCAATTGGATCGTGCCTCATGTTGAATAACCACTTTTTAAACCCTCAGAGTGACCAAAATTGCCATTTTTACAGAGTTTTGCTTACTCAAAAGCTTCAATTTTGACCCGTTTCAGGCACAGAAATGACTTTAAACACACTTATTTTAGTTGACAAAGTCATAATTCACATCCAACAGTCATTTACAGTCAAAAGATTAAATGTTAAAATTTCATCCATTTTGACCTTTTTGGGATCGTTCAAAATGTCCGGAGTCATCGTTTTTCATCCGAAAATTGATTTTTTGGACTGTACCAAAAATGATTCAAAATGTCAATTGGATCGTGCCTCATGTTGAATAACCACTTTTTAAACCCTCACAGTGACAAAAATTGCCATTTTTACAGAGTTTTGCTTACTCAAAAGCTTCAATTTTGACCCGTTTCAGGCACAGAAATGACTTTAAACACACTTATTTTAGTTGACAAAGTCATAATTCACATCCAACAGTCATTTACAGTCAAAAGATTAAATGTTAAAATTTCATCCATTTTGACCTTTTTGGGATCGTTCGACATGTCCGGAGTCATCGTTTTTCATTCGAAAATTGATTTTTTGGACTGTACCAAAAATGATTCAAAATGTCAATTGGATCGTGCCTCATGTTGAATAACCACTTTTTAAACCCTCAGAGTGACCAAAATTGCCATTTTTACAGAGTTTTGCTTACTCAAAAGCTTCAATTTTGACCCGTTTCAGGCACAGAAATGACTTTAAACACACTTATTTTAGTTGACAAAGTCATAATTCACATCCAACAGTCATTTACAGTCAAAAGATTAAATGTTAAAATTTCATCCATATTGACCATTTTGGGATCGTTCGACATGTCCGGAGTCATCGTTTTTCATCCGAAAATTGATTTTTTGGACTGTACCAAAAATGATTCAAAGTGTCAATTGGATCGTGCCTCATGTTGAATAACCACTTTTTAAACCCTCACAGTGACTAAAATTGCCATTTTTACAGAGTTTTGCTTACTCAAAAGCTTCAATTTTGACCCCTTTGAGGCACAGAAATGACTTTAAACACACTTATTTTAGTTGACAAAGTCATAATTCACATCCAACAGCCATTTAGAGTCAAAATATTAAATGTTAAAATTTCATCCATATTGACCATTTTGGGATAGTTCGACATGTCCGGAGTCATCGTTTTTCATCCGAAAATTGATTTTTTGGACTGTACCAAAAATGATTCAAAATGTCAATTGGATCGTGCCTCATGTTGAATAACCACTTTTTAAACCCTCAGAGTGACCAAAATTGCCATTTTTACAGAGTTTTGCTTACTCAAAAGCTTCAATTTTGACCCGTTTCAGGCACAGAAATGACTTTAAACACACTTATTTTAGTTGACAAAGTCATAATTCACATCCAACAGTCATTTACAGTCAAAAGATTAAATGTTAAAATTTAATCCATATTGACCATTTTGGGATAGTTCGACATGTCCGGAGTCATCGTTTTTCATCCGAAAATTGATTTTTTGGACTGTACCAAAAATGATTCAAAATGTCAATTGGATCGTGCCTCATGTTGAATAACCACTTTTTAAACCCTCAGAGTGACCAAAATTGCCATTTTTACAGAGTTTTGCTTACTCAAAATCTTTAATTTTGACCCGTTTCAGGCACAGAAATGACTTTAAACACACTTATTTTAGTTGACAAAGTCATAATTCACATCCAACAGTCATTTACAGTCAAAAGATTAAATGTTAAAATTTCATCCATTTTGACCTTTTTGGGATCGTTCGACATGTCCGGAGTCATCGTTTTTCATTCGAAAATTGATTTTTTGGACTGTACCAAAAATGATTCAAAATGTCAATTGGATCGTGCCTCATGTTGAATAACCACTTTTTAAACCCTCAGAGTGACCAAAATTGCCATTTTTACAGAGTTTTGCTTACTCAAAAGCTTCAATTTTGACCCGTTTCAGGCACAGAAATGACTTTAAACACACGTATTTTAGTTGACAAAGTCATAATTCACATCCAACAGTCATTTACAGTCAAAAGATTAAATGTTAAAATTTCATCCATATTGACCATTTTGGGATCGTTCGACATGTCCGGAGTCACCGTTTTTCATCCGAAAATTGATTTTTTGGACTGTACCAAAAGTGATTCAAAATGTCAATTGGATCGTGCCTCATGTTGAATAACCACTTTTTAAACCCTCAGAGTGACCAAAATTGCCATTTTTACAGAGTTTTGCTTACTCAAAAGCTTCAATTTTGACCCGTTTCAGGCACAGAAATGACTTTAAACACACTTATTTTAGTTGACAAAGTCATAATTCACATCCAACAGTCATTTACAGTCAAAAGATTAAATGTTAAAATTTCATCCATATTGACCATTTTGGGATCGTTCGACATGTCCGGAGTCATCGTTTTTCATCCGAAAATTGATTTTTTGGACTGTACCAAAAATGATTCAAAGTGTCAATTGGATCGTGCCTCATGTTGAATAACCACTTTTTAAACCCTCACAGTGACTAAAATTGCCATTTTTACAGAGTTTTGCTTACTCAAAAGCTTCAATTTTGACCCCTTTGAGGCACAGAAATGACTTTAAACACACTTATTTTAGTTGACAAAGTCATAATTCACATCCAACAGCCATTTAGAGTCAAAAGATTAAATGTTAAAATTTCATCCATATTGACCATTTTGGGATAGTTCGACATGTCCGGAGTCATCGTTTTTCATCCGAAAATTGATTTTTTGGACTGTACCAAAAATGATTCAAAATGTCAATTGGATCGTGCCTCATGTTGAATAACCACTTTTTAAACCCTCAGAGTGACCAAAATTGCCATTTTTACAGAGTTTTGCTTACTCAAAAGCTTCAATTTTGACCCGTTTCAGGCACAGAAATGACTTTAAACACACTTATTTTAGTTGACAAAGTCATAATTCACATCCAACAGTCATTTACAGTCAAAAGATTAAATGTTAAAATTTAATCCATATTGACCATTTTGGGATAGTTCGACATGTCCGGAGTCATCGTTTTTCATCCGAAAATTGATTTTTTGGACTGTACCAAAAATGATTCAAAATGTCAATTGGATCGTGCCTCATGTTGAATAACCACTTTTTAAACCCTCAGAGTGACCAAAATTGCCATTTTTACAGAGTTTTGCTTACTCAAAAGCTTCAATTTTGACCCGTTTCAGGCACAGAAACGACTTTAAACACACTTATTTTAGTTGACAAAGTCATAATTCACATCCAACAGTCATTTACAGTCAAAAGATTAAATGTTAAAATTTCATCCATATTGACCATTTTGGGATCGTTCGACATGTCCGGAGTCATCGTTTTTCATCCGAAAATTGATTTTTTGGACTGTACCAAAAATGATTCAAAATGTCAATTGGATCGTGCCTCATGTTGAATAACCACTTTTTAAACCCTCAGAGTGACCAAAATTGCCATTTTTACAGAGTTTTGCTTACTCAAAAGCTTCAATTTTGACCCGTTTCAGGCACAGAAATGACTTTAAACACACTTATTTTAGTTGACAAAGTCATAATTCACATCTAACAGTCATTTAGAATCAAAAGATTAAATGTTAAAATTTCATCCATATTGACCATTTTGGGATAGTTCGACATGTCCGGAGTTATTGTTTTTCATCCGAAAATTGATTTTTTGGACTGTACCAAAAATGATTCAAAATGTCAATTGGATCGTGCCTCATGTTGAATAACCACTTTTTAAACCCTCAGAGTGACCAAAATTGCCATTTTTACAGAGTTTTGCTTACTCAAAAGCTTCAATTTTGACCCGTTTCAGGCACAGAAATGACTTTAAACACACTTATTTTAGTTGACAAAGTCATAATTCACATCCAACAGTCATTTACAGTCAAAAGATTAAATGTTAAAATTTCATCCATTTTGACCTTTTTGGGATCGTTCGACATGTCCGGAGTCATCGTTTTTCATCCGAAAATTGATTTTTTGGACTGTACCAAAAATGATTCAAAATGTCAATTGGATCGTGCCTCATGTTGAATAACCACTTTTTAAACCCTCACAGTGACCAAAATTGCCATTTTTACAGAGTTTTGCTTACTCAAAAGCTTCAATTTTGACCCCTTTGAGGCACAGAAATGACTTTAAACACACTTATTTTAGTTGACAAAGTCATAATTCACATCCAACAGTCATTTAGAATCAAAAGATTAAATGTTAAAATTTCATCCATATTGACCATTTTGGGATAGTTCGACATGTCCGGAGTCATCGTTTTTCATCCGAAAATTGATTTTTTGGACTGTACCAAAAATGATTCAAAATGTCAATTGGATCGTGCCTCATGTTGAATAACCACTTTTTAAACCCTCAGAGTGACCAAAATTGCCATTTTTACAGAGTTTTGCTTGCTCAAAAGCTTCAATTTTGACCCGTTTCAGGCACAGAAATGACTTTAAACACCCTTATTTTAGATGACAAAGTCATAATTCACATCCAACAGTCATTTACAGTCAAAAGATTAAATGTTAAAATTTCATCCATTTTGACCTTTTTGGGATCGTTCGACATGTCCGGAGTCATCGTTTTTCATTCGAAAATTGATTTTTTGGACTGTACCAAAAATGATTCAAAATGTCAATTGGATCGTGCCTCATGTTGAATAACCACTTTTTAAACCCTCAGAGTGACCAAAATTGCCATTTTTACAGAGTTTTGCTTACTCAAAAGCTTCAATTTTGACCCGTTTCAGGCACAGAAATGACTTTAAACACACTTATTTTAGTTGACAAAGTCATAATTCACATCCAACAGTCATTTACAGTCAAAAGATTAAATGTTAAAATTTCATCCATTTTGACCTTTTTGGGATCGTTCAAAATGTCCGGAGTCATCGTTTTTCATCCGAAAATTGATTTTTTGGACTGTACCAAAAATGATTCAAAATGTCAATTGGATCGTGCCTCATGTTGAATAACCACTTTTTAAACCCTCACAGTGACAAAAATTGCCATTTTTACAGAGTTTTGCTTACTCAAAAGCTTCAATTTTGACCCGTTTCAGGCACAGAAATGACTTTAAACACACTTATTTTAGTTGACAAAGTCATAATTCACATCCAACAGTCATTTACAGTCAAAAGATTAAATGTTAAAATTTCATCCATTTTGACCTTTTTGGGATCGTTCGACATGTCCGGAGTCATCGTTTTTCATTCGAAAATTGATTTTTTGGACTGTACCAAAAATGATTCAAAATGTCAATTGGATCGTGCCTCATGTTGAATAACCACTTTTTAAACCCTCAGAGTGACCAAAATTGCCATTTTTACAGAGTTTTGCTTACTCAAAAGCTTCAATTTTGACCCGTTTCAGGCACAGAAATGACTTTAAACACACTTATTTTAGTTGACAAAGTCATAATTCACATCCAACAGTCATTTACAGTCAAAAGATTAAATGTTAAAATTTCATCCATATTGACCATTTTGGGATCGTTCGACATGTCCGGAGTCATCGTTTTTCATCCGAAAATTGATTTTTTGGACTGTACCAAAAATGATTCAAAGTGTCAATTGGATCGTGCCTCATGTTGAATAACCACTTTTTAAACCCTCACAGTGACTAAAATTGCCATTTTTACAGAGTTTTGCTTACTCAAAAGCTTCAATTTTGACCCCTTTGAGGCACAGAAATGACTTTAAACACACTTATTTTAGTTGACAAAGTCATAATTCACATCCAACAGCCATTTAGAGTCAAAATATTAAATGTTAAAATTTCATCCATATTGACCATTTTGGGATAGTTCGACATGTCCGGAGTCATCGTTTTTCATCCGAAAATTGATTTTTTGGACTGTACCAAAAATGATTCAAAATGTCAATTGGATCGTGCCTCATGTTGAATAACCACTTTTTAAACCCTCAGAGTGACCAAAATTGCCATTTTTACAGAGTTTTGCTTACTCAAAAGCTTCAATTTTGACCCGTTTCAGGCACAGAAATGACTTTAAACACACTTATTTTAGTTGACAAAGTCATAATTCACATCCAACAGTCATTTACAGTCAAAAGATTAAATGTTAAAATTTAATCCATATTGACCATTTTGGGATAGTTCGACATGTCCGGAGTCATCGTTTTTCATCCGAAAATTGATTTTTTGGACTGTACCAAAAATGATTCAAAATGTCAATTGGATCGTGCCTCATGTTGAATAACCACTTTTTAAACCCTCACAGTGACCAAAATTGCCATTTTTACAGAGTTTTGCTTACTCAAAAGCTTCAATTTTGACCCGTTTCAGGCACAGAAATGACTTTAAACACACTTATTTTAGTTGACAAAGTCATAATTCACATCCAACAGTCATTTACAGTCAAAAGATTAAATGTTAAAATTTCATCCATATTGACCATTTTGGGATCGTTCGACATGTCCACTCTGGAGTCATCGTTTTTCATCCGAAAATTGATTTTTTGGACTGTACCAAAAATGATTCAAAATGTCAATTGGATCGTGCCTCATGTTGAATAACCACTTTTTAAACCCTCAGAGTGACCAAAATTGCCATTTTTACAGAGTTTTGCTTACTCAAAAGCTTCAATTTTGACCCATTTCAGGCACAGAAATGACTTTAAACACACTTATTTTAGTTGACAAAGTCATAATTCACATCCAACAGTCATTTACAGTCCAAAGATTAAATGTTAAAATTTCATCCATATTGACCATTTTGGGATAGTTCGACATGTCCGGAGTCATCGTTTTTCATTCGAAAATTGATTTTTTGGACTGTACCAAAAATGATTCAAAATGTCAATTGGATCGTGCCTCATGTTGAATAACCACTTTTTAAACCCTCAGAGTGACCAAAATTGCCATTTTTACAGAGTTTTGCTTACTCAAAAGCTTCAATTTTGACCCGTTTCAGGCACAGAAATGACTTTAAACACACTTATTTTAGTTGACAAAGTCATATTTCACATCCAACAGTCATTTACAGTCAAAAGATTAAATGTTAAAATTTCATCCATATTGACCATTTTGGGATCGTTCGACATGTCCGGAGTCATCATTTTTCATCCGAAAATTGATTTTTTGGACTGTACCAAAAGTGATTCAAAATGTCAATTGGATCGTGCCTCATGTTGAATAACCACTTTTTAAACCCTCAGAGTGACCAAAATTGCCATTTTTACAGAGTTTTGCTTACTCAAAAGCGTCAATTTTGACCCGTTTCAGGCACAGAAATGACTTTAAACACACTTATTTTAGTTGACAAAGTCATAATTCACATCCAACAGTCATTTACAGTCAAAAGATTAAATGTTAAAATTTCATCCATATTGACCATTTTGGGATCGTTCGACATGTCCGGAGTCATCGTTTTTCATCCGAAAATTGATTTTTTGGACTGTACCAAAAATGATTCAAAGTGTCAATTGGATCGTGCCTCATGTTGAATAACCACTTTTTAAACCCTCACAGTGACTAAAATTGCCATTTTTACAGAGTTTTGCTTACTCAAAAGCTTCAATTTTGACCCCTTTGAGGCACAGAAATGACTTTAAACACACTTATTTTAGTTGACAAAGTCATAATTCACATCCAACAGTCATTTACAGTCAAAAGATTAAATGTTAAAATTTCATCCATATTGACCATTTTGGGATCGTTCGACATGTCCGGAGTCATCGTTTTTCATCTGAAAATTGATTTTTTCGACTGTACCAAAAGTGATTCAAAATGTCAATTGGATCGTGCCTCATGTTGAATAACCACTTTTTAAACCCTCAGAGTGACCAAAATTGCCATTTTTACAGAGTTTTGTTTACTCAAAAGCTTCAATTTTGACCCGTTTCAGGCACAGAAATGACTTTAAACACACTTATTTTAGTTGACAAAGTCATAATTCACATCCAACAGTCATTTACAGTCAAAAGATTAAATGTTAAAATTTCATCCATATTGACCATTTTGGGATCGTTCGACATGTCCGGAGTCATCGTTTTTCATCCGAAAATTGATTTTTTGGACTGTACCAAAAATGATTCAAAGTGTCAATTGGATCGTGCCTCATGTTGAATAACCACTTTTTAAACCCTCAGAGTGACCAAAATTGCCATTTTTACAGAGTTTTGCTTACTCAAAAGCTTCAATTTTGACCCGTTTCAGGCACAGAAATGACTTTAAACACACTTATTTTAGTTGACAAAGTCATAATTCACATCCAACAGTCATTTACAGTCAAAAGATTAAATGTTAAAATTTCATCCATATTGACCATTTTGGGATCGTTCGACATGTCCGGAGTCATCGTTTTTCATCCGAAAATTGATTTTTTGGACTGTACCAAAAATGATTCAAAGTGTCAATTGGATCGTGCCTCATGTTGAATAACCACTTTTTAAACCCTCAGAGTGACCAAAATTGCCATTTTTACAGAGTTTTGCTTACTCAAAAGCTTCAATTTTGACCCGTTTCAGGCACAGAAATGACTTTAAACACACTTATTTTAGTTGGCAAAGTCATAATTCACATCCAACAGTCATTTACAGTCAAAAGATTAAATGTTAAAATTTCATCCATTTTGACCTTTTTGGGATCGTTCGACATGTCCGGAGTCATCGTTTTTCATCCGAAAATTGATTTTTTGGACTGTACCAAAAATGATTCAAAATGTCAATTGGATCGTGCCTCATGTTGAATAACCACTTTTTAAACCCTCAGAGTGACCAAAATTGCCATTTTTACAGAGTTTTGCTTACTCAAAAGCTTCAATTTTGACCCGTTTCAGGCACAGAAATGACTTTAAACACACTTATTTTAGTTGACAAAGTCATAATTCACATCCAACAGTCATTTACAGTCAAAAGATTAAATGTTAAAATTTAATCCATATTGACCATTTTGGGATAGTTCGACATGTCCGGAGTGATCGTTTTTCATCCGAAAATTGATTTTTTGGACTGTACCAAAAATGATTCAAAATGTCAATTGGATCGTGCCTCATGTTGAATAACCACTTTTTAAACCCTCACAGTGACCAAAATTGCCATTTTTACAGAGTTTTGCTTACTCAAAAGCTTCAATTTTGACCCGTTTCAGGCACAGAAATGACTTTAAACACACTTATTTTAGTTGACAAAGTCATAATTCACATCCAACAGTCATTTACAGTCAAAAGATTAAATGTTAAAATTTCATCCATATTGACCATTTTGGGATCGTTCGACATGTCCGGAGTCATCGTTTTTCATCCGAAAATTGATTTTTTGGCCTGTACCAAAAATGATTCAAAATGTCAATTGGATCGTGCCTCATGTTGAATAACCACTTTTTAAACCCTCAGAGTGACCAAAATTGCCATTTTTACAGAGTTTTGCTTACTCAAAAGCTTCAATTTTGACCCGTTTCAGGCACAGAAATGACTTTAAACACACTTATTTTAGTTGACAAAGTCATAATTCACATCCAACAGTCATTTACAGTCAAAAGATTAAATGTTAAAATTTCATCCATATTGACCATTTTGGGATCGTTCGACATGTCCGGAGTCATCGTTTTTCATCCGAAAATTGATTTTTTTGGACTGTACCAAAAATGATTCAAAGTGTCAATTGGATCGTGCCTCATGTTGAATAACCACTTTTTAAACCCTCAGAGTGACCAAAATTGCCATTTTTACAGAGTTTTGCTTACTCAAAAGCTTCAATTTTGACATGTTTCAGGCACAGAAATGACTTTAAACACACTTATTTTAGTTGGCAAAGTCATAATTCACTTCCAACAGTCATTTACAGTCAAAAGATTAAATGTTAAAATTTCATCCATTTTGACCTTTTTGGGATCGTTCGACATGTCCGGAGTCATCGTTTTTCATCCGAAAATTGATTTTTTGGACTGTACCAAAAATGATTCAAAATTTCAATTGGATCGTGCCTCATGTTGAATAACCACTTTTTAAACCCTCACAGTGACTAAAATTGCCATTTTTACAGAGTTTTGCTTACTCAAAAGCTTCAATTTTGACCCCTTTGAGGCACAGAAATGACTTTAAACACACTTATTTTAGTTGACAAAGTCATAATTCACATCCAACAGCCATTTAGAGTCAAAAGATTAAATGTTAAAATTTCATCCATATTGACCATTTTGGGATAGTTCGACATGTCCGGAGTCATCGTTTTTCATCCGAAAATTGATTTTTTTGGACTGTACCAAAAATGATTCAAAATGTCAATTGGATCGTGCCTCATGTTGAATAACCACTTTTTAAACCCTCAGAGTGACCAAAATTGCCATTTTTACAGAGTTTTGCTTACTCAAAGGCTTCAATTTTGACCCGTTTCAGGCACAGAAATGACTTTAAACACACTTATTTTAGTTGACAAAGTCATAATTCACATCCAACAGTCATTTACAGTCAAAAGATTAAATGTTAAAATTTCATCCATATTGACCATTTTGGGATAGTTCGACATGTCCGGAGTCATCGTTTTTCATCCGAAAATTGATTTTTTGGACTGTACCAAAAATGATTCAAAATGTCAATTGGATCGTGCCTCATGTTGAATAACCACTTTTTAAACCCTCACAGTGACCAAAATTGCCATTTTTACAGAGTTTTGCTTACTCAAAAGCTTCAATTTTGACCCGTTTCAGGCACAGAAATGACTTTAAACACACTTATTTTAGTTGACAAAGTCATAATTCACATCCAACAGTCATTTACAGTCAAAAGATTAAATGTTAAAATTTCATCCATTTTGACCTTTTTGGGATCGTTCGACATGTCCGGAGTCATCGTTTTTCATCCGAAAATTGATTTTTTGGACTGTACCAAAAATGATTCAAAATGTCAATTGGATCGTGCCTCATGTTGAATAACCACTTTTTAAACCCTCACAGTGACCAAAATTGCCATTTTTACAGAGTTTTGCTTACTCAAAAGCTTCAATTTTGACCCGTTTCAGGCACAGAAATGACTTTAAACACACTTATTTTAGTTGACAAAGTCATAATTCACATCCAACAGTCATTTACAGTCAAAAGATTAAATGTTAAAATTTCATCCATTTTGACCTTTTTGGGATCGTTCGACATGTCCGGAGTCATCGTTTTTCATTCGAAAATTGATTTTTTGGACTGTACCAAAAATGATTCAAAATGTCAATTGGATCGTGCCTCATGTTGAATAACCACTTTTTAAACCCTCAGAGTGACCAAAATTGCCATTTTTACAGAGTTTTGCTTACTGGAAAGCTTCAATTTTGACCCGTTTCAGGCACAGAAATGACTTTAAACACACTTATTTTAGTTGACAAAGTCATAATTCACATCCAACAGTCATTTACAGTCAAAAGATTAAATGTTAAAATTTCATCCATATTGACCATTTTGGGATCGTTCGACATGTCCGGAGTCATCGTTTTTCATCCGAAAATTGATTTTTTGGCCTGTACCAAAAATGATTCAAAATGTCAATTGGATCGTGCCTCATGTTGAATAACCACTTTTTAAACCCTCAGAGTGACCAAAATTGCCATTTTTACAGAGTTTTGCTTACTCAAAAGCTTCAATTTTGACCCGTTTCAGGCACAGAAATGACTTTAAACACACTTATTATAGTTGACAAAGTCATAATTCACATCCAACAGTCATTTACAGTCAAAAGATTAAATGTTAAAATTTCATCCATATTGACCATTTTGGGATCGTTCGACATGTCCGGAGTCATCGTTTTTCATCCGAAAATTGATTTTTTGGACTGTACCAAAAATGATTCAAAGTGTCAATTGGATCGTGCCTCATGTTGAATAACCACTTTTTAAACCCTCAGAGTGACCAAAATTGCAATTTTTACAGAGTTTTGCTTACTCAAAAGCTTTAATTTTGACCCGTTTCAGGCACAGAAATGACTTTAAACACACTTATTTTAGTTGGCAAAGTCATAATTCACATCCAACAGTCATTTACAGTCAAAAGATTAAATGTTAAAATTTCATCCATTTTGACCTTTTTGGGATCGTTCGACATGTCCGGAGTCATCGTTTTTCATCCGAAAATTGATTTTTTGGACTGTACCAAAAATGATTCAAAATTTCAATTGGATCGTGCCTCATGTTGAATAACCACTTTTTAAACCCTCACAGTGACCAAAATTGCCATTTTTACAGAGTTTTGCTTACTCAAAAGCTTCAATTTTGACCCCTTTGAGGCACAGAAATGACTTTAAACACACCTATTTTAGTTGACAAAGTCATAATTCACATCCAGCAGTCATTTAGAATCAAAAGATTAAATGTTAAAATTTCATCCATATTGACCATTTTGGGATAGTTCGACATGTCCGGAGTCATCGTTTTTCATCCGAAAATTGATTTTTTGGAATGTACCAAAAATGATTCAAAATGTCAATTGGATCGTGCCTCATGTTGAATAACCACTTTTTAAACCCTCAGAGTGACCAAAATTGCTGTTTTTACAGAGTTTTGCTTACTCAAAAGCTTCAATTTTGACCCGTTTCAGGCACAGAAATGACTTTAAACACACTTATTTTAGTTGACAAAGTCATAATTCATATCCAACAGTCATTTACAGTCAAAAGATTAAATGTTAAAATTTCATCCATATTGACCATTTTGGGATAGTTCGACATGTCCGGAGTCATCGTTTTTCATCCGAAAATTGATTTTTTGGACTGTACCAAAAATGATTCAAAATGTCAATTGGATCGTGCCTCATGTTGAATAACCACTTTTTAAACCCTCAGAGTGACCAAAATTGCCATTTTTACAGAGTTTTGCTTGCTCAAAAGCTTCAATTTTGACCCGTTTCAGGCACAGAAATGACTTTAAACACCCTTATTTTAGTTGACAAAGTCATAATTCACATCCAACAGTCATTTACAGTCAAAAGATTAAATGTTAAAATTTCATCCATTTTGACCTTTTTGGGATCGTTCGACATGTCCGGAGTCATCGTTTTTCATTCGAAAATTGATTTTTTGGACTGTACCAAAAATGATTCAAAATGTCAATTGGATCGTGCCTCATGTTGAATAACCACTTTTTAAACCCTCAGAGTGACCAAAATTGCCATTTTTACAGAGTTTTGCTTACTCAAAAGCTTCAATTTTGACCCGTTTCAGGCACAGAAATGACTTTAAACACACTTATTTTAGTTGACAAAGTCATAATTCACATCCAACAGTCATTTACAGTCAAAAGATTAAATGTTAAAATTTCATCCATTTTGACCTTTTTGGGATCGTTCAAAATGTCCGGAGTCATCGTTTTTCATCCGAAAATTGATTTTTTGGACTGTACCAAAAATGATTCAAAATGTCAATTGGATCGTGCCTCATGTTGAATAACCACTTTTTAAACCCTCAGAGTGACCAAAATTGCCATTTTTACAGAGTTTTGCTTACTCAAAAGCTTCAATTTTGACCCGTTTCAGGCACAGAAATGACTTTAAACACACTTATTTTAGTTGACAAAGTCATAATTCACATCCAACAGTCATTTACAGTCAAAAGATTAAATGTTAAAATTTCATCCATATTGACCATTTTGGGATCGTTCGACATGTCCGGAGTCATCGTTTTTCATCCGAAAATTGATTTTTTGGACTGTACCAAAAATGATTCAAAGTGTCAATTGGATCGTGCCTCATGTTGAATAACCACTTTTTAAACCCTCACAGTGACTAAAATTGCCATTTTTACAGAGTTTTGCTTACTCAAAAGCTTCAATTTTGACCCCTTTGAGGCACAGAAATGACTTTAAACACACTTATTTTAGTTGACAAAGTCATAATTCACATCCAACAGCCATTTAGAGTCAAAAGATTAAATGTTAAAATTTCATCCATATTGACCATTTTGGGATAGTTCGACATGTCCGGAGTCATCGTTTTTCATCCGAAAATTGATTTTTTGGACTGTACCAAAAATGATTCAAAATGTCAATTGGATCGTGCCTCATGTTGAATAACCACTTTTTAAACCCTCAGAGTGACCAAAATTGCCATTTTTACAGAGTTTTGCTTACTCAAAAGCTTCAATTTTGACCCGTTTCAGGCACAGAAATGACTTTAAACACACTTATTTTAGTTGACAAAGTCATAATTCACATCCAACAGTCATTTACAGTCAAAAGATTAAATGTTAAAATTTAATCCATATTGACCATTTTGGGATAGTTCGACATGTCCGGAGTCATCGTTTTTCATCCGAAAATTGATTTTTTGGACTGTACCAAAAATGATTCAAAATGTCAATTGGATCGTGCCTCATGTTGAATAACCACTTTTTAAACCCTCACAGTGACCAAAATTGCCATTTTTACAGAGTTTTGCTTACTCAAAAGCTTCAATTTTGACCCGTTTCAGGCACAGAAATGACTTTAAACACACTTATTTTAGTTGACAAAGTCATAATTCACATCCAACAGTCATTTACAGTCAAAAGATTAAATGTTAAAATTTCATCCATATTGACCATTTTGGGATCGTTCGACATGTCCACTCTGGAGTCATCGTTTTTCATCCGAAAATTGATTTTTTGGACTGTACCAAAAATGATTCAAAATGTCAATTGGATCGTGCCTCATGTTGAATAACCACTTTTTAAACCCTCAGAGTGACCAAAATTGCCATTTTTACAGAGTTTTGCTTACTCAAAAGCTTCAATTTTGACCCATTTCAGGCACAGAAATGACTTTAAACACACTTATTTTAGTTGACAAAGTCATAATTCACATCCAACAGTCATTTACAGTCCAAAGATTAAATGTTAAAATTTCATCCATATTGACCATTTTGGGATAGTTCGACATGTCCGGAGTCATCGTTTTTCATTCGAAAATTGATTTTTTGGACTGTACCAAAAATGATTCAAAATGTCAATTGGATCGTGCCTCATGTTGAATAACCACTTTTTAAACCCTCAGAGTGACCAAAATTGCCATTTTTACAGAGTTTTGCTTACTCAAAAGCTTCAATTTTGACCCGTTTCAGGCACAGAAATGACTTTAAACACACTTATTTTAGTTGACAAAGTCATATTTCACATCCAACAGTCATTTACAGTCAAAAGATTAAATGTTAAAATTTCATCCATATTGACCATTTTGGGATCGTTCGACATGTCCGGAGTCATCATTTTTCATCCGAAAATTGATTTTTTGGACTGTACCAAAAGTGATTCAAAATGTCAATTGGATCGTGCCTCATGTTGAATAACCACTTTTTAAACCCTCAGAGTGACCAAAATTGCCATTTTTACAGAGTTTTGCTTACTCAAAAGCGTCAATTTTGACCCGTTTCAGGCACAGAAATGACTTTAAACACACTTATTTTAGTTGACAAAGTCATAATTCACATCCAACAGTCATTTACAGTCAAAAGATTAAATGTTAAAATTTCATCCATATTGACCATTTTGGGATCGTTCGACATGTCCGGAGTCATCGTTTTTCATCCGAAAATTGATTTTTTGGACTGTACCAAAAATGATTCAAAGTGTCAATTGGATCGTGCCTCATGTTGAATAACCACTTTTTAAACCCTCACAGTGACTAAAATTGCCATTTTTACAGAGTTTTGCTTACTCAAAAGCTTCAATTTTGACCCCTTTGAGGCACAGAAATGACTTTAAACACACTTATTTTAGTTGACAAAGTCATAATTCACATCCAACAGTCATTTACAGTCAAAAGATTAAATGTTAAAATTTCATCCATATTGACCATTTTGGGATCGTTCGACATGTCCGGAGTCATCGTTTTTCATCTGAAAATTGATTTTTTGGACTGTACCAAAAGTGATTCAAAATGTCAATTGGATCGTGCCTCATGTTGAATAACCACTTTTTAAACCCTCAGAGTGACCAAAATTGCCATTTTTACAGAGTTTTGTTTACTCAAAAGCTTCAATTTTGACCCGTTTCAGGCACAGAAATGACTTTAAACACACTTATTTTAGTTGACAAAGTCATAATTCACATCCAACAGTCATTTACAGTCAAAAGATTAAATGTTAAAATTTCATCCATATTGACCATTTTGGGATCGTTCGACATGTCCGGAGTCATCGTTTTTCATCCGAAAATTGATTTTTTGGACTGTACCAAAAATGATTCAAAGTGTCAATTGGATCGTGCCTCATGTTGAATAACCACTTTTTAAACCCTCAGAGTGACCAAAATTGCCATTTTTACAGAGTTTTGCTTACTCAAAAGCTTCAATTTTGACCCGTTTCAGGCACAGAAATGACTTTAAACACACTTATTTTAGTTGACAAAGTCATAATTCACATCCAACAGTCATTTACAGTCAAAAGATTAAATGTTAAAATTTCATCCATATTGACCATTTTGGGATCGTTCGACATGTCCGGAGTCATCGTTTTTCATCCGAAAATTGATTTTTTGGACTGTACCAAAAATGATTCAAAGTGTCAATTGGATCGTGCCTCATGTTGAATAACCACTTTTTAAACCCTCAGAGTGACCAAAATTGCCATTTTTACAGAGTTTTGCTTAATCAAAAGCTTCAATTTTGACCCGTTTCAGGCACAGAAATGACTTTAAACACACTTATTTTAGTTGGCAAAGTCATAATTCACATCCAACAGTCATTTACAGTCAAAAGATTAAATGTTAAAATTTCATCCATTTTGACCTTTTTGGGATCGTTCGACATGTCCGGAGTCATCGTTTTTCATCCGAAAATTGATTTTTTGGACTGTACCAAAAATGATTCAAAATGTCAATTGGATCGTGCCTCATGTTGAATAACCACTTTTTAAACCCTCAGAGTGACCAAAATTGCCATTTTTACAGAGTTTTGCTTACTCAAAAGCTTCAATTTTGACCCGTTTCAGGCACAGAAATGACTTTAAACACACTTATTTTAGTTGACAAAGTCATAATTCACATCCAACAGTCATTTACAGTCAAAAGATTAAATGTTAAAATTTCATCCATATTGACCATTTTGGGATAGTTCGACATGTCCGGAGTCATCGTTTTTCATCCGAAAATTGATTTTTTGGACTGTACCAAAAATGATTCAAAATGTCAATTGGATCGTGCCTCATGTTGAATAACCACTTTTTAAACCCTCACAGTGACCAAAATTGCCATTTTTACAGAGTTTTGCTTACTCAAAAGCTTCAATTTTGACCCGTTTCAGGCACAGAAATGACTTTAAACACACTTATTTTAGTTGACAAAGTCATAATTCACATCCAACAGTCATTTACAGTCAAAAGATTAAATGTTAAAATTTCATCCATTTTGACCTTTTTGGGATCGTTCGACATGTCCGGAGTCATCGTTTTTCATCCGAAAATTGATTTTTTGGACTGTACCAAAAATGATTCAAAATGTCAATTGGATCGTGCCTCATGTTGAATAACCACTTTTTAAACCCTCACAGTGACCAAAATTGCCATTTTTACAGAGTTTTGCTTACTCAAAAGCTTCAATTTTGACCCGTTTCAGGCACAGAAATGACTTTAAACACACTTATTTTAGTTGACAAAGTCATAATTCACATCCAACAGTCATTTACAGTCAAAAGATTAAATGTTAAAATTTCATCCATTTTGACCTTTTTGGGATCGTTCGACATGTCCGGAGTCATCGTTTTTCATCCGAAAATTGATTTTTTGGACTGTACCAAAAATGATTCAAAGTGTCAATTGGATCGTGCCTCATGTTGAATAACCACTTTTTAAACCCTCAGAGTGACCAAAATTGCCATTTTTACAGAGTTTTGCTTACTGGAAAGCTTCAATTTTGACCCGTTTCAGGCACAGAAATGACTTTAAACACACTTATTTTAGTTGACAAAGTCATAATTCACATCCAACAGTCATTTACAGTCAAAAGATTAAATGTTAAAATTTCATCCATATTGACCATTTTGGGATCGTTCGACATGTCCGGAGTCATCGTTTTTCATCCGAAAATTGATTTTTTGGCCTGTACCAAAAATGATTCAAAATGTCAATTGGATCGTGCCTCATGTTGAATAACCACTTTTTAAACCCTCAGAGTGACCAAAATTGCAATTTTTACAGAGTTTTGCTTACTCAAAAGCTTTAATTTTGACCCGTTTCAGGCACAGAAATGACTTTAAACACACTTATTTTAGTTGGCAAAGTCATAATTCACATCCAACAGTCATTTACAGTCAAAAGATTAAATGTTAAAATTTCATCCATTTTGACCTTTTTGGGATCGTTCGACATGTCCGGAGTCATCGTTTTTCATCCGAAAATTGATTTTTTGGACTGTACCAAAAATGATTCAAAATTTCAATTGGATCGTGCCTCATGTTGAATAACCACTTTTTAAACCCTCACAGTGACCAAAATTGCCATTTTTACAGACTTTTGCTTACTCAAAAGCTTCAATTTTGACCCCTTTGAGGCACAGAAATGACTTTAAACACACCTATTTTAGTTGACAAAGTCATAATTCACATCCAGCAGTCATTTAGAATCAAAAGATTAAATGTTAAAATTTCATCCATATTGACCATTTTGGGATAGTTCGACATGTCCGGAGTCATCGTTTTTCATCCGAAAATTGATTTTTTGGAATGTACCAAAAATGATTCAAAATGTCAATTGGATCGTGCCTCATGTTGAATAACCACTTTTTAAACCCTCAGAGTGACCAAAATTGCTGTTTTTACAGAGTTTTGCTTACTCAAAAGCTTCAATTTTGACCCGTTTCAGGCACAGAAATGACTTTAAACACACTTATTTTAGTTGACAAAGTCATAATTCATATCCAACAGTCATTTACAGTCAAAAGATTAAATGTTAAAATTTCATCCATATTGACCATTTTGGGATCGTTCGACATGTCCGGAGTCATCGTTTTTCATCCGAAAATTGATTTTTTGGACTGTACCAAAAATGATTCAAAATGTCAATTGGATCGTGCCTCATGTTGAATAACCACTTTTTAAACCCTCAGAGTGACCAAAATTGCCATTTTTACAGAGTTTTGCTTACTCAAAAGCTTCAATTTTGACCCGTTTCAGGCACAGAAATGACTTTAAACACACTTATTTTAGTTGACAAAGTCATAATTCACATCCAACAGTCATTTACAGTCAAAAGATTAAATGTTAAAATTTCATCCATTTTGACCTTTTTGGGATCGTTCGACATGTCCGGAGTCATCGTTTTTCATCCGAAAATTGATTTTTTGGACTGTACCAAAAATGATTCAAAATGTCAATTGGATCGTGCCTCATGTTGAATAACCACTTTTTAAACCCTCACAGTGACCAAAATTGCCATTTTTACAGAGTTTTTCTTACTCAAAAGCTTCAATTTTGACCCGTTTCAGGCACAGAAATGACTTTAAACACACTTATTTTAGTTGACAAAGTCATAATTCACATCCAACAGTCATTTACAGTCAAAAGATTAAATGTTAAAATTTCATCCATTTTGACCTTTTTGGGATCGTTCGACATGTCCGGAGTCATCGTTTTTCATTCGAAAATTGATTTTTTGGACTGTACCAAAAATGATTCAAAATGTCAATTGGATCGTGCCTCATGTTGAATAACCACTTTTTAAACCCTCAGAGTGACCAAAATTGCCATTTTTACAGAGTTTTGCTTACTCAAAAGCTTCAATTTTGACCCGTTTCAGGCACAGAAATGACTTTAAACACACTTATTTTAGTTGACAAAGTCATAATTCACATCCAACAGTCATTTACAGTCAAAAGATTAAATGTTAAAATTTCATCCATATTGACCATTTTGGGATCGTTCGACATGTCCGGAGTCATCGTTTTTCATCCGAAAATTGATTTTTTGGCCTGTACCAAAAATGATTCAAAATGTCAATTGGATCGTGCCTCATGTTGAATAACCACTTTTTAAACCCTCAGAGTGACCAAAATTGCCATTTTTACAGAGTTTTGCTTACTCAAAAGCTTCAATTTTGACCCGTTTCAGGCACAGAAATGACTTTAAACACACTTATTTTAGTTGACAAAGTCATAATTCACATCCAACAGTCATTTACAGTCAAAAGATTAAATGTTAAAATTTCATCCATATTGACCATTTTGGGATCGTTCGACATGTCCGGATTCATCGTTTTTCATCCGAAAATTGATTTTTTTGGACTGTACCAAAAATGATTCAAAGTGTCAATTGGATCTTGCCTCATGTTGAATAACCACTTTTTAAACCCTCAGAGTGACCAAAATTGCCATTTTTACAGAGTTTTGCTTACTCAAAAGCTTCAATTTTGACCCGTTTCAGGCACAGAAATGACTTTAAACACACTTATTTTAGTTGACAAAGTCATAATTCACACCCAACAGTCATTTAGAATCAAAAGATTAAATGTTAAAATTTCATCCATATTGACCATTTTGAGTCATTGTTTTTCATCCGAAAATTGATTTTTTGGACTGTACCAAAAATGATTCAAAATGTCAATTGGATCGTGCCTCATGTTGAATAACCACTTTTTAAACCCTCAGAGTGACCAAAATTGCCATTTTTACAGAGTTTTGCTTACTCAAAAGCTTCAATTTTGACCCGTTTCAGGCACAGAAATGACTTTAAACACACTTATTTTAGTTGACAAAGTCATAATTCACATCCAACAGTCATTTACAGTCAAAAGATTAAATGTTAAAATTTCATCCATATTGACCATTTTGGGATAGTTCGACATGTCCGGAGTCATCGCTTTTCATCCGAAAATTGATTTTTTGGACTGTAACAAAAATGATTCAAAATGTCAATTGGATCGTGCCTCATGTTGAATAACCACTTTTTAAACCCTCACAGTGACCAAAATTGCCATTTTTACAGAGTTTTGCTTACTCAAAAGCTTCAATTTTGACCCGTTTCAGGCACAGAAATGACTTTAAACACACTTATTTTAGTTGACAAAGTCATAATTCACATCCAACAGTCATTTACAGTCAAAAGATTAAATGTTAAAATTTCATCCATATTGACCATTTTGGGATCGTTCGACATGTCCGGAGTCATCGTTTTTCATCCGAAAATTGATTTTTTGGACTGTACCAAAAATGATTCAAAATGTCAATTGGATCGTGCCTCATGTTGAATAACTACTTTTTAAACCCTCAGAGTGACCAAAATTGCCATTTTTACAGAGTTTTGCTTACTCAAAAGCTTCAATTTTGACCCGTTTCAGGCACAGAAATGACTTTAAACACACTTATTTTAGTTGACAAAGTCATAATTCACATCTAACAGTCATTTACAGTCAAAAGATTAAATGGTAAAATTTCATCCATATTGACCATTTTGGGATAGTTCGACATGTCCGGAGTCATCGTTTTTCATCCGAAAATTGATTTTTTTGGACTGTACCAAAAATGATTCAAAATGTCAAATGTATCGTGCCTCATGTTGAATAACCACTTTTTAAACCCTCACAGTGACCAAAATTGCCATTTTTACAGAGTTTTGCTTACTCAAAAGCTTCAATTTTGACCCGTTTCAGGCACAGAAATGACTTTAAACACACTTATTTTAGTTGACAAAGTCATAATTCACATCCAACAGTCATTTACAGTAAAAAGATTAAATGTTAACATTTCATCCATTTTGACCTTTTTGGGATTGTTCGACATGTCCGGAGTCATCGTTTTTCATCCGAAAATTGATTTTTTGGACTGTACCAAAAATGATTCAAAATTTCAATTGGATCGTGCCTCATGTTGAATAACCACTTTTTAAACCCTCACAGTGACCAAAATTGCCATTTTTACAGAGTTTTGCTTACTCAAAAGCTTCAATTTTGACCCCTTTGAGGCACAGAAATGACTTTAAACACACTTATTTTAGTTGACAAAGTCATAATTCACATCCAACAGTCATTTAGAATCAAAAGATTAAATGTTAAAATTTCATCCATATTGACCATTTTGGGATAGTTCGACATGTCCGGAGTCATCGTTTTTCATCCGAAAATTGATTTTTTGGACTGTACCAAAAATGATTCAAAATGTCAATTTGATCGTGCCTCATGTTGAATAACCACTTTTTAAACCCTCACAGTGACCAAAATTGCCATTTTTACAGAGTTTTGCTTACTCAAAAGCTTCAATTTTGACCCGTTTCAGGCACAGAAATGACTTTAAACACACTTATTTTAGTTGACAAAGTCATAATTCACATCCAACAGTCATTTACAGTCAAAAGATTAAATGTTAAAATTTCATCCATATTGACCATTTTGGGATAGTTCGACATGTCCGGAGTCATCGTTTTTCATCCGAAAATTGATTTTTTGGACTGTACCAAAAATGATTCAAAATGTCAATTGGATCGTGCCTCATGTTGAATAACCACTTTTTAAACCCTCACAGTGACCAAAATTGCCATTTTTACAGAGTTTTGCTTACTCAAAAGCTTCAATTTTGACCCGTTTCAGGCACAGAAATGACTTTAAACACACGTATTTTAGTTGACAAAGTCATAATTCACATCCAACAGTCATTTACAGTCAAAAGATTAAATGTTAAAATTTCATCCATTTTGACCTTTTTGGGATCGTTCGACATGTCCGGAGTCATCGTTTTTCATTCGAAAATTGATTTTTTGGACTGTACCAAAAATGATTCAAAATGTCAATTGGATCGTGCCGCATGTTGAATAACCACTTTTTAAACCCTCAGAGTGACCAAAATTGCCATTTTTACAGAGTTTTGCTTACTCAAAAGCTTCAATTTTGACCCGTTTCAGGCACAGAAATGACTTTAAACACACTTTTTTTCAGTTGACAAAGTCATAATTCACATCCAACAGTCATTTACAGTCAAAAGATTAAATGTTAAAATTTCATCCATATTGACCATTTTGGGATCGTTCGACATGTCCGGAGTCATCGTTTTTCATCCGAAAATTGATTTTTTGGACTGTACCAAAAATGATTCAAAATGTCAATTGGATCGTGCCTCATGTTGAATAACCACTTTTTAAACCCTCAGAGTGACCAAAATTGCCATTTTTACAGAGTTTTGCTTACTCAAAAGCTTCAATTTTGACCCGTTTCAGGCACAGAAATGACTTTAAACACACTTATTTTAGTTGACAAAGTCATAATTCACATCCAACAGTCATTTACAGTCAAAAGATTAAATGTTAAAATTTCATCCATATTGACCATTTTGGGATCGTTCGACATGTCCGGAGTCATCGTTTTTCATCCGAAAATTGATTTTTTGGACTGTACCAAAAATGATTCAAAGTGTCAATTGGATCGTGCCTCATGTTGAATAACTACTTTTTAAACCCTCAGAGTGACCAAAATTGCCATTTTTACAGAGTTTTGCTTACTCAAAAGCTTCAATTTTGACCCGTTTCAGGCACAGAAATGACTTTAAACACACTTATTTTAGTTGACAAAGTCATAATTCACATCTAACAGTCATTTACAGTCAAAAGATTAAATGTTAAAATTTCATCCATATTGACCATTTTGGGATAGTTCGACATGTCCGGAGTCATCGTTTTTCATCCGAAAATTGATTTTTTGGACTGTACCAAAAATGATTCAAAATGTCAATTGTATCGTGCCTCATGTTGAATAACCACTTTTTAAACCCTCACAGTGACCAAAATTGCCATTTTTACAGAGTTTTGCTTACTCAAAAGCTTCAATTTTGACCCGTTTCAGGCACAGAAATGACTTTAAACACACTTATTTTAGTTGACAAAGTCATAATTCACATCCAACAGTCATTTACAGTAAAAAGATTAAATGTTAACATTTCATCCATTTTGACCTTTTTGGGATTGTTCGACATGTCCGGAGTCATCGTTTTTCATCCGAAAATTGATTTTTTGGACTGTACCAAAAATGATTCAAAATTTCAATTGGATCGTGCCTCATGTTGAATAACCACTTTTTAAACCCTCACAGTGACCAAAATTGCCATTTTTACAGAGTTTTGCTTACTCAAAAGCTTCAATTTTGACCCCTTTGAGGCACAGAAATGACTTTAAACACACTTATTTTAGTTGACAAAGTCATAATTCACATCCAACAGTCATTTAGAATCAAAAGATTAAATGTTAAAATTTCATCCATATTGACCATTTTGGGATAGTTCGACATGTCCGGAGTCATCGTTTTTCATCCGAAAATTGATTTTTTGGACTGTACCAAAAATGATTCAAAATGTCAATTTGATCGTGCCTCATGTTGAATAACCACTTTTTAAACTCTCACAGTGACCAAAATTGCCATTTTTACAGAGTTTTGCTTACTCAAAAGCTTCAATTTTGACCCGTTTCAGGCACAGAAATGACTTTAAACACACTTATTTTAGTTGACAAAGTCATAATTCACATCCAACAGTCATTTACAGTCAAAAGATTAAATGTTAAAATTTCATCCATATTGACCATTTTGGGATAGTTCGACATGTCCGGAGTCATCGTTTTTCATCCAAAAATTGATTTTTTGGACTGTACCAAAAATGATTCAAAATGTCAATTGGATCGTGCCTCATGTTGAATAACCACTTTTTAAACCCTCACAGTGACCAAAATTGCCATTTTTACAGAGTTTTGCTTACTCAAAAGCTTCAATTTTGACCCGTTTCAGGCACAGAAATGACTTTAAACACACGTATTTTAGTTGACAAAGTCATAATTCACATCCAACAGTCATTTACAGTCAAAAGATTAAATGTTAAAATTTCATCCATTTTGACCTTTTTGGGATCGTTCGACATGTCCGGAGTCATCGTTTTTCATTCGAAAATTGATTTTTTGGACTGTACCAAAAATGATTCAAAATGTCAATTGGATCGTGCCTCATGTTGAATAACCACTTTTTAAACCCTCAGAGTGACCAAAATTGCCATTTTTACAGAGTTTTGCTTACTCAAAAGCTTCAATTTTGACCCGTTTCAGGCACAGAAATGACTTTAAACACACTTATTTTAGTTGACAAAGTCATAATTCACATCCAACAGTCATTTACAGTCAAAAGATTAAATGTTAAAATTTCATCCATATTGACCATTTTGGGATCGTTCGACATGTCCGGAGTCATCGTTTTTCATCCGAAAATTGATTTTTTGGACTGTACCAAAAATGATTCAAAATGTCAATTGGATCGTGCCTCATGTTGAATAACCACTTTTTAAACCCTCAGAGTGACCAAAATTGCCATTTTTACAGAGTTTTGCTTACTCAAAAGCTTCAATTTTGACCCCTTTGAGGCACAGAAATGACTTTAAACACACTTATTTTAGTTGACAAAGTCATAATTCACATCCAACAGCCATTTAGAGTCAAAAGATTAAATGTTAAAATTTCATCCATATTGACCATTTTGGAATAGTTCGACATGTCCGGAGTCATCGTTTTTCATCCGAAAATTGATTTTTTGGACTGTACCAAAAATGATTCAAAATGTCAATTGGATCGTGCCTCATGTTGAATAACCACTTTTTAAACCCTCAGAGTGACCAAAATTGCCATTTTTACAGAGTTTTGCTTACTCAAAAGCTTCAATTTTGACCCGTTTCAGGCACAGAAATGACTTTAAACACACTTATTTTAGTTGACAAAGTCATAATTCACATCCAACAGTCATTTACAGTCAAAAGATTAAATGTTAAAATTTAATCCATATTGACCATTTTGGGATAGTTCGACATGTCCGGAGTCATCGTTTTTCATCCGAAAATTGATTTTTTGGACTGTACCAAAAATGATTCAAAATGTCAATTGGATCGTGCCTCATGTTGAATAACCACTTTTTAAACCCTCACAGTGACCAAAATTGCCATTTTTACAGAGTTTTGCTTACTCAAAAGCTTCAATTTTGACCCGTTTCAGGCACAGAAATGACTTTAAACACACTTATTTTAGTTGACAAAGTCATAATTCACATCCAACAGTCATTTACAGTCAAAAGATTAAATGTTAAAATTTCATCCATATTGACCATTTTGGGATCGTTCGACATGTCCGGAGTCATCGTTTTTCATCCGAAAATTGATTTTTTGGACTGTGCCAAAAATGATTCAAAATGTCAATTGGATCGTGCCTCATGTTGAATAACCACTTTTTAAACCCTCACAGTGACCAAAATTGCCATTTTTACAGAGTTTTGCTTACTCAAAAGCTTCAATTTTGACCCGTTTCAGGCACAGAAATGACTTTAAACACACTTATTTTAGTTGACAAAGTCATAATTCACATCCAACAGTCATTTACAGTCAAAAGATTAAATGTTAAAATTTCATCCATATTGACCATTTTGGGATCGTTCGACATGTCCGGAGTCATCGTTTTTCATCCGAAAATTGATTTTTTGGACTGTACCAAAAATGATTCAAAATGTCAATTGGATCGTGCCTCATGTTGAATAACTACTTTTTAAACCCTCAGAGTGACCAAAATTGCCATTTTTACAGAGTTTTGCTTACTCAAAAGCTTCAATTTTGACCCGTTTCAGGCACAGAAATGACTTTAAACACACTTATTTTAGTTGACAAAGTCATAATTCACATCTAACAGTCATTTACAGTCAAAAGATTAAATGGTAAAATTTCATCCATATTGACCATTTTGGGATAGTTCGACATGTCCGGAGTCATCGTTTTTCATCCGAAAATTGATTTTTTTGGACTGTACCAAAAATGATTCAAAATGTCAATTGTATCGTGCCTCATGTTGAATAACCACTTTTTAAACCCTCACAGTGACCAAAATTGCCATTTTTACAGAGTTTTGCTTACTCAAAAGCTTCAATTTTGACCCGTTTCAGGCACAGAAATGACTTTAAACACACTTATTTTAGTTGACAAAGTCATAATTCACATCCAACAGTCATTTACAGTAAAAAGATTAAATGTTAACATTTCATCCATTTTGACCTTTTTGGGATTGTTCGACATGTCCGGAGTCATCGTTTTTCATCCGAAAATTGATTTTTTGGACTGTACCAAAAATGATTCAAAATTTCAATTGGATCGTGCCTCATGTTGAATAACCACTTTTTAAACCCTCACAGTGACCAAAATTGCCATTTTTACAGAGTTTTGCTTACTCAAAAGCTTCAATTTTGACCCCTTTGAGGCACAGAAATGACTTTAAACACACTTATTTTAGTTGACAAAGTCATAATTCACATCCAACAGTCATTTAGAATCAAAAGATTAAATGTTAAAATTTCATCCATATTGACCATTTTGGGATAGTTCGACATGTCCGGAGTCATCGTTTTTCATCCGAAAATTGATTTTTTGGACTGTACCAAAAATGATTCAAAATGTCAATTTGATCGTGCCTCATGTTGAATAACCACTTTTTAAACCCTCACAGTGACCAAAATTGCCATTTTTACAGAGTTTTGCTTACTCAAAAGCTTCAATTTTGACCCGTTTCAGGCACAGAAATGACTTTAAACACACTTATTTTAGTTGACAAAGTCATAATTCACATCCAACAGTCATTTACAGTCAAAAGATTAAATGTTAAAATTTCATCCATATTGACCATTTTGGGATAGTTCGACATGTCCGGAGTCATCGTTTTTCATCCGAAAATTGATTTTTTGGACTGTACCAAAAATGATTCAAAATGTCAATTGGATCGTGCCTCATGTTGAATAACCACTTTTTAAACCCTCACAGTGACCAAAATTGCCATTTTTACAGAGTTTTGCTTACTCAAAAGCTTCAATTTTGACCCGTTTCAGGCACAGAAATGACTTTAAACACACGTATTTTAGTTGACAAAGTCATAATTCACATCCAACAGTCATTTACAGTCAAAAGATTAAATGTTAAAATTTCATCCATTTTGACCTTTTTGGGATCGTTCGACATGTCCGGAGTCATCGTTTTTCATTCGAAAATTGATTTTTTGGACTGTACCAAAAATGATTCAAAATGTCAATTGGATCGTGCCGCATGTTGAATAACCACTTTTTAAACCCTCAGAGTGACCAAAATTGCCATTTTTACAGAGTTTTGCTTACTCAAAAGCTTCAATTTTGACCCGTTTCAGGCACAGAAATGACTTTAAACACACTTTTTTTCAGTTGACAAAGTCATAATTCACATCCAACAGTCATTTACAGTCAAAAGATTAAATGTTAAAATTTCATCCATATTGACCATTTTGGGATCGTTCGACATGTCCGGAGTCATCGTTTTTCATCCGAAAATTGATTTTTTGGACTGTACCAAAAATGATTCAAAATGTCAATTGGATCGTGCCTCATGTTGAATAACCACTTTTTAAACCCTCAGAGTGACCAAAATTGCCATTTTTACAGAGTTTTGCTTACTCAAAAGCTTCAATTTTGACCCGTTTCAGGCACAGAAATGACTTTAAACACACTTATTTTAGTTGACAAAGTCATAATTCACATCCAACAGTCATTTACAGTCAAAAGATTAAATGTTAAAATTTCATCCATATTGACCATTTTGGGATCGTTCGACATGTCCGGAGTCATCGTTTTTCATCCGAAAATTGATTTTTTGGACTGTACCAAAAATGATTCAAAGTGTCAATTGGATCGTGCCTCATGTTGAATAACTACTTTTTAAACCCTCAGAGTGACCAAAATTGCCATTTTTACAGAGTTTTGCTTACTCAAAAGCTTCAATTTTGACCCGTTTCAGGCACAGAAATGACTTTAAACACACTTATTTTAGTTGACAAAGTCATAATTCACATCTAACAGTCATTTACAGTCAAAAGATTAAATGTTAAAATTTCATCCATATTGACCATTTTGGGATAGTTCGACATGTCCGGAGTCATCGTTTTTCATCCGAAAATTGATTTTTTGGACTGTACCAAAAATGATTCAAAATGTCAATTGTATCGTGCCTCATGTTGAATAACCACTTTTTAAACCCTCACAGTGACCAAAATTGCCATTTTTACAGAGTTTTGCTTACTCAAAAGCTTCAATTTTGACCCGTTTCAGGCACAGAAATGACTTTAAACACACTTATTTTAGTTGACAAAGTCATAATTCACATCCAACAGTCATTTACAGTAAAAAGATTAAATGTTAACATTTCATCCATTTTGACCTTTTTGGGATTGTTCGACATGTCCGGAGTCATCGTTTTTCATCCGAAAATTGATTTTTTGGACTGTACCAAAAATGATTCAAAATTTCAATTGGATCGTGCCTCATGTTGAATAACCACTTTTTAAACCCTCACAGTGACCAAAATTGCCATTTTTACAGAGTTTTGCTTACTCAAAAGCTTCAATTTTGACCCCTTTGAGGCACAGAAATGACTTTAAACACACTTATTTTAGTTGACAAAGTCATAATTCACATCCAACAGTCATTTAGAATCAAAAGATTAAATGTTAAAATTTCATCCATATTGACCATTTTGGGATAGTTCGACATGTCCGGAGTCATCGTTTTTCATCCGAAAATTGATTTTTTGGACTGTACCAAAAATGATTCAAAATGTCAATTTGATCGTGCCTCATGTTGAATAACCACTTTTTAAACCCTCACAGTGACCAAAATTGCCATTTTTACAGAGTTTTGCTTACTCAAAAGCTTCAATTTTGACCCGTTTCAGGCACAGAAATGACTTTAAACACACTTATTTTAGTTGACAAAGTCATAATTCACATCCAACAGTCATTTACAGTCAAAAGATTAAATGTTAAAATTTCATCCATATTGACCATTTTGGGATAGTTCGACATGTCCGGAGTCATCGTTTTTCATCCGAAAATTGATTTTTTGGACTGTACCAAAAATGATTCAAAATGTCAATTGGATCGTGCCTCATGTTGAATAACCACTTTTTAAACCCTCACAGTGACCAAAATTGCCATTTTTACAGAGTTTTGCTTACTCAAAAGCTTCAATTTTGACCCGTTTCAGGCACAGAAATGACTTTAAACACACGTATTTTAGTTGACAAAGTCATAATTCACATCCAACAGTCATTTACAGTCAAAAGATTAAATGTTAAAATTTCATCCATTTTGACCTTTTTGGGATCGTTCGACATGTCCGGAGTCATCGTTTTTCATTCGAAAATTGATTTTTTGGACTGTACCAAAAATGATTCAAAATGTCAATTGGATCGTGCCTCATGTTGAATAACCACTTTTTAAACCCTCAGAGTGACCAAAATTGCCATTTTTACAGAGTTTTGCTTACTCAAAAGCTTCAATTTTGACCCGTTTCAGGCACAGAAATGACTTTAAACACACTTATTTTAGTTGACAAAGTCATAATTCACATCCAACAGTCATTTACAGTCAAAAGATTAAATGTTAAAATTTCATCCATATTGACCATTTTGGGATCGTTCGACATGTCCGGAGTCATCGTTTTTCATCCGAAAATTGATTTTTTGGACTGTACCAAAAATGATTCAAAATGTCAATTGGATCGTGCCTCATGTTGAATAACCACTTTTTAAACCCTCAGAGTGACCAAAATTGCCATTTTTACAGAGTTTTGCTTACTCAAAAGCTTCAATTTTGACCCCTTTGAGGCACAGAAATGACTTTAAACACACTTATTTTAGTTGACAAAGTCATAATTCACATCCAACAGCCATTTAGAGTCAAAAGATTAAATGTTAAAATTTCATCCATATTGACCATTTTGGAATAGTTCGACATGTCCGGAGTCATCGTTTTTCATCCGAAAATTGATTTTTTGGACTGTACCAAAAATGATTCAAAATGTCAATTGGATCGTGCCTCATGTTGAATAACCACTTTTTAAACCCTCAGAGTGACCAAAATTGCCATTTTTACAGAGTTTTGCTTACTCAAAAGCTTCAATTTTGACCCGTTTCAGGCACAGAAATGACTTTAAACACACTTATTTTAGTTGACAAAGTCATAATTCACATCCAACAGTCATTTACAGTCAAAAGATTAAATGTTAAAATTTAATCCATATTGACCATTTTGGGATAGTTCGACATGTCCGGAGTCATCGTTTTTCATCCGAAAATTGATTTTTTGGACTGTACCAAAAATGATTCAAAATGTCAATTGGATCGTGCCTCATGTTGAATAACCACTTTTTAAACCCTCACAGTGACCAAAATTGCCATTTTTACAGAGTTTTGCTTACTCAAAAGCTTCAATTTTGACCCGTTTCAGGCACAGAAATGACTTTAAACACACTTATTTTAGTTGACAAAGTCATAATTCACATCCAACAGTCATTTACAGTCAAAAGATTAAATGTTAAAATTTCATCCATATTGACCATTTTGGGATCGTTCGACATGTCCGGAGTCATCGTTTTTCATCCGAAAATTGATTTTTTGGACTGTGCCAAAAATGATTCAAAATGTCAATTGGATCGTGCCTCATGTTGAATAACCACTTTTTAAACCCTCAGAGTGACCAAAATTGCCATTTTTACAGAGTTTTGCTTACTCAAAAGCTTCAATTTTGACCCGTTTCAGGCACAGAAATGACTTTAAACACACTTATTTTAGTTGACAAAGTCATAATTCACATCTAACAGTCATTTAGAATCAAAAGATTAAATGTTAAAATTTCATCCATATTGACCATTTTGGGATAGTTCGAAATGTCCGGAGTCATTGTTTTTCATCCGAAAATTGATTTTTTGGACTGTACCAAAAATGATTCAAAATGTCAATTGGATCGTGCCTCATGTTGAATAACCACTTTTTAAACCCTCACAGTGACCAAAATTGCCATTTTTACAGAGTTTTGCTTACTCAAAAGCTTCAATTTTGACCCGTTTCAGGCACAGAAATGACTTTAAACACACTTATTTTAGTTGACAAAGTCATAATTCACATCCAACAGTCATTTACAGTCAAAAGATTAAATGTTAAAATTTCATCCATTTTGACCTTTTTGGGATCGTTCGACATGTCCGGAGTCATCGTTTTTCATCCGAAAATTGATTTTTTGGACTGTACCAAAAATGATTCAAAATGTCAATTGGATCGTGCCTCATGTTGAATAACCACTTTTTAAACCCTCACAGTGACCAAAATTGCCATTTTTATAGAGTTTTGCTTACTCAAAAGCTTCAATTTTGACCCCTTTGAGGCACAGAAATGACTTTAAACACACTTATTTTAATTGACAAAGTCATAATTCACATCCAACAGTCATTTAGAATCAAAAGATTAAATGTTAAAATTTCATCCATATTGACCATTTTGGGATAGTTCGACATGTCCGGAGTCATCGTTTTTCATCCGAAAATTGATTTTTTGGACTGTACCAAAAATGATTCAAAATGTCAATTGGATCGTGCCTCATGTTGAATAACCACTTTTTAAACCCTCAGAGTGACCAAAATTGCCATTTTTACAGAGTTTTGCTTACTCAAAAGCTTCAATTTTGACCCGTTTCAGGCACAGAAATGACTTTAAACACACTTATTTTAGTTGACAAAGTCATAATTCACATCCAACAGTCATTAACAGTCAAAAGATTAAATGTTAAAATTTCATCCATATTGACCATTTTGGGATAGTTCGACATGTCCGGAGTCATCGTTTTTCATCCGAAAATTGATTTTTTGGACTGTACCAAAAATGATTCAAAATGTCAATTGGATCGTGCCTCATGTTGAATA
Source organism: Lissotriton vulgaris (assembly GCF_964263255.1). NCBI lineage: Eukaryota > Metazoa > Chordata > Amphibia > Caudata > Salamandridae > Lissotriton > Lissotriton vulgaris. The sequence goes on from NW_028252450.1 coordinate 197,681, forward strand.
ACCACTTTTTAAACCCTCAGAGTGACCAAAATTGCCATTTTTACAGAGTTTTGCTTGCTCAAAAGCTTCAATTTTGACCCGTTTCAGGCACAGAAATGACTTTAAACACCCTTATTTTAGTTGACAAAGTCATAATTCACATCCAACAGTCATTTACAGTCAAAAGATTAAATGTTAAAATTTCATCCATTTTGACCTTTTTGGGATCGTTCGACATGTCCGGAGTCATCGTTTTTCATTCGAAAATTGATTTTTTGGACTGTACCAAAAATGATTCAAAATGTCAATTGGATCGTGCCTCATGTTGAATAACCACTTTTTAAACCCTCAGAGTGACCAAAATTGCCATTTTTACAGAGTTTTGCTTACTCAAAAGCTTCAATTTTGACCCGTTTCAGGCACAGAAATGACTTTAAACACACTTATTTTAGTTGACAAAGTCATAATTCACATCCAACAGTCATTTACAGTCAAAAGATTAAATGTTAAAACTTCATCCATTTTGACCTTTTTTGGATCGTTCGACATATCCGGAGTCATCGTTTTTCATCCGAAAATTGATTTTTTGGACTGTACCAAAAATGATTCAAAATGTCAATTGGATCGTGCCTCATGTTGAATAACCACTTTTTAAACCCTCACATTGACAAAAATTGCAATTTTTACAGAGTTTTGCTTACTCGAAAGCTTCAATTTTGACCCGTTTCAGGCACAGAAATGACTTTAAACACACTTATTTTAGTTGACAAAGTCATAATTCACATCCAACAGTCATTTACAGTCAAAAGATTAAATGTTAAAATTTCATCCATTTTGACCTTTTTGGGATCGTTCGACATGTCCGGAGTCATCGTTTTTCATTCGAAAATTGATTTTTTGGACTGTACCAAAAATGATTCAAAATGTCAATTGGATCGTGCCTCATGTTGAATAACCACTTTTTAAACCCTCAGAGTGACCAAAATTGCCATTTTTACAGAGTTTTGCTTACTCAAAAGCTTCAATTTTGACCCGTTTCAGGCACAGAAATGACTTTAAACACACTTATTTTAGTTGACAAAGTCATAATTCACATCCAACAGTCATTTACAGTCAAAAGATTAAATGTTAAAATTTCATCCATATTGACCATTTTGGGATCGTTCGACATGTCCGGAGTCATCGTTTTTCATCCGAAAATTGATTTTTTGGACTGTACCAAAAGTGATTCAAAATGTCAATTGGATCGTGCCTCATGTTGAATAACCACTTTTTAAACCCTCAGAGTGACCAAAATTGCCATTTTTACAGAGTTTTGCTTACTCAAAAGCTTCAATTTTGACCCGTTTCAGGCACAGAAATGACTTTAAACACACTTATTTTAGTTGACAAAGTCATAATTCACATCCAACAGTCATTTACAGTCAAAAGATTAAATGTTAAAATTTCATCCATATTGACCATTTTGGGATCGTTCGACATGTCCGGAGTCATCGTTTTTCATCCGAAAATTGATTTTTTGGACTGTACCAAAAATGATTCAAAGTGTCAATTGGATCGTGCCTCATGTTGAATAACCACTTTTTAAACCCTCACAGTGACTAAAATTGCCATTTTTACAGAGTTTTGCTTACTCAAAAGCTTCAATTTTGACCCCTTTGAGGCACAGAAATGACTTTAAACACACTTATTTTAGTTGACAAAGTCATAATTCACATCCAACAGCCATTTAGAGTCAAAAGATTAAATGTTAAAATTTCATCCATATTGACCATTTTGGGATAGTTCGACATGTCCGGAGTCATCGTTTTTCATCCGAAAATTGATTTTTTGGACTGTACCAAAAATGATTCAAAATGTCAATTGGATCGTGCCTCATGTTGAATAACCACTTTTTAAACCCTCAGAGTGACCAAAATTGCCATTTTTACAGAGTTTTGCTTACTCAAAAGCTTCAATTTTGACCCGTTTCAGGCACAGAAATGACTTTAAACACACTTATTTTAGTTGACAAAGTCATAATTCACATCCAACAGTCATTTACAGTCAAAAGATTAAATGTTAAAATTTCATCCATATTGACCATTTTGGGATCGTTCGACATGTCCAGAGTCATCGTTTTTCATCCGAAAATTGATTTTTTGGACTGTACCAAAAATGATTCCAAGTGTCAATTGGATCGTGCCTCATGTTGAATAACCACTTTTTAAACCCTCACAGTGACTAAAATTGCCATTTTTACAGAGTTTTGCTTACTCAAAGGCTTCAATTTTGACCCCTTTGAGGCACAGAAATGACTTTAAACACACTTATTTTAGTTGACAAAGTCATAATTCACATCCAACAGTCATTTACAGTCAAAAGATTAAATGTTAAAATTTCATCCATATTGACCATTTTGGGATCGTTCGACATGTCCGGAGTCATCGTTTTTCATCCGAAAATTGATTTTTTGGACTGTACCAAAAGTGATTCAAAATGTCAATTGGATCGTGCCTCATGTTGAATAACCACTTTTTAAACCCTCAGAGTGACCAAAATTGCCATTTTTACAGAGTTTTGCTTACTCAAAAGCTTCAATTTTGACCCGTTTCAGGCACAGAAATGACTTTAAACACACTTATTTTAGTTGACAAAGTCATAATTCACATCCAACAGTCATTTACAGTCAAAAGATTAAATGTTAAAATTTCATCCATATTGACCATTTTGGGATAGTTCGACATGTCCGGAGTCATCGTTTTTCATCCGAAAACTGATTTTTTGGACTGTACCAAAAATGATTCAAAATGACAATTGGATCGTGCCTCATGTTGAATAACCACTTTTTAAACCCTCACAGTGACCAAAATTGCCATTTTTACAGAGTTTTGCTTACTCAAAAGCTTCAATTTTGACCCGTTTCAGGCACAGAAATGACTTTAAACACACTTATTTTAGTTGACAAAGTCATAATTCACATCCAACAGTCATTTACAGTCAAAAGATTAAATGTTAAAATTTCATCCATTTTGACCTTTTTGGGATCGTTCGACATGTCCGGAGTCATCGTTTTTCATTCGAAAATTGATTTTTTGGACTGCACCAAAAATGATTCAAAATGTCAATTGGATCGTGCCTCATGTTGAATAACCACTTTTTAAACCCTCAGAGTGACCAAAATTGCCATTTTTACAGAGTTTTGCTTACTCAAAAGCTTCAATTTTGACCCGTTTCAGGCACAGAAATGACTTTAAACACACTTATTTTAGTTGACAAAGTCATAATTCACATCCAACAGTCATTTACAGTCAAAAGATTAAATGTTAAAATTTCATCCATACTGACCATTTTGGGATCGTTCGACATGTCCGGAGTCATCGTTTTTCATCCGAAAATTGATTTTTTGGACTGTACCAAAAATGATTCAAAATGTCAATTGGATCGTGCCTCATGTTGAATAACCACTTTTTAAACCCTCAGAGTGACCAAAATTGCGATTTTTACAGAGTTTTGCTTACTCAAAAGCTTCAATTTTGACCCGTTTCAGGCACAGAAATGACTTTAAACACACTTATTTTAGTTGACAAAGTCATAATTCACATCCAACAGTCATTTACAGTCAAAAGATTAAATGTTAAAATTTCATCCATATTGACCATTTTGGGATCGTTCGACATGTCCGGAGTCATCGTTTTTCATCCGAAAATTGATTTTTTTGGCTGTACCAAAAATGATTCAAAGTGTCAATTGGATCGTGCCTCATGTTGAATAACCACTTTTTAAACCCTCAGAGTGACCAAAATTGCCATTTTTACAGAGTTTTGCTTACTCAATAGCTTCAATTTTGACCCGTTTCAGGCACAGAAATGACTTTAAACACACTTATTTTAGTTGGCAAAGTCATAATTCACATCCAACAGTCATTTACAGTCAAAAGATTAAATGTTAAAATTTCATCCATTTTGACCTTTTTGGGATCGTTCGACATGTCCGGAGTCATCGTTTTTCATCCGAAAATTGATTTTTTGGACTGTACCAAAAATGATTCAAAATTTCAATTGGATCGTGCCTCATGTTGAATAACCACTTTTTAAACCCTCACAGTGACTAAAATTGCCATTTTTACAGAGTTTTGCTTACTCAAAAGCTTCAATTTTGACCCCTTTGAGGCACAGAAATGACTTTAAACACACTTATTTTAGTTGACAAAGTCATAATTCACATCCAACAGCCATTTAGAGTCAAAAGATTAAATGTTAAAATTTCATCCATATTGACCATTTTGGGATAGTTCGACATGTCCGGAGTCATCGTTTTTCATCCGAAAATTGATTTTTTGGACTGTACCAAAAATGATTCAAAATTTCAATTGGATCGTGCCTCATGTTGAATAACCACTTTTTAAACCCTCACAGTGACCAAAATTGCCATTTTTACAGAGTTTTGCTTACTCAAAAGCTTCAATTTTGACCCGTTTCAGGCACAGAAATGACTTTAAACACACTTATTTTAGTTGACAAAGTCATAATTCACATCTAACAGTCATTTACAGTCAAAAGATTAAATGTTAAAATTTCATCCATATTGACCATTTTGGGATAGTTCGACATGTCCGGAGTCATCGTTTTTCATCCGAAAATTGATTTTTTGGACTGTACCAAAAATGATTCAAAATGTTAATTGGATCGTGCCTCATGTTGAATAACCACTTTTTAAACCCTCAGAGTGACCAAAATTGCCATTTTTACAGAGTTTTGCTTACTCAAAAGCTTCAATTTTGACCCGTTTCAGGCACAGAAATGACTTTAAACACACTTATTTTAGTTGACAAAGTCATAATTCACATCCAACAGTCATTTACAGTCAAAAGATTAAATGTTAAAATTTCATCCATATTGACCATTTTGGGATAGTTCGACATGTCCGGAGTCATCGTTTTTCATCCGAAAATTGATTTTTTGGACTGTACCAAAAATGATTCAAAATGTTAATTGGATCGTGCCTCATGTTGAATAACCACTTTTTAAACCCTCAGAGTGACCAAAATTGCCATTTTTACAGAGTTTTGCTTACTCAAAAGCTTCAATTTTGACCCGTTTCAGGCACAGAAATGACTTTAAACACACTTATTTTAGTTGACAAAGTCATAATTCACATCCAACAGTCATTTACAGTCAAAAGATTAAATGTTAAAATTTCATCCATTTTGACCTTTTTGGGATCGTTCGACATGTCCGGAGTCATCGTTTTTCATCCGAAAATTGATTTTTTGGACTGTACCAAAAATGATTCAAAATGTCAATTGGATCGTGCCTCATGTTGAATAACCACTTTTTAAACCCTCACAGTGACAAAAATTGCCATTTTTACAGAGTTTTGCTTACTCAAAAGCTTCAATTTTGACCCGTTTCAGGCACAGAAATGACTTTAAACACACTTATTTTAGTTGACAAAGTCATAATTCATATCCAACAGTCATTTACAGTCAAAAGATTAAATGTTAAAATTTCATCCATTTTGACCTTTTTGGGATCGTTCGACATGTCCGGAGTCATCGTTTTTCATTCGAAAATTGATTTTTTGGACTGCACCAAAAATGATTCAAAATGTCAATTGGATCGTGCCTCATGTTGAATAACCACTTTTTAAACCCTCAGAGTGACCAAAATTGCCATTTTTACAGAGTTTTGCTTACTCAAAAGCTTCAATTTTGACCCGTTTCAGGCACAGAAATGACTTTAAACACACTTATTTTAGTTGACAAAGTCATAATTCACATCCAACAGTCATTTACAGTCAAAAGATTAAATGTTAAAATTTCATCCATATTGACCATTTTGGGATCGTTCGACATGTCCGGAGTCATCGTTTTTCATCCGAAAATTGATTTTTTGGACTGTACCAAAAATGATTCAAAATGTCAATTGGATCGTGCCTCATGTTGAATAACCACTTTTTAAACCCTCAGAGTGACCAAAATTGCCATTTTTACAGAGTTTTGCTTACTCAAAAGCTTCAATTTTGACCCGTTTCAGGCACAGAAATGACTTTAAACACACTTATTTTAGTTGACAAAGTCATAATTCACATCCAACAGTCATTTACAGTCAAAAGATTAAATGTTAAAATTTCATCCATTTTGACCTTTTTGGGATCGTTGGACATGTCCGGAGTCATCGTTTTTCATCCGAAAATTGATTTTTTGGACTGTACCAAAAATGATTCAAAATTTCAATTGGATCGTGCCTCATGTTGAATAACCACTTTTTAAACCCTCACAGTGACTAAAATTGCCATTTTTACAGAGTTTTGCTTACTCAAAAGCTTCAATTTTGACCCCTTTGAGGCACAGAAATGACTTTAAACACACTTATTTTAGTTGACAAAGTCATAATTCACATCCAACAGCCATTTAGAGTCAAAAGATTAAATGTTAAAATTTCATCCATATTGACCATTTTGGGATAGTTCGACATGTCCGGAGTCATCGTTTTTCATCCGAAAATTGATTTTTTGAACTGTACCAAAAATGATTCAAAATGTCAATTGGATCGTGCCTCATGTTGAATAACCACTTTTTAAACCCTCACAGTGACCAAAATTGCCATTTTTACAGAGTTTTGCTTACTCAAAAGCTTCAATTTTGACCCGTTTCAGGCACAGAAATGACTTTAAACACACTTATTTTAGTTGACAAAGTCATAATTCACATCTAACAGTCATTTACAGTCAAAAGATTAAATGTTAAAATTTCATCCATATTGACCATTTTGGGATAGTTCGACATGTCCGGAGTCATCGTTTTTCATCCGAAAATTGATTTTTTGGACTGTACCAAAAATGATTCAAAATGTTAATTGGATCGTGCCTCATGTTGAATAACCACTTTTTAAACCCTCAGAGTGACCAAAATTGCCATTTTTACAGAGTTTTGCTTACTCAAAAGCTTCAATTTTGACCCGTTTCAGGCACAGAAATGACTTTAAACACACTTATTTTAGTTGACAAAGTCATAATTCACATCCAACAGTCATTTACAGTCAAAAGATTAAATGTTAAAATTTCATCCATATTGACCATTTTGGGATAGTTCGACATGTCCGGAGTCATCGTTTTTCATCCGAAAATTGATTTTTTGGACTGTACCAAAAATGATTCAAAATGTTAATTGGATCGTGCCTCATGTTGAATAACCACTTTTTAAACCCTCAGAGTGACCAAAATTGCCATTTTTACAGAGTTTTGCTTACTCAAAAGCTTCAATTTTGACCCGTTTCAGGCACAGAAATGACTTTAAACACACTTATTTTAGTTGACAAAGTCATAATTCACATCCAACAGTCATTTACAGTCAAAAGATTAAATGTTAAAATTTCATCCATATTGACCATTTTGGGATAGTTCGACATGTCCGGAGTCATCGTTTTTCATCCGAAAATTGATTTTTTGGACTGTACCAAAAATGATTCAAAATGTTAATTGGATCGTGCCTCATGTTGAATAACCACTTTTTAAACCCTCAGAGTGACCAAAATTGCCATTTTTACAGAGTTTTGCTTACTCAAAAGCTTCAATTTTGACCCGTTTCAGGCACAGAAATGACTTTAAACACACTTATTTTAGTTGACAAAGTCATAATTCACATCCAACAGTCATTTACAGTCAAAAGATTAAATGTTAAAATTTCATCCATATTGACCATTTTGGGATAGTTCGACATGTCCGGAGTCATCGTTTTTCATCCGAAAATTGATTTTTTGGACTGTACCAAAAATGATTCAAAATGTTAATTGGATCGTGCCTCATGTTGAATAACCACTTTTTAAACCCTCAGAGTGACCAAAATTGCCATTTTTACAGAGTTTTGCTTACTCAAAAGCTTCAATTTTGACCCGTTTCAGGCACAGAAATGACTTTAAACACACTTATTTTAGTTGACAAAGTCATAATTCACATCCAACAGTCATTTACAGTCAAAAGATTAAATGTTAAAATTTCATCCATTTTGACCTTTTTGGGATCGTTCGACATGTCCGGAGTCATCGTTTTTCATCCGAAAATTGATTTTTTGGACTGTACCAAAAATGATTCAAAATGTCAATTGGATCGTGCCTCATGTTGAATAACCACTTTTTAAACCCTCACAGTGACAAAAATTGCCATTTTTACAGAGTTTTGCTTACTCAAAAGCTTCAATTTTGACCCGTTTCAGGCACAGAAATGACTTTAAACACACTTATTTTAGTTGACAAAGTCATAATTCACATTCAACAGTCATTTACAGTCAAAAGATTAAATGTTAAAATTTCATCCATTTTGACCTTTTTGGGATCGTTCGACATGTCCGGAGTCATCGTTTTTCATTTGAAAATTGATTTTTTGGACTGTACCAAAAATGATTCAAAATGTCAATTGGATCGTGCCTCATGTTGAATAACCACTTTTTAAACCCTCAGAGTGACCAAAATTGCCATTTTTACAGAGTTTTGCTTACTCAAAAGGTTCAATTTTGACCCGTTTCAGGCACAGAAATGACTTTAAACACACTTATTTTAGTTGACAAAGTCATAATTCACATCCAACAGTCATTTACAGTCAAAAGATTAAATGTTAAAATTTCATCCATATTGACCATTTTGGGATCGTTCGACATGTCCGGAGTCATCGTTTTTCATCCGAAAATTGATTTTTTTGGACTGTACCAAAAATGATTCAAAATGTCAATTGGATCGTGCCTCATGTTGAATAACCACTTTTTAAACCCTCAGAGTGACCAAAATTGCCATTTTTACAGAGTTTTGCTTACTCAAAAGCTTCAATTTTGACCCGTTTCAGGCACAGAAATGACTTTAAACACAATTATTTTAGATGACAAAGTCATAATTCACATCTAACAGTCATTTACAGTCAAAAGAATAAATGTTAAAATTTAATCCATATTGACCATTTTGGGATAGTTCGACATGTCCGGAGTCATCGTTTTTCATACGAAAATTGATTTTTTGGACTGTACCAAAAATGATTCAAAATGTCAATTGGATCGTGCCTCATGTTGAATAACCACTTTTTAAATCCTCACAGTGACCAAAATTGCCATTTTTATAGAGTTTTGCTTACTCAAAAGCTTCAATTTTGACCCGTTTCAGGCACAGAAATGACTTTAAACACACTTATTTTAGTTGACAAAGTCATAATTCACATCCAACAGTCATTTACAGTCAAAAGATTAAATGTTAAAATTTCATCCATATTGACCATTTTGGGATAGTTCGACATGTCCGGAGTCATCGTTTTTCATCCGAAAATTGATTTTTTGGACTGTACCAAAAATGATTCAAAATTTCAATTGGATCGTGCCTCATGTTGAATAACCACTTTTTAAACCCTCACAGTGACCAAAATTGCCATTTTTACAGAGTTTTGCTTACTCAAAAGCTTCAATTTTGACCCCTTTGAGGCACAGAAATGACTTTAAACACACTTATTTTAGTTGACAAAGTCATAATTCACATCCAACAGTCATTTAGAATCAAAAGATGAAATGTTAAAATTTCATCCATATTGACCATTTTGGGATAGTTCGACATGTCCGGAGTCATCGTTTTTCATCCGAAAATTGATTTTTTGGACTGTACCAAAAATGATTCAAAATGTCAATTGGATCGTGCCTCATGTTGAATAACCACTTTTTAAACCCTCAGAGTGACCAAAATTGCCATTTTTACAGAGTTTTGCTTACTCAAAAGCTTCAATTTTGACCCGTTTCAGGCACAGAAATGACTTTAAACACACTTATTTTAGTTGACAAAGTCATAATTCACATCCAACAGTCATTTACAGTCAAAAGATTAAATGTTAAAATTTCATCCATATTGACCATTTTGGGATAGTTCGACATGTCCGGAGTCATCGTTTTTCATCCGAAAATTGATTTTTTGGACTGTACCAAAAATGATTCAAAATTTCAATTGGATCGTGCCTCATGTTGAATAACCACTTTTTAAACCCTCACAGTGACTAAAATTGCCATTTTTACAGAGTTTTGCTTACTCAAAAGCTTCAATTTTGACCCGTTTCAGGCACAGAAATGACTTTAAACACACTTATTTTAGTTGACAAAGTCATAATTCACATCCAACAGTCATTTACAGTCAAAAGATTAAATGTTAAAATTTCATCCATTTTGACCTTTTTGGGATCGTTCGACATGTCCGGAGTCATCGTTTTTCATCCGAAAATTGATTTTTTGGACTGTACCAAAAATGATTCAAAATTTCAATTGGATCGTGCCTCATGTTGAATAACCACTTTTTAAACCCTCACAGTGACCAAAATTGCCATTTTTACAGAGTTTTGCTTACTCAAAAGCTTCAATTTTGACCCCTTTGAGGCACAGAAATGACTTTAAACACACTTATTTTAGTTGACAAAGTCATAATTCACATCCAACAGTCATTTAGAATCAAAAGATTAAATGTTAAAATTTCATCCATATTGACCATTTTGGGATAGTTCGACATGTCCGGAGTCATCGTTTTTCATCCGAAAATTGATTTTTTGGACTGTACCAAAAATGATTCAAAATGTCAATTGGATCGTGCCTCATGTTGAATAACCACTTTTTAAACCCTCAGAGTGACCAAAATTGCCATTTTTACAGAGTTTTGCTTACTCAAAAGCTTCAATTTTGACCCGTTTCAGGCACAGAAATGACTTTAAACACACTTATTTTAGTTGACAAAGTCATAATTCACATCCAACAGTCATTTACAGTCAAAAGATTAAATGTTAAAATTTCATCCATATTGACCATTTCGGGATCGTTCGACATGTCCGGAGTCATCGTTTTTCATCCGAAAATTGATTTTTTGGACTGTACCAAAAATGATTCAAAATGTCAATTGGATCGTGCCTCATGTTGAATAACCACTTTTTAAACCCTCAGAGTGACCAAAATTGCCATTTTTACAGAGTTTTGCTTACTCAAAGCTTCAATTTTGACCCGTTTCAGGCACAGAAATGACTTTAAACACACTTATTTTAGTTGACAAAGTCATAATTCACATCCAACAGTCATTTACAGTCAAAAGATTAAATGTTAAAATTTCATCCATTTTGACCTTTTTGGGATCGTTCGACATGTCCGGAGTCATTGTTTTTCATCCGAAAATTGATTTTTTGGACTGTACCAAAAATGATTCAAAATGTCAATTGGATCGTGCCTCATGTTGAATAACCACTTTTTAAACCCTCACAGTGACAAAAATTGCCATTTTTACAGAGTTTTGCTTACTCAAAAGCTTCAATTTTGACCCGTTTCAGGCACAGAAATGACTTTAAACACACTTATTTTAGTTGACAAAGTCATAATTCACATTCAACAGTCATTTACAGTCAAAAGATTAAATGTTAAAATTTCATCCATTTTGACCTTTTTGGGATCGTTCGACATGTCCGGAGTCATCGTTTTTCATTTGAAAATTGATTTTTTGGACTGTACCAAAAATGATTCAAAATGTCAATTGGATCGTGCCTCATGTTGAATAACCACTTTTTAAACCCTCAGAGTGACCAAAATTGCCATTTTTACAGAGTTTTGCTTACTCAAAAGCTTCAATTTTGACCCGTTTCAGGCACAGAAATGACTTTAAACACACTTATTTTAGTTGACAAAGTCATAATTCACATCCAACAGTCATTTACAGTCAAAAGATTAAATGTTAAAATTTCATCCATATTGACCATTTTGGGATCGTTCGACATGTCCGGAGTCATCGTTTTTCATCCGAAAATTGATTTTTTGGACTGTACCAAAAATGATTCAAAATGTCAATTGGATCGTGCCTCATGTTGAATAACCACTTTTTAAACCCTCAGAGTGACCAAAATTGCCATTTTTACAGAGTTTTGCTTACTCAAAAGCTTCAATTTTGACCCGTTTCAGGCACAGAAATGACTTTAAACACAATTATTTTAGATGACAAAGTCATAATTCACATCTAACAGTCATTTACAGTCAAAAGATTAAATGTTAAAATTTAATCCATATTGACCATTTTGGGATAGTTCGACATGTCCGGAGTCATCGTTTTTCATACGAAAATTGATTTTTTGGACTGTACCAAAAATGATTCAAAATGTCAATTGGATCGTGCCTCATGTTGAATAACCACTTTTTAAACCCTCACAGTGACCAAAATTGCCATTTTTACAGAGTTTTGCTTACTCAAAAGCTTCAATTTTGACCCGTTTCAGGCACAGAAATGACTTTAAACACACTTATTTTAGTTGACAAAGTCATAATTCACATCCAACAGTCATTTACAGTCAAAAGATTAAATGTTAAAATTTCATCCATATTGACCATTTTGGGATCGTTCGACATGTCCGGAGTCATCGTTTTTCATCCGAAAATTGATTTTTTGGACTGTACCAAAAATGATTCAAAATGTCAATTGGATCGTGCCTCATGTTGAATAACCACTTTTTAAACCCTCAGAGTGACCAAAATTGCCATTTTTACAGAGTTTTGCTTACTCAAAAGCTTCAATTTTGACCCCTTTGAGGCACAGAAATGACTTTAAACACACTTATTTTAGTTGACAAAGTCATAATTCACATCCAACAGCCATTTAGAGTCAAAAGATTAAATGTTAAAATTTCATCCATATTGACCATTTTGGGATAGTTCGACATGTCCGGAGTCATCGTTTTTCATCCGAAAATTGATTTTTTGAACTGTACCAAAAATGATTCAAAATGTCAATTGGATCGTGCCTCATGTTGAATAACCACTTTTTAAACCCTCAGAGTGACCAAAATTGCCATTTTTACAGAGTTTTGCTTACTCAAAAGCTTCAATTTTGACCCGTTTCAGGCACAGAAATGACTTTAAACACACTTATTTTAGTTGACAAAGTCATAATTCACATCTAACAGTCATTTACAGTCAAAAGATTAAATGTTAAAATTTCATCCATATTGACCATTTTGGGATAGTTCGACATGTCCGGAGTCATCGTTTTTCATCCGAAAATTGATTTTTTGGACTGTACCAAAAATGATTCAAAATGTTAATTGGATCGTGCCTCATGTTGAATAACCACTTTTTAAACCCTCAGAGTGACCAAAATTGCCATTTTTACAGAGTTTTGCTTACTCAAAAGCTTCAATTTTGACCCGTTTCAGGCACAGAAATGACTTTAAACACACTTATTTTAGTTGACAAAGTCATAATTCACATCCAACAGTCATTTACAGTCAAAAGATTAAATGTTAAAATTTCATCCATATTGACCATTTTGGGATAGTTCGACATGTCCGGAGTCATCGTTTTTCATCCGAAAATTGATTTTTTGGACTGTACCAAAAATGATTCAAAATGTTAATTGGATCGTGCCTCATGTTGAATAACCACTTTTTAAACCCTCAGAGTGACCAAAATTGCCATTTTTACAGAGTTTTGCTTACTCAAAAGCTTCAATTTTGACCCGTTTCAGGCACAGAAATGACTTTAAACACACTTATTTTAGTTGACAAAGTCATAATTCACATCCAACAGTCATTTACAGTCAAAAGATTAAATGTTAAAATTTCATCCATTTTGACCTTTTTGGGATCGTTCGACATGTCCGGAGTCATCGTTTTTCATCCGAAAATTGATTTTTTGGACTGTACCAAAAATGATTCAAAATGTCAATTGGATCGTGCCTCATGTTGAATAACCACTTTTTAAACCCTCACAGTGACAAAAATTGCCATTTTTACAGAGTTTTGCTTACTCAAAAGCTTCAATTTTGACCCGTTTCAGGCACAGAAATGACTTTAAACACACTTATTTTAGTTGACAAAGTCATAATTCACATTCAACAGTCATTTACAGTCAAAAGATTAAATGTTAAAATTTCATCCATTTTGACCTTTTTGGGATCGTTCGACATGTCCGGAGTCATCGTTTTTCATTTGAAAATTGATTTTTTGGACTGTACCAAAAATGATTCAAAATGTCAATTGGATCGTGCCTCATGTTGAATAACCACTTTTTAAACCCTCAGAGTGACCAAAATTGCCATTTTTACAGAGTTTTGCTTACTCAAAAGCTTCAATTTTGACCCGTTTCAGGCACAGAAATGACTTTAAACACACTTATTTTAGTTGACAAAGTCATAATTCACATCCAACAGTCATTTACAGTCAAAAGATTAAATGTTAAAATTTCATCCATATTGACCATTTTGGGATCGTTCGACATGTCCGGAGTCATCGTTTTTCATCCGAAAATTGATTTTTTGGACTGTACCAAAAATGATTCAAAATGTCAATTGGATCGTGCCTCATGTTGAATAACCACTTTTTAAACCCTCAGAGTGACCAAAATTGCCATTTTTACAGAGTTTTGCTTACTCAAAAGGTTCAATTTTGACCCGTTTCAGGCACAGAAATGACTTTAAACACACTTATTTTAGTTGACAAAGTCATAATTCACATCCAACAGTCATTTACAGTCAAAAGATTAAATGTTAAAATTTCATCCATATTGACCATTTTGGGATCGTTCGACATGTCCGGAGTCATCGTTTTTCATCCGAAAATTGATTTTTTTGGACTGTACCAAAAATGATTCAAAATGTCAATTGGATCGTGCCTCATGTTGAATAACCACTTTTTAAACCCTCAGAGTGACCAAAATTGCCATTTTTACAGAGTTTTGCTTACTCAAAAGCTTCAATTTTGACCCGTTTCAGGCACAGAAATGACTTTAAACACAATTATTTTAGATGACAAAGTCATAATTCACATCTAACAGTCATTTACAGTCAAAAGAATAAATGTTAAAATTTAATCCATATTGACCATTTTGGGATAGTTCGACATGTCCGGAGTCATCGTTTTTCATACGAAAATTGATTTTTTGGACTGTACCAAAAATGATTCAAAATGTCAATTGGATCGTGCCTCATGTTGAATAACCACTTTTTAAACCCTCACAGTGACCAAAATTGCCATTTTTATAGAGTTTTGCTTACTCAAAAGCTTCAATTTTGACCCGTTTCAGGCACAGAAATGACTTTAAACACACTTATTTTAGTTGACAAAGTCATAATTCACATCCAACAGTAATTTACAGTCAAAAGATTAAATGTTAAAATTTCATCCATTTTGACCTTTTTGGGATTGTTCGACATGTCCGGAGTCATCGTTTTTCATCCGAAAATTGATTTTTTGGACTGTACCAAAAATGATTCAAAATTTCAATTGGATCGTGCCTCATGTTGAATAACCACTTTTTAAACCCTCACAGTGACCAAAATTGCCATTTTTACAGAGTTTTGCTTACTCAAAAGCTTCAATTTTGACCCCTTTGAGGCACAGAAATGACTTTAAACACACTTATTTTAGTTGACAAAGTCATAATTCACATCCAACAGTCATTTAGAATCAAAAGATTAAATGTTAAAATTTCATCCATATTGACCATTTTGGGATAGTTCGACATGTCCGGAGTCATCGTTTTTCATCCGAAAATTGATTTTTTGGACTGTACCAAAAATGATTCAAAATGTCAATTGGATCGTGCCTCATGTTGAATAACCACTTTTTAAACCCTCAGAGTGACCAAAATTGCCATTTTTACAGAGTTTTGCTTACTCAAAAGCTTCAATTTTGACCCGTTTCAGGCACAGAAATGACTTTAAACACACTTATTTTAGTTGACAAAGTCATAATTCACATCCAACAGTCATTTACAGTCAAAAGATTAAATGTTAAAATTTCATCCATATTGACCATTTTGGGATCGTTCGACATGTCCGGAGTCATCGTTTTTCATCCGAAAATTGATTTTTTGGACTGTACCAAAAATGATTCAAAGTGTCAATTGGATCGTGCCTCATGTTGAATAACCACTTTTTAAACCCTCAGAGTGACCAAAATTGCCATTTTTACAGAGTTTTGCTTACTCAAAAGCATCAATTTTGACCCGTTTCAGGCACAGAAATGACTTTAAACACACTTATTTTAGTTGACAAAGTCATAATTCACATCTAACAGTCATTTACAGTCAAAAGATTAAATGTTAAAATTTCATCCATATTGACCATTTTGGGATAGTTCGACATGTCCGGAGTCATCGTTTTTCATCCGAAAATTGATTTTTTGGACTGTACCAAAAATGATTCAAAATTTCAATTGGATCGTGCCTCATGTTGAATAACCACTTTTTAAACCCTCACAGTGACTAAAATTGCCATTTTTACAGAGTTTTGCTTACTCAAAAGCTTCAATTTTGACCCCTTTGAGGCACAGAAATGACTTTAAACACACTTATTTTAGTTGACAAAGTCATAATTCACATCCAACAGTCATTTAGAATCAAAAGATTAAATGTTAAAATTTCATCCATATTGACCATTTTGGGATAGTTCGACATGTCCGGAGTCATCGTTTTTCATCCGAAAATTGATTTTTTGGACTGTACCAAAAATGATTCAAAATGTCAATTGGATCGTGCCTCATGTTGAATAACCACTTTTTAAACCCTCAGAGTGACCAAAATTGCCATTTTTACAGAGTTTTGCTTACTCAAAAGCTTCAATTTTGACCCGTTTCAGGCACAGAAATGACTTTAAACACACTTATTTTAGTTGACAAAGTCATAATTCACATCCAACAGTCATTTACAGTCAAAAGATTAAATGTTAAAATTTCATCCATATTGACCATTTCGGGATCGTTCGACATGTCCGGAGTCATCGTTTTTCATCCGAAAATTGATTTTTTGGACTGTACCAAAAATGATTCAAAATGTCAATTGGATCGTGCCTCATGTTGAATAACCACTTTTTAAACCCTCAGAGTGACCAAAATTGCCATTTTTACAGAGTTTTGCTTACTCAAAAGCTTCAATTTTGACCCGTTTCAGGCACAGAAATGACTTTAAACACACTTATTTTAGTTGACAAAGTCATAATTCACATCCAACAGTCATTTACAGTCAAAAGATTAAATGTTAAAATTTCATCCATTTTGACCTTTTTGGGATCGTTCGACATGTCCGGAGTCATCGTTTTTCATCCGAAAATTGATTTTTTGGACTGTACCAAAAATGATTCAAAATGTCAATTGGATCGTGCCTCATGTTGAATAACCACTTTTTAAACCCTCACAGTGACAAAAATTGCCATTTTTACAGAGTTTTGCTTACTCAAAAGCTTCAATTTTGACCCGTTTCAGGCACAGAAATGACTTTAAACACACTTATTTTAGTTGACAAAGTCATAATTCACATTCAACAGTCATTTACAGTCAAAAGATTAAATGTTAAAATTTCATCCATTTTGACCTTTTTGGGATCGTTCGACATGTCCGGAGTCATCGTTTTTCATTTGAAAATTGATTTTTTGGACTGTACCAAAAATGATTCAAAATGTCAATTGGATCGTGCCTCATGTTGAATAACCACTTTTTAAACCCTCAGAGTGACCAAAATTGCCATTTTTACAGAGTTTTGCTTACTCAAAAGCTTCAATTTTGACCCGTTTCAGGCACAGAAATGACTTTAAACACACTTATTTTAGTTGACAAAGTCATAATTCACATCCAACAGTCATTTACAGTCAAAAGATTAAATGTTAAAATTTCATCCATATTGACCATTTTGGGATCGTTCGACATGTCCGGAGTCATCGTTTTTCATCCGAAAATTGATTTTTTGGACTGTACCAAAAATGATTCAAAATGTCAATTGGATCGTGCCTCATGTTGAATAACCACTTTTTAAACCCTCAGAGTGACCAAAATTGCCATTTTTACAGACTTTTGCTTACTCAAAAGCTTCAATTTTGACCCGTTTCAGGCACAGAAATGACTTTAAACACAATTATTTTAGATGACAAAGTCATAATTCACATCTAACAGTCATTTACAGTCAAAAGATTAAATGTTAAAATTTAATCCATATTGACCATTTTGGGATAGTTCGACATGTCCGGAGTCATCGTTTTTCATACGAAAATTGATTTTTTGGACTGTACCAAAAATGATTCAAAATGTCAATTGGATCGTGCCTCATGTTGAATAACCACTTTTTAAACCCTCACAGTGACCAAAATTGCCATTTTTACAGAGTTTTGCTTACTCAAAAGCTTCAATTTTGACCCCTTTGAGGCACAGAAATGACTTTAAACACACTTATTTTAGTTGACAAAGTCATAATTCACATCCAACAGTCATTTACAGTCAAAAGATTAAATGTTAAAATTTCATCCATTTTGACCTTTTTGGGATCGTTCGACATGTCAGGAGTCATCGTTTTTCATCCGAAAATTGATTTTTTGGACTGTACCAAAAATGATTCAAAATGTCAATTGGATCGTGCCTCATGTTGAATAACCACTTTTTAAACCCTCACAGTGACAAAAATTGCCATTTTTACAGAGTTTTGCTTACTCAAAAGCTTCAATTTTGACCCGTTTCAGGCACAGAAATGACTTTAAACACACTTATTTTAGTTGACAAAGTCATAATTCACATCCAACAGTCATTTACAGTCAAAAGATTAAATGTTAAAATTTCATCCATTTTGACCTTTTTGGGATCGTTCGACATGTCCGGAGTCATCGCTTTTCATTCGAAAATTGATTTTTTGGACTGTACCAAAAATGATTCAAAATGTCAATTGGATCGTGCCTCATGTTGAATAACCACTTTTTAAACCCTCAGAGTGACCAAAATTGCCATTTTTACAGAGTTTTGCTTACTCAAAATCTTCAATTTTGACCCGTTTCAGGCACAGAAATGACTTTAAACACACTTATTTTAGTTGACAAAGTCATAATTCACATCCAACAGTCATTTACAGTCAAAAGATTAAATGTTAAAATTTCATCCATATTGACCATTTTGGGATCGTTCGACATGTCCGGAGTCATCGTTTTTCATCCGAAAATTGATTTTTTGGACTGTACCAAAAATGATTCAAAATTTCAATTGGATCGTGCCTCATGTTGAATAACCACTTTTTAAACCCTCACAGTGACTAAAATTGCCATTTTTACAGAGTTTTGCTTACTCAAAAGCTTCAATTTTGACCCGTTTCAGGCACAGAAATGACTTTAAACACACTTATTTTAGTTGACAAAGTCATAATTCACATCCAACAGTCATTTACAGTCAAAAGATTAAATGTTAAAATTTCATCCATTTTGACCTTTTTGGGATTGTTCGACATGTCCGGAGTCATCGTTTTTCATCCGAAAATTGATTTTTTGGACTGTACCAAAAATGATTCAAAATTTCAATTGGATCGTGCCTCATGTTGAATAACCACTTTTTAAACCCTCACAGTGACCAAAATTGCCATTTTTACAGAGTTTTGCTTACTCAAAAGCTTCAATTTTGACCCCTTTGAGGCACAGAAATGACTTTAAACACACTTATTTTAGTTGACAAAGTCATAATTCACATCCAACAGTCATTTAGAATCAAAAGATTAAATGTTAAAATTTCATCCATATTGACCATTTTGGGATAGTTCGACATGTCCGGAGTCATCGTTTTTCATCCGAAAATTGATTTTTTGGACTGTACCAAAAATGATTCAAAATGTCAATTGGATCGTGCCTCATGTTGAATAACCACTTTTTAAACCCTCAGAGTGACCAAAATTGCCATTTTTACAGAGTTTTGCTTACTCAAAAGCTTCAATTTTGACCCGTTTCAGGCACAGAAATGACTTTAAACACACTTATTTTAGTTGACAAAGTCATAATTCACATCCAACAGTCATTTACAGTCAAAAGATTAAATGTTAAAATTTCATCCATATTGACCATTTCGGGATCGTTCGACATGTCCGGAGTCATCGTTTTTCATCCGAAAATTGATTTTTTGGACTGTACCAAAAATGATTCAAAATGTCAATTGGATCGTGCCTCATGTTGAATAACCACTTTTTAAACCCTCAGAGTGACCAAAATTGCCATTTTTACAGAGTTTTGCTTACTCAAAAGCTTCAATTTTGACCCGTTTCAGGCACAGAAATGACTTTAAACACACTTATTTTAGTTGACAAAGTCATAATTCACATCCAACAGTCATTTACAGTCAAAAGATTAAATGTTAAAATTTCATCCATTTTGACCTTTTTGGGATCGTTCGACATGTCCGGAGTCATCGTTTTTCATCCGAAAATTGATTTTTTGGACTGTACCAAAAATGATTCAAAATGTCAATTGGATCGTGCCTCATGTTGAATAACCACTTTTTAAACCCTCACAGTGACAAAAATTGCCATTTTTACAGAGTTTTGCTTACTCAAAAGCTTCAATTTTGACCCGTTTCAGGCACAGAAATGACTTTAAACACACTTATTTTAGTTGACAAAGTCATAATTCACATTCAACAGTCATTTACAGTCAAAAGATTAAATGTTAAAATTTCATCCATTTTGACCTTTTTGGGATCGTTCGACATGTCCGGAGTCATCGTTTTTCATCCGAAAATTGATTTTTTGGACTGTACCAAAAATGATTCAAAATGTCAATTGGATCGTGCCTCATGTTGAATAACCACTTTTTAAACCCTCAGAGTGACCAAAATTGCCATTTTTACAGAGTTTTGCTTACTCAAAAGCTTCAATTTTGACCCGTTTCAGGCACAGAAATGACTTTAAACACACTTATTTTAGTTGACAAAGTCATAATTCACATCCAACAGTCATTTACAGTCAAAAGATTAAATGTTAAAATTTCATCCATATTGACCATTTCGGGATCGTTCGACATGTCCGGAGTCATCGTTTTTCATCCGAAAATTGATTTTTTGGACTGTACCAAAAATGATTCAAAATGTCAATTGGATCGTGCCTCATGTTGAATAACCACTTTTTAAACCCTCAGAGTGACCAAAATTGCCATTTTTACAGAGTTTTGCTTACTCAAAAGCTTCAATTTTGACCCGTTTCAGGCACAGAAATGACTTTAAACACACTTATTTTAGTTGACAAAGTCATAATTCACATCCAACAGTCATTTACAGTCAAAAGATTAAATGTTAAAATTTCATCCATTTTGACCTTTTTGGGATCGTTCGACATGTCCGGAGTCATCGTTTTTCATCCGAAAATTGATTTTTTGGACTGTACCAAAAATGATTCAAAATGTCAATTGGATCGTGCCTCATGTTGAATAACCACTTTTTAAACCCTCACAGTGACAAAAATTGCCATTTTTACAGAGTTTTGCTTACTCAAAAGCTTCAATTTTGACCCGTTTCAGGCACAGAAATGACTTTAAACACACTTATTTTAGTTGACAAAGTCATAATTCACATTCAACAGTCATTTACAGTCAAAAGATTAAATGTTAAAATTTCATCCATTTTGACCTTTTTGGGATCGTTCGACATGTCCGGAGTCATCGTTTTTCATTTGAAAATTGATTTTTTGGACTGTACCAAAAATGATTCAAAATGTCAATTGGATCGTGCCTCATGTTGAATAACCACTTTTTAAACCCTCAGAGTGACCAAAATTGCCATTTTTACAGAGTTTTGCTTACTCAAAAGCTTCAATTTTGACCCGTTTCAGGCACAGAAATGACTTTAAACACACTTATTTTAGTTGACAAAGTCATAATTCACATCCAACAGTCATTTACAGTCAAAAGATTAAATGTTAAAATTTCATCCATATTGACCATTTTGGGATCGTTCGACATGTCCGGAGTCATCGTTTTTCATCCGAAAATTGATTTTTTGGACTGTACCAAAAATGATTCAAAATTTCAATTGGATCGTGCCTCATGTTGAATAACCACTTTTTAAACCCTCACAGTGACCAAAATTGCCATTTTTACAGAGTTTTGCTTACTCAAAAGCTTCAATTTTGACCCCTTTGAGGCACAGAAATGACTTTAAACACACTTATTTTAGTTGACAAAGTCATAATTCACATCCAACAGTCATTTAGAATCAAAAGATTAAATGTTAAAATTTCATCCATATTGACCATTTTGGGATAGTTCGACATGTCCGGAGTCATCGTTTTTCATCCGAAAATTGATTTTTTGGACTGTACCAAAAATGATTCAAAATGTCAATTGGATCGTGCCTCATGTTGAATAACCACTTTTTAAACCCTCAGAGTGACCAAAATTGCCATTTTTACAGAGTTTTGCTTACTCAAAAGCTTCAATTTTGACGCGTTTCAGGCACAGAAATGACTTTAAACACACTTATTTTAGTTGACAAAGTCATAATTCACATCCAACAGTCATTTACAGTCAAAAGATTAAATGTTAAAATTTCATCCATATTGACCATTTCGGGATCGTTCGACATGTCCGGAGTCATCGTTTTTCATCCGAAAATTGATTTTTTGGACTGTACCAAAAATGATTCAAAATGTCAATTGGATCGTGCCTCATGTTGAATAACCACTTTTTAAACCCTCAGAGTGACCAAAATTGCCATTTTTACAGAGTTTTGCTTACTCAAAAGCTTCAATTTTGACCCGTTTCAGGCACAGAAATGACTTTAAACACACTTATTTTAGTTGACAAAGTCATAATTCACATCCAACAGTCATTTACAGTCAAAAGATTAAATGTTAAAATTTCATCCATTTTGACCTTTTTGGGATCGTTCGACATGTCCGGAGTCATCGTTTTTCATCCGAAAATTGATTTTTTGGACTGTACCAAAAATGATTCAAAATGTCAATTGGATCGTGCCTCATGTTGAATAACCACTTTTTAAACCCTCACAGTGACAAAAATTGCCATTTTTACAGAGTTTTGCTTACTCAAAAGCTTCAATTTTGACCCGTTTCAGGCACAGAAATGACTTTAAACACACTTATTTTAGTTGACAAAGTCATAATTCACATTCAACAGTCATTTACAGTCAAAAGATTAAATGTTAAAATTTCATCCATTTTGACCTTTTTGGGATCGTTCGACATGTCCGGAGTCATCGTTTTTCATTTGAAAATTGATTTTTTGGACTGTACCAAAAATGATTCAAAATGTCAATTGGATCGTGCCTCATGTTGAATAACCACTTTTTAAACCCTCAGAGTGACCAAAATTGCCATTTTTACAGAGTTTTGCTTACTCAAAAGCTTCAATTTTGACCCGTTTCAGGCACAGAAATGACTTTAAACACACTTATTTTAGTTGACAAAGTCATAATTCACATCCAACAGTCCTTTACAGTCAAAAGATTAAATGTTAAAATTTCATCCATATTGACCATTTTGGGATCGTTCGACATGTCCGGAGTCATCGTTTTTCATCCGAAAATTGATTTTTTGGACTGTACCAAAAATGATTCAAAATGTCAATTGGATCGTGCCTCATGTTGAATAACCACTTTTTAAACCCTCAGAGTGACCAAAATTGCCATTTTTACAGAGTTTTGCTTACTCAAAAGGTTCAATTTTGACCCGTTTCAGGCACAGAAATGACTTTAAACACACTTATTTCAGTTGACAAAGTCATAATTCACATCCAACAGTCATTTACAGTCAAAAGATTAAATGTTAAAATTTCATCCATATTGACCATTTTGGGATCGTTCGACATGTCCGGAGTCATCGTTTTTCATCCGAAAATTGATTTTTTGGACTGTACCAAAAATGATTCAAAATGTCAATTGGATCGTGCCTCATGTTGAATAACCACTTTTTAAACCCTCAGAGTGACCAAAATTGCCATTTTTACAGAGTTTTGCTTACTCAAAAGCTTCAATTTTGACCCGTTTCAGGCACAGAAATGACTTTAAACACAATTATTTTAGATGACAAAGTCATAATTCACATCTAACAGTCATTTACAGTCAAAAGATTAAATGTTAAAATTTAATCCATATTGACCATTTTGGGATAGTTCGACATGTCCGGAGTCATCGTTTTTCATACGAAAATTGATTTTTTGGACTGTACCAAAAATGATTCAAAATGTCAATTGGATCGTGCCTCATGTTGAATAACCACTTTTTAAACCCTCACAGTGACCAAAATTGCCATTTTTACAGAGTTTTGCTTACTCAAAAGCTTCAATTTTGACCCGTTTCAGGCACAGAAATGACTTTAAACACACTTATTTTAGTTGACAAAGTCATAATTCACATCCAACAGTCATTTACAGTCAAAAGATTAAATGTTAAAATTTCATCCATTTTGACCTTTTTGGTATTGTTCGACATGTCCGGAGTCATCGTTTTTCATCCGAAAATTGATTTTTTGGACTGTACCAAAAATGATTCAAAATTTCAATTGGATCGTGCCTCATGTTGAATAACCACTTTTTAAACCCTCACAGTGACCAAAATTGCCATTTTTACAGAGTTTTGCTTACTCAAAAGCTTCAATTTTGACCCCTCTGAGGCACAGAAATGACTTTAAACACACTTATTTTAGTTGACAAAGTCATAATTCACATCCAACAGTCATTTAGAATCAAAAGATTAAATGTTAAAATTTCATCCATATTGACCATTTTGGGATAGTTCGACATGTCCGGAGTCATCGTTTTTCATCCGAAAATTGATTTTTTGGACTGTACCAAAAATGATTCAAAATGTCAATTGGATCGTGCCTCATGTTGAATAACCACTTTTTAAACCCTCACAGTGACCAAAATTGCCATTTTTACAGAGTTTTGCTTACTCAAAAGCTTCAATTTTGACCCGTTTCAGGCACAGAAATGACTTTAAACACCCTTATTTTAGTTGACAAAGTCATAATTCACATCCAACAGTCATTTACAGTCAAAAGATTAAATGTTAAAATTTCATCCATTTTGACCTTTTTGGGATCGTTCGACATGCCCGGAGTCATCGTTTTTCGTTCGAAAATTGATTTTTTGGACTGTACCAAAAATGATTCAAAATGTCAATTGGATCGTGCCTCATGTTGAATAACCACTTTTTAAACCCTCAGAGTGACCAAAATTGCCATTTTTACAGAGTTTTGCTTACTCAAAAGCTTCAATTTTGACCCGTTTCAGGCACAGAAATGACTTTAAACACACTTATTTTAGTTGACAAAGTCATAATTCACATCCAACAGTCATTTACAGTCAAAAGATTAAATGTTAAAATTTCATCCATATTGACCATTTTGGAATAGTTCGACATGTCCGGAGTCATCGTTTTTCATCCGAAAATTGATTTTTTGGACTGTACCAAAAATGATTCAAAATGTCAATTGGATCGTGCCTCATGTTGAATAACCACTTTTTAAACCCTCAGAGTGACCAAAATTGCCATTTTTACAGAGTTTTGCTTACTCAAAAGCTTCAATTTTGACCCGTTTCAGGCACAGAAATGACTTTAAACACACTTATTTTAGTTGACAAAGTCATAATTCACATCCAACAGTCATTTACAGTCAAAAGATTAAATGTTAAAATTTCATCCATTTTGACCTTTTTGGGATCGTTCGACATGTCCGGAGTCATCGCTTTTCATTCGAAAATTGATTTTTTGGACTGTACCAAAAATGATTCAAAATGTCAATTGGATCGTGCCTCATGTTGAATAACCACTTTTTAAACCCTCAGAGTGACCAAAATTGCCATTTTTACAGAGTTTTGCTTACTCAAAATCTTCAATTTTGACCCGTTTCAGGCACAGAAATGACTTTAAACACACTTATTTTAGTTGACAAAGTCATAATTCACATCCAACAGTCATTTACAGTCAAAAGATTAAATGTTAAAATTTCATCCATATTGACCATTTTGGGATCGTTCGACATGTCCGGAGTCATCGTTTTTCATCCGAAAATTGATTTTTTGGACTGTACCAAAAATGATTCAAAATGTCAATTGGATCGTGCCTCATGTTGAATAACCACTTTTTAAACCCTCAGAGTGACCAAAATTGCCATTTTTACAGAGTTTTGCTTACTCAAAAGCTTCAATTTTGACCCGTTTCAGGCACAGAAATGACTTTAAACACACTTATTTTAGTTGACAAAGTCATAATTCACATCCAACAGTCATTTACAGTCAAAAGATTAAATGTTAAAATTTCATCCATATTGACCATTTTGGGATCGTTCGACATGTCCGGAGTCATCGTTTTTCATCCGAAAATTGATTTTTTGGACTGTACCAAAAATGATTCAAAGTGTCAATTGGATCGTGCCTCATGTTGAATAACCACTTTTTAAACCCTCACAGTGACTAAAATTGCCATTTTTACAGAGTTTTGCTTACTCAAAAGCTTCAATTTTGACCCGTTTCAGGCACAGAAATGACTTTAAACACACTTATTTTAGTTGACAAAGTCATAATTCACATCCAACAGTCATTTACAGTCAAAAGATTAAATGTTAAAATTTCATCCATTTTGACCTTTTTGGGATTGTTCGACATGTCCGGAGTCATCGTTTTTCATCCGAAAATTGATTTTTTGGACTGTACCAAAAATGATTCAAAATTTCAATTGGATCGTGCCTCATGTTGAAAAACCACTTTTTAAACCCTCACAGTGACCAAAATTGCCATTTTTACAGAGTTTTGCCTACTCAAAAGCTTCAATTTTGACCCCTTTGAGGCACAGAAATGACTTTAAACCCACTTATTTTAGTTGACAAAGTCATAATTCACATCCAACAGGCATTTAGAATCAAAAGATTAAATGTTAAAATTTCATCCATATTGACCATTTTGGGATAGTTCGACATGTCCGGAGTCATCGTTTTTCATCCGAAAATTGATTTTTTGGACTGTACCAAAAATGATTCAAAATGTCAATTGGATCGTGCCTCATGTTGAATAACCACTTTTTAAACCCTCAGAGTGACCAAAATTGCCATTTTTACAGAGTTTTGCTTACTCAAAAGCTTCAATTTTGACCCGTTTCAGGCACGGAAATGACTTTAAACACACTTATTTTAGTTGACAAAGTCATAATTCACATCCAACTGTCATTTACAGTCAAAAGATTAAATGTTAAAATTTCATCCATATTGACCATTTTGGGATCGTTCGACATGTCCGGAGTCATCGTTTTTCATCCGAAAATTGATTTTTTGGACTGTACCAAAAATGATTCAAAATGTCAATTGGATCGTGCCTCATGTTGAATAACCACTTTTTAAACCCTCAGAGTGACCAAAATTGCCATTTTTACAGAGTTTTGCTTACTCAAAAGCTTCAATTTTGACCCGTTTCAGGCACAGAAATGACTTTAAACACACTTATTTTAGTTGACAAAGTCATAATTCACATCCAACAGTCATTTACAGTCAAAAGATTAAATGTTAAAATTTCATCCATTTTGACCTTTTTGGGATCGTTCGACATGTCCGGAGTCATCGTTTTTCATCCGAAAATTGATTTTTTGGACTGTACCAAAAATGATTCAAAATGTCAATTGGATCGTGCCTCATGTTGAATAACCACTTTTTAAACCCTCAGAGTGACCAAAATTGCCATTTTTACAGAGTTTTGCTTACTCAAAAGCTTCAATTTTGACCCGTTTCAGGCACAGAAATGACTTTAAACACACTTATTTTAGTTGACAAAGTCATAATTCACATCCAACAGTCATTTACAGTCAAAAGATTAAATGTTAAAATTTCATCCATATTGACCATTTTGGGATCGTTCGACATGTCCGGAGTCATTGTTTTTCATCCGAAAATTGATTTTTTGGACTGTACCAAAAATGATTCAAAATGTCAATTGGATCGTGCCTCATGTTGAATAACCACTTTTTAAACCCTCAGAGTGACCAAAATTGCCATTTTTACAGAGTTTTGCTTACTCAAAAGCTTCAATTTTGACCCGTTTCAGGCACAGAAATGACTTTAAACACACTTATTTTAGTTGACAAAGTCATAATTCACATCCAACAGTCATTTACAGTCAAAAGATTAAATGTTAAAATTTCATCCATATTGACCATTTTGGGATAGTTCGACATGTCCGGAGTCATCGTTTTTCATCCGAAAATTGATTTTTTGGACTGTACCAAAAATGATTCAAAATGTCAATTGGATCGTGCCTCATGTTGAATAACCACTTTTTAAACCCTCACAGTGACCAAAATTGCCATTTTTACAGAGTTTTGCTTACTCAAAAGCTTCAATTTTGACCCGTTTCAGGCACAGAAATGACTTTAAACACACTTATTTTAGTTGACAAAGTCATAATTCACAACCAACAGTCATTTACAGTCAAAAGATTAAATGTTAAAATTTCATCCATTTTGACCTTTTTGGGATTGTTCGACATGTCCGGAGTCATCGTTTTTCATCCGAAAATTGATTTTTTGGACTGTACCAAAAATGATTCAAAATTTCAATTGGATCGTGCCTCATGTTGAATAACCACTTTTTAAACCCTCACAGTGACCAAAATTGCCATTTTTACAGAGTTTTGCTTACTCAAAAGCTTCAATTTTGACCCGTTTCAGGCACAGAAATGACTTTAAACACACTTATTTTAGTTGACAAAGTCATAATTCACATCTAACAGTCATTTACAGTCAAAAGATTAAATGTTAAAATTTCATCCATATTGACCATTTTGGGATAGTTCGACATGTCCGGAGTCATCGTTTTTCATCCGAAAATTGATTTTTTGGACTGTACCAAAAATGATTCAAAATGTCAATTGGATCGTGCCTCATGTTGAATAACCACTTTTTAAACCCTCACAGTGACCAAAATTGCCATTTTTACAGAGTTTTGCTTACTCAAAAGCTTCAATTTTGACCCGTTTCAGGCACAGAAATGACTTTAAACACACTTATTTTAGTTGACAAAGTCATAATTCACATCCAACAGTCATTTACAGTCAAAAGATTAAATGTTAAAATTTCATCCATTTTGACCTTTTTGGGATTGTTCGACATATCCGGAGTCATCGTTTTTCATCCGAAAATTGATTTTTTGGACTGTACCAAAAATGATTCAAAATTTCAATTGGATCGTGCCTCATGTTGAATAACCACTTTTTAAACCCTCACAGTGACCAAAATTGCCATTTTTACAGAGTTTTGCTTACTCAAAAGCTTCAATTTTGACCCCTTTGAGGCACAGAAATGACTTTAAACACACTTATTTTAGTTGACAAAGTCATAATTCACATCCAACAGTCATTTAGAATCAAAAGATTAAATGTTAAAATTTCATCCATATTGACCATTTTGGGATAGTTCGACATGTCCGGAGTCATCGTTTTTCATCCGAAAATTGATTTTTTGGACTGTACCAAAAATGATTCAAACTGTCAATTGGATCGTGCCTCATGTTGAATAACCACTTTTTAAACCCTCAGAGTGACCAAAATTGCCATTTTTACAGAGTTTTGCTTACTCAAAAGCTTCAATTTTGACCCGTTTCAGGCACAGAAAGGACTTTAAACACACTTATTTTAGTTGACAAAGTCATAATTCACATCCAACAGTCATTTACAGTCAAAAGATTAAATGTTAACATTTCATCCATATTGACCATTTTGGGATAGTTCGACATGTCCGGAGTCATCGTTTTTCATCCGAAAATTGATTTTTTGGACTGTACCAAAAATGATTCAAAATGTCAATTGGATCGTGCCTCATGTTGAATAACCACTTTTTAAACCCTCAGAGTGACCAAAATTGCCATTTTTACAGAGTTTTGCTTACTCAAAAGCTTCAATTTTGACCCGTTTAGGGCACAGAAATGACTTTAAACACACTTATTTTAGTTGACAAAGTAATAATTCACATCCAACAGTCATTTACAGTCAAAAGATTAAATGTTAAAATTTCATCCATATTGACCTTTTTGGGATTGTTCGACATGTCCGGAGTCATCGTTTTTCATCCGAAAATTGATTTTTTGGACTGTACCAAAAATGATTCAAAATTTCAATTGGATCGTGCCTCATGTTGAATAACCACTTTTTAAACCCTCACAGTGACCAAAATTGCCATTTTTACAGAGTTTTGCTTACTCAAAAGCTTCAATTTTGACCCCTTTGAGGCACAGAAATGACTTTAAACACACTTATTTTAGTTGACAAAGTCATAATTCACATCCAACAGTCATTTAGAATCAAAAGATTAAATGTTAAAATTTCATCCATATTGACCATTTTGGGATAGTTCGACATGTCCGGAGTCATCGTTTTTCATCCGAAAATTGATTTTTTGGACTGTACCAAAATTGATTCAAAATGTCAATTGGATCGTGCCTCATGTTGAATAACCACTTTTTAAACCCTCAGAGTGACCGAAATTGCCATTTTTACAGAGTTTTGCTTACTCAAAAGCTTCAATTTTGACCCGTTTCAGGCACAGAAATGACTTTAAACACACTTATTTTAGTTGACAAAGTCATAATTCACATCCAACTGTCATTTACAGTCAAAAGATTAAATGTTAAAATTTCATCCATATTGACCATTTTGGGATCGTTCGACATGTCCGGAGTCATCGTTTTTCATCCGAAAATTGATTTTTTGGACTGTACCAAAAATGATTCAAAATGTCAATTGGATCGTGCCTCATGTTGAATAACCACTTTTTAAACCCTCAGAGTGACCAAAATTGCCATTTTTACAGAGTTTTGCTTACTCAAAAGCTTCAATTTTGACCCGTTTCAGGCACAGAAATGACTTTAAAAACACTTATTTTAGTTGACGAAGTCATAATTCACATCCAACAGTCATTTACAGTCAAAAGATTAAATGTTAAAATTTCATCCATTTTGACCTTTTTGGGATCGTTCGACATGTCCGGAGTCATCGTTTTTCATCCGAAAATTGATTTTTTGGACTGTACCAAAAATGATTCAAAATGTCAATTGGATCGTGCCTCATGTTGAATAACCACTTTTTAAACCCTCAGAGTGACCAAAATTGCCATTTTTACAGAGTTTTGCTTACTCAAAAGCTTCAATTTTGACCCGTTTCAGGCACAGAAATGACTTTAAACACACTTATTTTAGTTGACAAAGTCATAATTCACATCCAACAGTCATTTACAGTCAAAAGATTAAATGTTAAAATTTCATCCATATTGACCATTTTGGGATCGTTCGACATGTCCGGAGTCATTGTTTTTCATCCGAAAATTGATTTTTTGGACTGTACCAAAAATGATTCAAAATGTCAATTGGATCGTGCCTCATGTTGAATAACCACTTTTTAAACCCTCAGAGTGACCAAAATTGCCATTTTTACAGAGTTTTGCTTACTCAAAAGCTTCAATTTTGACCCGTTTCAGGCACAGAAATGACTTTAAACACACTTATTTTAGTTGACAAAGTCATAATTCACATCCAACAGTCATTTACAGTCAAAAGATTAAATGTTAAAATTTCATCCATATTGACCATTTTGGGATAGTTCGACATGTCCGGAGTCATCGTTTTTCATCCGAAAATTGATTTTTTGGACTGTACCAAAAATGATTCAAAATGTCAATTGGATCGTGCCTCATGTTGAATAACCACTTTTTAAACCCTCACAGTGACCAAAATTGCCATTTTTACAGAGTTTTGCTTACTCAAAAGCTTCAATTTTGACCCGTTTCAGGCACAGAAATGACTTTCAAAACACTTATTTTAGTTGACAAAGTCATAATTCACAACCAACAGTCATTTACAGTCAAAAGATTAAATGTTAAAATTTCATCCATTTTGACCTTTTTGGGATTGTTCGACATGTCCGGAGTCATCGTTTTTCATCCGAAAATTGATTTTTTGGACTGTACCAAAAATGATTCAAAATTTCAATTGGATCGTGCCTCATGTTGAATAACCACTTTTTAAACCCTCACAGTGACCAAAATTGCCATTTTTACAGAGTTTTGCTTACTCAAAAGCTTCAATTTTGACCCGTTTCAGGCACAGAAATGACTTTAAACACACTTATTTTAGTTGACAAAGTCATAATTCACATCTAACAGTCATTTACAGTCAAAAGATTAAATGTTAAAATTTCATCCATATTGACCATTTTGGGATAGTTCGACATGTCCGGAGTCATCGTTTTTCATCCGAAAATTGATTTTTTGGACTGTACCAAAAATGATTCAAAATGTCAATTGGATCGTGCCTCATGTTGAATAACCACTTTTTAAACCCTCACAGTGACCAAAATTGCCATTTTTACAGAGTTTTGCTTACTCAAAGCTTCAATTTTGACCCGTTTCAGGCACAGAAATGACTTTAAACACACTTATTTTAGTTGACAAAGTCATAATTCACATCCAACAGTCATTTACAGTCAAAAGATTAAATGTTAAAATTTCATCCATTTTTTCACCTTTTTGGGATTGTTCGACATATCCGGAGTCATCGTTTTTCATCCGAAAATTGATTTTTTGGACTGTACCAAAAATGATTCAAAATTTCAATTGGATCGTGCCTCATGTTGAATAACCACTTTTTAAACCCTCACAGTGACCAAAATTGCCATTTTTACAGAGTTTTGCTTACTCAAAAGCTTCAATTTTGACCCCTTTGAGGCACAGAAATGACTTTAAACACACTTATTTTAGTTGACAAAGTCATAATTCACATCCAACAGTCATTTAGAATCAAAAGATTAAATGTTAAAATTTCATCCATATTGACCATTTTGGGATAGTTCGACATGTCCGGAGTCATCGTTTTTCATCCGAAAATTGATTTTTTGGACTGTACCAAAATTGATTCAAAATGTCAATTGGATCGTGCCTCATGTTGAATAACCACTTTTTAAACCCTCAGAGTGACCGAAATTGCCATTTTTACAGAGTTTTGCTTACTCAAAAGCTTCAATTTTGACCCGTTTCAGGCACAGAAATGACTTTAAACACACTTATTTTAGTTGACAAAGTCATAATTCACATCCAACAGTCATTTACAGTCAAAAGATTAAATGTTAAAATTTCATCCATATTGACCATTTTGGGATCGTTCGACATGTCCGGAGTCATCGTTTTTCATCCGAAAATTGATTTTTTGGACTGTACCAAAAATGATTCATAATGTCAATTGGATCGTGCCTCATGTTGAATAACCACTTTTTAAACCCTCAGAGTGACCAAAATTGCCATTTTTACAGAGTTTTGCTTACTCAAAAGCTTCAATTTTGACCCGTTTCAGGCACAGAAATGACTTTAAACACACTTATTTTAGTTGACAAAGTCATAATTCACATCCAACAGTCATTTACAGTCAAAAAATTAAATGTTAAAATTTCATCCATTTTGACCTTTTTGGGATCGTTCGACATGTCCGGAGTCATCGTTTTTCATCCGAAAATTGATTTTTTGGACTGTACCAAAAATGATTCAAAATGTTAATTGGATCGTGCCTCATGTTGAATAACCACTTTTTAAACCCTCAGAGTGACCAAAATTGCCATTTTTACAGAGTTTTGCTTACTCAAAAGCTTCAATTTTGACCCGTTTCAGGCACAGAAATGACTTTAAACACACTTATTTTAGTTGACAAAGTCATAATTCACATCCAACAGTCATTTACAGTCAAAAGATTAAATGTTAAAATTTCATCCATATTGACCATTTTGGGATCGTTCGACATGTCCGGAGTCATCGTTTTTCATCCGAAAATTGATTTTTTGGACTGTACCAAAAATGATTCAAAATGTCAATTGGATCGTGCCTCATGTTGAATAACCACTTTTTAAACCCTCACAGTGACCAAAATTGCCATTTTTACAGAGTTTTGCTTACTCAAAAGCTTCAATTTTGACCCGTTTCAGGCACAGAAATGACTTTAAACACACTTATTTTAGTTGACAAAGTCATAATTCACATCCAACAGTCATTTACAGTCAAAAGATTAAATGTTAAAATTTCATCCATATTGACCATTTTGGGATCGTTCGACATGTCCGGAGTCATCGTTTTTCATCCGAAAATTGATTTTTTGGACTGTACCAAAAATGATTCAAAATGTCAATTGGATCGTGCCTCATGTTGAATAACCACTTTTTAAACCCTCAGAGTGACCAAAATTGCCATTTTTACAGAGTTTTGCTTACTCAAAAGCTTCAATTTTGACCCGTTTCAGGCACAGAAATGACTTTAAACACACTTATTTTAGTTGACAAAGTCATAATTCACATCCAACAGTCATTTACAGTCAAAAGATTAAATGTTAAAATTTCATCCATTTTGACCTTTTTGGGATCGTTCGACATGTCCGGAGTCATCGTTTTTCATCCGAAAATTGATTTTTTGGACTGTACCAAAAATGATTCAAAATGTCAATTGGATCGTGCCTCATGTTGAATAACCACTTTTTAAACCCTCACAGTGACAAAAATTGCCATTTTTACAGAGTTTTGCTTACTCAAAAGCTTCAATTTTGACCCGTTTCAGGCACAGAAATGACTTTAAACACACTTATTTTAGTTGACAAAGTCATAATTCACATCCAACAGTCATTTACAGTCAAAAGATTAAATGTTAAAATTTCATCCATTTTGACCTTTTTGGGATCGTTCGACATGTCCGGAGTCATCGTTTTTCATTCGAAAATTGATTTTTTGGACTGCACCAAAAATGATTCAAAATGTCAATTGGATCGTGCCTCATGTTGAATAACCACTTTTTAAACCCTCAGAGTGACCAAAATTGCCATTTTTACAGAGTTTTGCTTACTCAAAAGCTTCAATTTTGACCCGTTTCAGGCACAGAAATGACTTTAAACACACTTATTTTAGTTGACAAAGTCATAATTCACATCCAACAGTCATTTACAGTCAAAAGATTAAATGTTAAAATTTCATCCATATTGACCATTTTGGGATCGTTCGACATGTCCGGAGTCATCGTTTTTCATCCGAAAATTGATTTTTTGGACTGTACCAAAAATGATTCAAAATGTCAATTGGATCGTGCCTCATGTTGAATAACCACTTTTTAAACCCTCAGAGTGACCAAAATTGCCATTTTTACAGAGTTTTGCTTACTCAAAAGCTTAAATTTTGACCCGTTTCAGGCACAGAAATGACTTTAAACACACTTATTTTAGTTGACAAAGTCATAATTCACATCCAACAGTCATTTACAGTCAAAAGATTAAATGTTAAAATTTCATCCATATTGACCATTTTGGGATCGTTCGACATGTCCGGAGTCATCGTTTTTCATCCGAAAATTGATTTTTTTGGCTGTACCAAAAATGATTCAAAGTGTCAATTGGATCGTGCCTCATGTTGAATAACCACTTTTTAAACCCTCAGAGTGACCAAAATTGCCATTTTTACAGAGTTTTGCTTACTCAAAAGCTTCAATTTTGACCCGTTTCAGGCACAGAAATGACTTTAAACACACTTATTTTAGTTGGCAAAGTCATAATTCACATCCAACAGTCATTTACAGTCAAAAGATTAAATGTTAAAATTTCATCCATTTTGACCTTTTTGGGATCGTTCGACATGTCCGGAGTCATCGTTTTTCATCCGAAAATTGATTTTTTGGACTGTACCAAAAATGATTCAAAATTTCAATTGGATCGTGCCTCATGTTGAATAACCACTTTTTAAACCCTCACAGTGACTAAAATTGCCATTTTTACAGAGTTTTGCTTACTCAAAAGCTTCAATTTTGACCCCTTTGAGGCACAGAAATGACTTTAAACACACTTATTTTAGTTGACAAAGTCATAATTCACATCCAACAGCCATTTAGAGTCAAAAGATTAAATGTTAAAATTTCATCCATATTGACCATTTTGGGATAGTTCGACATGTCCGGAGTCATCGTTTTTCATCCGAAAATTTATTTTTTGGACTGTACCAAAAATGATTCAAAATGTCAATTGGATCGTGCCTCATGTTGAATAACCACTTTTTAAACCCTCAGAGTGACCAAAAATGCCATTTTTACAGAGTTTTGCTTACTCAAAAGCTTCAATTTTGACCCGTTTCAGGCACAGAAATGACTTTAAACACACTTATTTTAGTTGACAAAGTCATAATTCACATCCAACAGTCATTTACAGTCAAAAGATTAAATGTTAAAATTTCATCCATATTGACCATTTTGGGATCGTTCGACATGTCCGGAGTCATCGTTTTTCATCCGAAAATTGATTTTTTGGACTGTACCAAAAATGATTCAAAATGTCAATTGGATCGTGCCTCATGTTGAATAACCACTTTTTAAACCCTCACAGTGACAAAAATTGCCATTTTTACAGAGTTTTGCTTACTCAAAAGCTTCAATTTTGACCCGTTTCAGGCACAGAAATGACTTTAAACACACTTATTTTAGTTGACAAAGTCATAATTCACATTCAACAGTCATTTACAGTCAAAAGATTAAATGTTAAAATTTCATCCATTTTGACCTTTTTGGGATCGTTCGACATGTCCGGAGTCATCGTTTTTCATTTGAAAATTGATTTTTTGGACTGTACCAAAAATGATTCAAAATGTCAATTGGATCGTGCCTCATGTTGAATAACCACTTTTTAAACCCTCAGAGTGACCAAAATTGCCATTTTTACAGAGTTTTGCTTACTCAAAAGCTTCAATTTTGACCCGTTTCAGGCACAGAAATGACTTTAAACACACTTATTTTAGTTGACAAAGTCATAATTCACATCCAACAGTCATTTACAGTCAAAAGATTAAATGTTAAAATTTCATCCATATTGACCATTTTGGGATCGTTCGACATGTCCGGAGTCATCGTTTTTCATCCGAAAATTGATTTTTTGGACTGTACCAAAAATGATTCAAAATGTCAATTGGATCGTGCCTCATGTTGAATAACCACTTTTTAAACCCTCAGAGTGACCAAAATTGCCATTTTTACAGAGTTTTGCTTACTCAAAAGCTTCAATTTTGACCCGTTTCAGGCACAGAAATGACTTTAAACACAATTATTTTAGATGACAAAGTCATAATTCACATCTAACAGTCATTTACAGTCAAAAGATTAAATGTTAAAATTTAATCCATATTGACCATTTTGGGATAGTTCGACATGTCCGGAGTCATCGTTTTTCATACGAAAATTGATTTTTTGAACTGTACCAAAAATGATTCAAAATGTCAATTGGATCGTGCCTCATGTTGAATAACCACTTTTTAAACCCTCACAGTGACCAAAATTGCCATTTTTACAGAGTTTTGCTTACTCAAAAGCTTCAATTTTGACCCGTTTCAGGCACAGAAATGACTTTAAACACACTTATTTTAGTTGACAAAGTCATAATTCACATCCAACAGTCATTTACAGTCAAAAGATTAAATGTTAAAATTTCATCCATTTTGACCTTTTTGGGATTGTTCGACATGTCCGGAGTCATCGTTTTTCATCCGAAAATTGATTTTTTGGACTGTACCAAAAATGATTCAAAATTTCAATTGGATCGTGCCTCATGTTGAATAACCACTTTTTAAACCCTCACAGTGACCAAAATTGCCATTTTTACAGAGTTTTGCTTACTCAAAAGCTTCAATTTTGACCCCTTTGAGGCACAGAAATGACTTTAAACACACTTATTTTAGTTGACAAAGTCATAATTCACATCCAACAGTCATTTAGAATCAAAAGATTAAATGTTAAAATTTCATCCATATTGACCATTTTGGGATAGTTCGACATGTCCGGAGTCATCGTTTTTCATCCGAAAATTGATTTTTTGGACTGTACCAAAAATGATTCAAAATGTCAATTGGATCGTGCCTCATGTTGAATAACCACTTTTTAAACCCTCAGAGTGACCAAAATTGCCATTTTTACAGAGTTTTGCTTACTCAAAAGCTTCAATTTTGACCCGTTTCAGGCACAGAAATGACTTTAAACACCCTTATTTTAGTTGACAAAGTCATAATTCACATCCAACAGTCATTTACAGTCAAAAGATTAAATGTTAAAATTTCATCCATTTTGACCTTTTTGGGATCGTTCGACATGTCCGGAGTCATCGTTTTTCGTTCGAAAATTGATTTTTTGGACTGTACCAAAAATGATTCAAAATGTCAATTGGATCGTGCCTCATGTTGAATAACCACTTTTTAAACCCTCAGAGTGACCAAAATTGCCATTTTTACAGAGTTTTGCTTACTCAAAAGCTTCAATTTTGACCCGTTTCAGGCACAGAAATGACTTTAAACACACTTATTTTAGTTGACAAAGTCATAATTCACATCCAACAGTCATTTACAGTCAAAAGATTAAATGTTAAAATTTCATCCATTTTGACCTTTTTGGGATCGTTCGACATGTCAGGAGTCATCGTTTTTCATCCGAAAATTGATTTTTTGGACTGTACCAAAAATGATTCAAAATGTCAATTGGATCGTGCCTCATGTTGAATAACCACTTTTTAAACCCTCACAGTGACAAAAATTGCCATTTTTACAGAGTTTTGCTTACTCAAAAGCTTCAATTTTGACCCGTTTCAGGCACAGAAATGACTTTAAACACACTTATTTTAGTTGACAAAGTCATAATTCACATCCAACAGTCATTTACAGTCAAAAGATTAAATGTTAAAATTTCATCCATTTTGACCTTTTTGGGATCGTTCGACATGTCCGGAGTCATCGCTTTTCATTCGAAAATTGATTTTTTGGACTGTACCAAAAATGATTCAAAATGTCAATTGGATCGTGCCTCATGTTGAATAACCACTTTTTAAACCCTCAGAGTGACCAAAATTGCCATTTTTACAGAGTTTTGCTCACTCAAAAGCTTCAATTTTGACCCGTTTCAGGCACAGAAATGACTTTAAACACACTTATTTTAGTTGACAAAGTCATAATTCACATCCAACAGTCATTTACAGTCAAAAGATTAAATGTTAAAATTTCATCCATATTGACCATTTTGGGATCGTTCGACATGTCCGGAGTCATCGTTTTTCATCCGAAAATTGATTTTTTGGACTGTACCAAAAATGATTCAAAATTTCAATTGGATCGTGCCTCATGTTGAATAACCACTTTTTAAACCCTCACAGTGACCAAAATTGCCATTTTTACAGAGTTTTGCCTACTCAAAAGCTTCAATTTTGACCCCTTTGAGGCACAGAAATGACTTTAAACACACTTATTTTAGTTGACAAAGTCATAATTCACATCCAACAGGCATTTAGAATCAAAAGATTAAATGTTAAAATTTCATCCATATTGACCATTTTGGGATAGTTCGACATGTCCGGAGTCATCGTTTTTCATCCGAAAATTGATTTTTTGGACTGTACCAAAAATGATTCAAAATGTCAATTGGATCGTGCCTCATGTTGAATAACCACTTTTTAAACCCTCAGAGTGACCAAAATTGCCATTTTTACAGAGTTTTGCTTACTCAAAAGCTTCAATTTTGACCCGTTTCAGGCACGGAAATGACTTTAAACACACTTATTTTAGTTGACAAAGTCATAATTCACATCCAACTGTCATTTACAGTCAAAAGATTAAATGTTAAAATTTCATCCATATTGACCATTTTGGGATCGTTCGACATGTCCGGAGTCATCGTTTTTCATCCGAAAATTGATTTTTTGGACTGTACCAAAAATGATTCAAAATGTCAATTGGATCGTGCCTCATGTTGAATAACCACTTTTTAAACCCTCAGAGTGACCAAAATTGCCATTTTTACAGAGTTTTGCTTACTCAAAAGCTTCAATTTTGACCCGTTTCAGGCACAGAAATGACTTTAAACACACTTATTTTAGTTGACAAAGTCATAATTCACATCCAACAGTCATTTACAGTCAAAAGATTAAATGTTAAAATTTCATCCATTTTGACCTTTTTGGGATCGTTCGACATGTCCGGAGTCATCGTTTTTCATCCGAAAATTGATTTTTTGGACTGTACCAAAAATGATTCAAAATGTCAATTGGATCGTGCCTCATGTTGAATAACCACTTTTTAAACCCTCAGAGTGACCAAAATTGCCATTTTTACAGAGTTTTGCTTACTCAAAAGCTTCAATTTTGACCCGTTTCAGGCACAGAAATGACTTTAAACACACTTATTTTAGTTGACAAAGTCATAATTCACATCCAACAGTCATTTACAGTCAAAAGATTAAATGTTAAAATTTCATCCATATTGACCATTTTGGGATCGTTCGACATGTCCGGAGTCATTGTTTTTCATCCGAAAATTGATTTTTTGGACTGTACCAAAAATGATTCAAAATGTCAATTGGATCGTGCCTCATGTTGAATAACCACTTTTTAAACCCTCAGAGTGACCAAAATTGCCATTTTTACAGAGTTTTGCTTACTCAAAAGCTTCAATTTTGACCCGTTTCAGGCACAGAAATGACTTTAAACACACTTATTTTAGTTGACAAAGTCATAATTCACATCCAACAGTCATTTACAGTCAAAAGATTAAATGTTAAAATTTCATCCATATTGACCATTTTGGGATAGTTCGACATGTCCGGAGTCATCGTTTTTCATCCGAAAATTGATTTTTTGGACTGTACCAAAAATGATTCAAAATGTCAATTGGATCGTGCCTCATGTTGAATAACCACTTTTTAAACCCTCACAGTGACCAAAATTGCCATTTTTACAGAGTTTTGCTTACTCAAAAGCTTCAATTTTGACCCGTTTCAGGCACAGAAATGACTTTAAACACACTTATTTTAGTTGACAAAGTCATAATTCACAACCAACAGTCATTTACAGTCAAAAGATTAAATGTTAAAATTTCATCCATTTTGACCTTTTTGGGATTGTTCGACATGTCCGGAGTCATCGTTTTTCATCCGAAAATTGATTTTTTGGA
Organism: Lissotriton vulgaris; assembly: GCF_964263255.1. NCBI lineage: Eukaryota > Metazoa > Chordata > Amphibia > Caudata > Salamandridae > Lissotriton > Lissotriton vulgaris. The sequence continues at coordinate 238,372 of NW_028252450.1, forward strand.
CTGTACCAAAAATGATTCAAAATTTCAATTGGATCGTGCCTCATGTTGAATAACCACTTTTTAAACCCTCACAGTGACCAAAATTGCCATTTTTACAGAGTTTTGCTTACTCAAAAGCTTCAATTTTGACCCGTTTCAGGCACAGAAATGACTTTAAACACACTTATTTTAGTTGACAAAGTCATAATTCACATCTAACAGTCATTTACAGTCAAAAGATTAAATGTTAAAATTTCATCCATATTGACCATTTTGGGATAGTTCGACATGTCCGGAGTCATCGTTTTTCATCCGAAAATTGATTTTTTGGACTGTACCAAAAATGATTCAAAATGTCAATTGGATCGTGCCTCATGTTGAATAACCACTTTTTAAACCCTCACAGTGACCAAAATTGCCATTTTTACAGAGTTTTGCTTACTCAAAAGCTTCAATTTTGACCCGTTTCAGGCACAGAAATGACTTTAAACACACTTATTTTAGTTGACAAAGTCATAATTCACATCCAACAGTCATTTACAGTCAAAAGATTAAATGTTAAAATTTCATCCATTTTGACCTTTTTGGGATTGTTCGACATATCCGGAGTCATCGTTTTTCATCCGAAAATTGATTTTTTGGACTGTACCAAAAATGATTCAAAATTTCAATTGGATCGTGCCTCATGTTGAATAACCACTTTTTAAACCCTCACAGTGACCAAAATTGCCATTTTTACAGAGTTTTGCTTACTCAAAAGCTTCAATTTTGACCCCTTTGAGGCACAGAAATGACTTTAAACACACTTATTTTAGTTGACAAAGTCATAATTCACATCCAACAGTCATTTAGAATCAAAAGATTAAATGTTAAAATTTCATCCATATTGACCATTTTGGGATAGTTCGACATGTCCGGAGTCATCGTTTTTCATCCGAAAATTGATTTTTTGGACTGTACCAAAAATGATTCAAACTGTCAATTGGATCGTGCCTCATGTTGAATAACCACTTTTTAAACCCTCAGAGTGACCAAAATTGCCATTTTTACAGAGTTTTGCTTACTCAAAAGCTTCAATTTTGACCCGTTTCAGGCACAGAAAGGACTTTAAACACACTTATTTTAGTTGACAAAGTCATAATTCACATCCAACAGTCATTTACAGTCAAAAGATTAAATGTTAAAATTTCATCCATATTGACCATTTTGGGATAGTTCGACATGTCCGGAGTCATCGTTTTTCATCCGAAAATTGATTTTTTGGACTGTACCAAAAATGATTCAAAATGTCAATTGGATCGTGCCTCATGTTGAATAACCACTTTTTAAACCCTCAGAGTGACCAAAATTGCCATTTTTACAGAGTTTTGCTTACTCAAAAGCTTCAATTTTGACCCGTTTAGGGCACAGAAATGACTTTAAACACACTTATTTTAGTTGACAAAGTAATAATTCACATCCAGCAGTCATTTACAGTCAAAAGATTAAATGTTAAAATTTCATCCATATTGACCTTTTTGGGATTGTTCGACATGTCCGGAGTCATCGTTTTTCATCCGAAAATTGATTTTTTGGACTGTACCAAAAATGATTCAAAATTTCAATTGGATCGTGCCTCATGTTGAATAACCACTTTTTAAACCCTCACAGTGACCAAAATTGCCATTTTTACAGAGTTTTGCTTACTCAAAAGCTTCAATTTTGACCCCTTTGAGGCACAGAAATGACTTTAAACACACTTATTTTAGTTGACAAAGTCATAATTCACATCCAACAGTCATTTAGAATCAAAAGATTAAATGTTAAAATTTCATCCATATTGACCATTTTGGGATAGTTCGACATGTCCGGAGTCATCGTTTTTCATCCGAAAATTGATTTTTTGGACTGTACCAAAATTGATTCAAAATGTCAATTGGATCGTGCCTCATGTTGAATAACCACTTTTTAAACCCTCAGAGTGACCGAAATTGCCATTTTTACAGAGTTTTGCTTACTCAAAAGCTTCAATTTTGACCCGTTTCAGGCACAGAAATGACTTTAAACACACTTATTTTAGTTGACAAAGTCATAATTCACATCTAACAGTCATTTACAGTCAAAAGATTAAATGTTAAAATTTCATCCATATTGACCATTTTGGGATAGTTCGACATGTCCGGAGTCATCGTTTTTCATCCGAAAATTGATTTTTTGGACTGTACCAAAAATGATTCAAAATGTCAATTGGATCGTGCCTCATGTTGAATAACCACTTTTTAAACCCTCACAGTGACCAAAATTGCCATTTTTACAGAGTTTTGCTTACTCAAAAGCTTCAATTTTGACCCGTTTCAGGCACAGAAATGACTTTAAACACACTTATTTTAGTTGACAAAGTCATAATTCACATCCAACAGTCATTTACAGTCAAAAGATTAAATGTTAAAATTTCATCCATTTTGACCTTTTTGGGATTGTTCGACATATCCGGAGTCATCGTTTTTCATCCGAAAATTGATTTTTTGGACTGTACCAAAAATGATTCAAAATTTCAATTGGATCGTGCCTCATGTTGAATAACCACTTTTTAAACCCTCACAGTGACCAAAATTGCCATTTTTACAGAGTTTTGCTTACTCAAAAGCTTCAATTTTGACCCCTTTGAGGCACAGAAATGACTTTAAACACACTTATTTTAGTTGACAAAGTCATAATTCACATCCAACAGTCATTTAGAATCAAAAGATTAAATGTTAAAATTTCATCCATATTGACCATTTTGGGATAGTTCGACATGTCCGGAGTCATCGTTTTTCATCCGAAAATTGATTTTTTGGACTGTACCAAAAATGATTCAAACTGTCAATTGGATCGTGCCTCATGTTGAATAACCACTTTTTAAACCCTCAGAGTGACCAAAATTGCCATTTTTACAGAGTTTTGCTTACTCAAAAGCTTCAATTTTGACCCGTTTCAGGCACAGAAAGGACTTTAAACACACTTATTTTAGTTGACAAAGTCATAATTCACATCCAACAGTCATTTAGAGTCAAAAGATTAAATGTTAAAATTTCATCCATATTGACCATTTTGGGATAGTTCGACATGTCCGGAGTCATCGTTTTTCATCCGAAAATTGATTTTTTGGACTGTACCAAAAATGATTCAAAATGTCAATTGGATCGTGCCTCATGTTGAATAACCACTTTTTAAACCCTCAGAGTGACCAAAATTGCCATTTTTACAGAGTTTTGCTTACTCAAAAGCTTCAATTTTGACCCGTTTAGGGCACAGAAATGACTTTAAACACACTTATTTTAGTTGACAAAGTAATAATTCACATCCAACAGTCATTTACAGTCAAAAGATTAAATGTTAAAATTTCATCCATATTGACCTTTTTGGGATTGTTCGACATGTCCGGAGTCATCGTTTTTCATCCGAAAATTGATTTTTTGGACTGTACCAAAAATGATTCAAAATTTCAATTGGATCGTGCCTCATGTTGAATAACCACTTTTTAAACCCTCACAGTGACCAAAATTGCCATTTTTACAGAGTTTTGCTTACTCAAAAGCTTCAATTTTGACCCCTTTGAGGCACAGAAATGACTTTAAACACACTTATTTTAGTTGACAAAGTCATAATTCACATCCAACAGTCATTTAGAATCAAAAGATTAAATGTTAAAATTTCATCCATATTGACCATTTTGGGATAGTTCGACATGTCCGGAGTCATCGTTTTTCATCCGAAAATTGATTTTTTGGACTGTACCAAAATTGATTCAAAATGTCAATTGGATCGTGCCTCATGTTGAATAACCACTTTTTAAACCCTCAGAGTGACCGAAATTGCCATTTTTACAGAGTTTTGCTTACTCAAAAGCTTCAATTTTGACCCGTTTCAGGCACAGAAATGACTTTAAACACACTTATTTTAGTTGACAAAGTCATAATTCACATCCAACTGTCATTTACAGTCAAAAGATTAAATGTTAAAATTTCATCCATATTGACCATTTGGGGATCGTTCGACATGTCCGGAGTCATCGTTTTTCATCCGAAAATTGATTTTTTGGACTGTACCAAAAATGATTCAAAATGTCAATTGGATCGTGCCTCATGTTGAATAACCACTTTTTAAACCCTCAGAGTGACCAAAATTGCCATTTTTACAGAGTTTTGCTTACTCAAAAGCTTCAATTTTGACCCGTTTCAGGCACAGAAATGACTTTAAACACACTTATTTTAGTTGACAAAGTCATAATTCACATCCAACAGTCATTTACAGTCAAAAGATTAAATGTTAAAATTTCATCCATTTTGACCTTTTTGGGATCGTTCGACATGTCCGGAGTCATCGTTTTTCATCCGAAAATTGATTTTTTGGACTGTACCAAAAATGATTCAAAATGTCAATTGGATCGTGCCTCATGTTGAATAACCACTTTTTAAACCCTCAGAGTGACCAAAATTGCCATTTTTACAGAGTTTTGCTTACTCAAAAGCTTCAATTTTGACCCGTTTCAGGCACAGAAATGACTTTAAACACACTTATTTTAGTTGACAAAGTCATAATTCACATCCAACAGTCATTTACAGTCAAAAGATTAAATGTTAAAATTTCATCCATATTGACCATTTTGGGATCGTTCGACATGTCCGGAGTCATTGTTTTTCATCCGAAAATTGATTTTTTGGACTGTACCAAAAATGATTCAAAATGTCAATTGGATCGTGCCTCATGTTGAATAACCACTTTTTAAACCCTCAGAGTGACCAAAATTGCCATTTTTACAGAGTTTTGCTTACTCAAAAGCTTCAATTTTGACCCGTTTCAGGCACAGAAATGACTTTAAACACACTTATTTTAGTTGACAAAGTCATAATTCACATCCAACAGTCATTTACAGTCAAAAGATTAAATGTTAAAATTTCATCCATATTGACCATTTTGGGATAGTTCGACATGTCCGGAGTCATCGTTTTTCATCCGAAAATTGATTTTTTGGACTGTACCAAAAATGATTCAAAATGTCAATTGGATCGTGCCTCATGTTGAATAACCACTTTTTAAACCCTCACAGTGACCAAAATTGCCATTTTTACAGAGTTTTGCTTACTCAAAAGCTTCAATTTTGACCCGTTTCAGGCACAGAAATGACTTTAAACACACTTATTTTAGTTGACAAAGTCATAATTCACATCTAACAGTCATTTACAGTCAAAAGATTAAATGTTAAAATTTCATCCATATTGACCATTTTGGGATAGTTCGACATGTCCGGAGTCATCGTTTTTCATCCGAAAATTGATTTTTTGGACTGTACCAAAAATGATTCAAAATGTCAATTGGATCGTGCCTCATGTTGAATAACCACTTTTTAAACCCTCACAGTGACCAAAATTGCCATTTTTACAGAGTTTTGCTTACTCAAAAGCTTCAATTTTGACCCGTTTCAGGCACAGAAATGACTTTAAACACACTTATTTTAGTTGACAAAGTCATAATTCACATCCAACAGTCATTTACAGTCAAAAGATTAAATGTTAAAATTTCATCCATTTTGACCTTTTTGGGATTGTTCGACATATCCGGAGTCATCGTTTTTCATCCGAAAATTGATTTTTTGGACTGTACCAAAAATGATTCAAAATTTCAATTGGATCGTGCCTCATGTTGAATAACCACTTTTTAAACCCTCACAGTGACCAAAATTGCCATTTTTACAGAGTTTTGCTTACTCAAAAGCTTCAATTTTGACCCCTTTGAGGCACAGAAATGACTTTAAACACACTTATTTTAGTTGACAAAGTCATAATTCACATCCAACAGTCATTTAGAATCAAAAGATTAAATGTTAAAATTTCATCCATATTGACCATTTTGGGATAGTTCGACATGTCCGGAGTCATCGTTTTTCATCCGAAAATTGATTTTTTGGACTGTACCAAAAATGATTCAAACTGTCAATTGGATCGTGCCTCATGTTGAATAACCACTTTTTAAACCCTCAGAGTGACCAAAATTGCCATTTTTACAGAGTTTTGCTTACTCAAAAGCTTCAATTTTGACCCGTTTCAGGCACAGAAAGGACTTTAAACACACTTATTTTAGTTGACAAAGTCATAATTCACATCCAACAGTCATTTACAGTCAAAAGATTAAATGTTAAAATTTCATCCATATTGACCATTTTGGGATAGTTCGACATGTCCGGAGTCATCGTTTTTCATCCGAAAATTGATTTTTTGGACTGTACCAAAAATGATTCAAAATGTCAATTGGATCGTGCCTCATGTTGAATAACCACTTTTTAAACCCTCAGAGTGACCAAAATTGCCATTTTTACAGAGTTTTGCTTACTCAAAAGCTTCAATTTTGACCCGTTTAGGGCACAGAAATGACTTTAAACACACTTATTTTAGTTGACAAAGTAATAATTCACATCCAGCAGTCATTTACAGTCAAAAGATTAAATGTTAAAATTTCATCCATATTGACCTTTTTGGGATTGTTCGACATGTCCGGAGTCATCGTTTTTCATCCGAAAATTGATTTTTTGGACTGTACCAAAAATGATTCAAAATTTCAATTGGATCGTGCCTCATGTTGAATAACCACTTTTTAAACCCTCACAGTGACCAAAATTGCCATTTTTACAGAGTTTTGCTTACTCAAAAGCTTCAATTTTGACCCCTTTGAGGCACAGAAATGACTTTAAACACACTTATTTTAGTTGACAAAGTCATAATTCACATCCAACAGTCATTTAGAATCAAAAGATTAAATGTTAAAATTTCATCCATATTGACCATTTTGGGATAGTTCGACATGTCCGGAGTCATCGTTTTTCATCCGAAAATTGATTTTTTGGACTGTACCAAAATTGATTCAAAATGTCAATTGGATCGTGCCTCATGTTGAATAACCACTTTTTAAACCCTCAGAGTGACCGAAATTGCCATTTTTACAGAGTTTTGCTTACTCAAAAGCTTCAATTTTGACCCGTTTCAGGCACAGAAATGACTTTAAACACACTTATTTTAGTTGACAAAGTCATAATTCACATCTAACAGTCATTTACAGTCAAAAGATTAAATGTTAAAATTTCATCCATATTGACCATTTTGGGATAGTTCGACATGTCCGGAGTCATCGTTTTTCATCCGAAAATTGATTTTTTGGACTGTACCAAAAATGATTCAAAATGTCAATTGGATCGTGCCTCATGTTGAATAACCACTTTTTAAACCCTCACAGTGACCAAAATTGCCATTTTTACAGAGTTTTGCTTACTCAAAAGCTTCAATTTTGACCCGTTTCAGGCACAGAAATGACTTTAAACACACTTATTTTAGTTGACAAAGTCATAATTCACATCCAACAGTCATTTACAGTCAAAAGATTAAATGTTAAAATTTCATCCATTTTGACCTTTTTGGGATTGTTCGACATATCCGGAGTCATCGTTTTTCATCCGAAAATTGATTTTTTGGACTGTACCAAAAATGATTCAAAATTTCAATTGGATCGTGCCTCATGTTGAATAACCACTTTTTAAACCCTCACAGTGACCAAAATTGCCATTTTTACAGAGTTTTGCTTACTCAAAAGCTTCAATTTTGACCCCTTTGAGGCACAGAAATGACTTTAAACACACTTATTTTAGTTGACAAAGTCATAATTCACATCCAACAGTCATTTAGAATCAAAAGATTAAATGTTAAAATTTCATCCATATTGACCATTTTGGGATAGTTCGACATGTCCGGAGTCATCGTTTTTCATCCGAAAATTGATTTTTTGGACTGTACCAAAAATGATTCAAACTGTCAATTGGATCGTGCCTCATGTTGAATAACCACTTTTTAAACCCTCAGAGTGACCAAAATTGCCATTTTTACAGAGTTTTGCTTACTCAAAAGCTTCAATTTTGACCCGTTTCAGGCACAGAAAGGACTTTAAACACACTTATTTTAGTTGACAAAGTCATAATTCACATCCAACAGTCATTTACAGTCAAAAGATTAAATGTTAAAATTTCATCCATATTGACCATTTTGGGATAGTTCGACATGTCCGGAGTCATCGTTTTTCATCCGAAAATTGATTTTTTGGACTGTACCAAAAATGATTCAAAATGTCAATTGGATCGTGCCTCATGTTGAATAACCACTTTTTAAACCCTCAGAGTGACCAAAATTGCCATTTTTACAGAGTTTTGCTTACTCAAAAGCTTCAATTTTGACCCGTTTAGGGCACAGAAATGACTTTAAACACACTTATTTTAGTTGACAAAGTAATAATTCACATCCAACAGTCATTTACAGTCAAAAGATTAAATGTTAAAATTTCATCCATATTGACCTTTTTGGGATTGTTCGACATGTCCGGAGTCATCGTTTTTCATCCGAAAATTGATTTTTTGGACTGTACCAAAAATGATTCAAAATTTCAATTGGATCGTGCCTCATGTTGAATAACCACTTTTTAAACCCTCACAGTGACCAAAATTGCCATTTTTACAGAGTTTTGCTTACTCAAAAGCTTCAATTTTGACCCCTTTGAGGCACAGAAATGACTTTAAACACACTTATTTTAGTTGACAAAGTCATAATTCACATCCAACAGTCATTTAGAATCAAAAGATTAAATGTTAAAATTTCATCCATATTGACCATTTTGGGATAGTTCGACATGTCCGGAGTCATCGTTTTTCATCCGAAAATTGATTTTTTGGACTGTACCAAAATTGATTCAAAATGTCAATTGGATCGTGCCTCATGTTGAATAACCACTTTTTAAACCCTCAGAGTGACCGAAATTGCCATTTTTACAGAGTTTTGCTTACTCAAAAGCTTCAATTTTGACCCGTTTCAGGCACAGAAATGACTTTAAACACACTTATTTTAGTTGACAAAGTCATAATTCACATCCAACTGTCATTTACAGTCAAAAGATTAAATGTTAAAATTTCATCCATATTGACCATTTTGGGATCGTTCGACATGTCCGGAGTCATCGTTTTTCATCCGAAAATTGATTTTTTGGACTGTACCAAAAATGATTCAAAATGTCAATTGGATCGTGCCTCATGTTGAATAACCACTTTTTAAACCCTCAGAGTGACCAAAATTGCCATTTTTACAGAGTTTTGCTTACTCAAAAGCTTCAATTTTGACCCGTTTCAGGCACAGAAATGACTTTAAACACACTTATTTTAGTTGACAAAGTCATAATTCACATCCAACAGTCATTTACAGTCAAAAGATTAAATGTTAAAATTTCATCCATTTTGACCTTTTTGGGATCGTTCGACATGTCCGGAGTCATCGTTTTTCATCCGAAAATTGATTTTTTGGACTGTACCAAAAATGATTCAAAATGTCAATTGGATCGTGCCTCATGTTGAATAACCACTTTTTAAACCCTCAGAGTGACCAAAATTGCCATTTTTACAGAGTTTTGCTTACTCAAAAGCTTCAATTTTGACCCGTTTCAGGCACAGAAATGACTTTAAACACACTTATTTTAGTTGACAAAGTCATAATTCACATCCAACAGTCATTTACAGTCAAAAGATTAAATGTTAAAATTTCATCCATATTGACCATTTTGGGATCGTTCGACATGTCCGGAGTCATTGTTTTTCATCCGAAAATTGATTTTTTGGACTGTACCAAAAATGATTCAAAATGTCAATTGGATCGTGCCTCATGTTGAATAACCACTTTTTAAACCCTCAGAGTGACCAAAATTGCCATTTTTACAGAGTTTTGCTTACTCAAAAGCTTCAATTTTGACCCGTTTCAGGCACAGAAATGACTTTAAACACACTTATTTTAGTTGACAAAGTCATAATTCACATCCAACAGTCATTTACAGTCAAAAGATTAAATGTTAAAATTTCATCCATATTGACCATTTTGGGATAGTTCGACATGTCCGGAGTCATCGTTTTTCATCCGAAAATTGATTTTTTGGACTGTACCAAAAATGATTCAAAATGTCAATTGGATCGTGCCTCATGTTGAATAACCACTTTTTAAACCCTCACAGTGACCAAAATTGCCATTTTTACAGAGTTTTGCTTACTCAAAAGCTTCAATTTTGACCCGTTTCAGGCACAGAAATGACTTTAAACACACTTATTTTAGTTGACAAAGTCATAATTCACAACCAACAGTCATTTACAGTCAAAAGATTAAATGTTAAAATTTCATCCATTTTGACCTTTTTGGGATTGTTCGACATGTCCGGAGTCATCGTTTTTCATCCGAAAATTGATTTTTTGGACTGTACCAAAAATGATTCAAAATTTCAATTGGATCGTGCCTCATGTTGAATAACCACTTTTTAAACCCTCACAGTGACCAAAATTGCCATTTTTACAGAGTTTTGCTTACTCAAAAGCTTCAATTTTGACCCGTTTCAGGCACAGAAATGACTTTAAACACACTTATTTTAGTTGACAAAGTCATAATTCACATCTAACAGTCATTTACAGTCAAAAGATTAAATGTTAAAATTTCATCCATATTGACCATTTTGGGATCGTTCGACATGTCCGGAGTCATCGTTTTTCATCCGAAAATTGATTTTTTGGACTGTACCAAAAATGATTCAAAATGTCAATTGGATCGTGCCTCATGTTGAATAACCACTTTTTAAACCCTCAGAGTGACCAAAATTGCCATTTTTACAGAGTTTTGCTTACTCAAAAGCTTCAATTTTGACCCGTTTCAGGCACAGAAATGACTTTAAACACACTTATTTTAGTTGACAAAGTCATAATTCACATCCAACAGTCATTTACAGTCAAAAGATTAAATGTTAAAATTTCATCCATTTTGACCTTTTTGGGATCGTTCGACATGTCCGGAGTCATCGTTTTTCATCCGAAAATTGATTTTTTGGACTGTACCAAAAATGATTCAAAATGTCAATTGGATCGTGCCTCATGTTGAATAACCACTTTTTAAACCCTCAGAGTGACCAAAATTGCCATTTTTACAGAGTTTTGCTTACTCAAAAGCTTCAATTTTGACCCGTTTCAGGCACAGAAATGACTTTAAACACACTTATTTTAGTTGACAAAGTCATAATTCACATCCAACAGTCATTTACAGTCAAAAGATTAAATGTTAAAATTTCATCCATATTGACCATTTTGGGATCGTTCGACATGTCCGGAGTCATTGTTTTTCATCCGAAAATTGATTTTTTGGACTGTACCAAAAATGATTCAAAATGTCAATTGGATCGTGCCTCATGTTGAATAACCACTTTTTAAACCCTCAGAGTGACCAAAATTGCCATTTTTACAGAGTTTTGCTTACTCAAAAGCTTCAATTTTGACCCGTTTCAGGCACAGAAATGACTTTAAACACACTTATTTTAGTTGACAAAGTCATAATTCACATCCAACAGTCATTTACAGTCAAAAGATTAAATGTTAAAATTTCATCCATATTGACCATTTTGGGATAGTTCGACATGTCCGGAGTCATCGTTTTTCATCCGAAAATTGATTTTTTGGACTGTACCAAAAATGATTCAAAATGTCAATTGGATCGTGCCTCATGTTGAATAACCACTTTTTAAACCCTCACAGTGACCAAAATTGCCATTTTTACAGAGTTTTGCTTACTCAAAAGCTTCAATTTTGACCCGTTTCAGGCACAGAAATGACTTTAAACACACTTATTTTAGTTGACAAAGTCATAATTCACAACCAACAGTCATTTACAGTCAAAAGATTAAATGTTAAAATTTCATCCATTTTGACCTTTTTGGGATTGTCCGACATGTCCGGAGTCATCGTTTTTCATCCGAAAATTGATTTTTTGGACTGTACCAAAAATGATTCAAAATTTCAATTGGATCGTGCCTCATGTTGAATAACCACTTTTTAAACCCTCACAGTGACCAAAATTGCCATTTTTACAGAGTTTTGCTTACTCAAAAGCTTCAATTTTGACCCGTTTCAGGCACAGAAATGACTTTAAACACACTTATTTTAGTTGACAAAGTCATAATTCACATCTAACAGTCATTTACAGTCAAAAGATTAAATGTTAAAATTTCATCCATATTGACCATTTTGGGATAGTTCGACATGTCCGGAGTCATCGTTTTTCATCCGAAAATTGATTTTTTGGACTGTACCAAAAATGATTCAAAATGTCAATTGGATCGTGCCTCATGTTGAATAACCACTTTTTAAACCCTCACAGTGACCAAAATTGCCATTTTTACAGAGTTTTGCTTACTCAAAAGCTTCAATTTTGACCCGTTTCAGGCACAGAAATGACTTTAAACACACTTATTTTAGTTGACAAAGTCATAATTCACATCCAACAGTCATTTACAGTCAAAAGATTAAATGTTAAAATTTCATCCATTTTGACCTTTTTGGGATTGTTCGACATATCCGGAGTCATCGTTTTTCATCCGAAAATTGATTTTTTGGACTGTACCAAAAATGATTCAAAATTTCAATTGGATCGTGCCTCATGTTGAATAACCACTTTTTAAACCCTCACAGTGACCAAAATTGCCATTTTTACAGAGTTTTGCTTACTCAAAAGCTTCAATTTTGACCCCTTTGAGGCACAGAAATGACTTTAAACACACTTATTTTAGTTGACAAAGTCATAATTCACATCCAACAGTCATTTAGAATCAAAAGATTAAATGTTAAAATTTCATCCATATTGACCATTTTGGGATAGTTCGACATGTCCGGAGTCATCGTTTTTCATCCGAAAATTGATTTTTTGGACTGTACCAAAAATGATTCAAACTGTCAATTGGATCGTGCCTCATGTTGAATAACCACTTTTTAAACCCTCAGAGTGACCAAAATTGCCATTTTTACAGAGTTTTGCTTACTCAAAAGCTTCAATTTTGACCCGTTTCAGGCACAGAAAGGACTTTAAACACACTTATTTTAGTTGACAAAGTCATAATTCACATCCAACAGTCATTTACAGTCAAAAGATTAAATGTTAAAATTTCATCCATATTGACCATTTTGGGATAGTTCGACATGTCCGGAGTCATCGTTTTTCATCCGAAAATTGATTTTTTGGACTGTACCAAAAATGATTCAAAATGTCAATTGGATCGTGCCTCATGTTGAATAACCACTTTTTAAACCCTCAGAGTGACCAAAATTGCCATTTTTACAGAGTTTTGCTTACTCAAAAGCTTCAATTTTGACCCGTTTAGGGCACAGAAATGACTTTAAACACACTTATTTTAGTTGACAAAGTAATAATTCACATCCAACAGTCATTTACAGTCAAAAGATTAAATGTTAAAATTTCATCCATATTGACCTTTTTGGGATTGTTCGACATGTCCGGAGTCATCGTTTTTCATCCGAAAATTGATTTTTTGGACTGTACCAAAAATGATTCAAAATTTCAATTGGATCGTGCCTCATGTTGAATAACCACTTTTTAAACCCTCACAGTGACCAAAATTGCCATTTTTACAGAGTTTTGCTTACTCAAAAGCTTCAATTTTGACCCCTTTGAGGCACAGAAATGACTTTAAACACACTTATTTTAGTTGACAAAGTCATAATTCACATCCAACAGTCATTTAGAATCAAAAGATTAAATGTTAAAATTTCATCCATATTGACCATTTTGGGATAGTTCGACATGTCCGGAGTCATCGTTTTTCATCCGAAAATTGATTTTTTGGACTGTACCAAAATTGATTCAAAATGTCAATTGGATCGTGCCTCATGTTGAATAACCACTTTTTAAACCCTCAGAGTGACCGAAATTGCCATTTTTACAGAGTTTTGCTTACTCAAAAGCTTCAATTTTGACCCGTTTCAGGCACAGAAATGACTTTAAACACACTTATTTTAGTTGACAAAGTCATAATTCACATCCAACTGTCATTTACAGTCAAAAGATTAAATGTTAAAATTTCATCCATATTGACCATTTTGGGATCGTTCGACATGTCCGGAGTCATCGTTTTTCATCCGAAAATTGATTTTTTGGACTGTACCAAAAATGATTCAAAATGTCAATTGGATCGTGCCTCATGTTGAATAACCACTTTTTAAACCCTCAGAGTGACCAAAATTGCCATTTTTACAGAGTTTTGCTTACTCAAAAGCTTCAATTTTGACCCGTTTCAGGCACAGAAATGACTTTAAACACACTTATTTTAGTTGACAAAGTCATAATTCACATCCAACAGTCATTTACAGTCAAAAGATTAAATGTTAAAATTTCATCCATTTTGACCTTTTTGGGATCGTTCGACATGTCCGGAGTCATCGTTTTTCATCCGAAAATTGATTTTTTGGACTGTACCAAAAATGATTCAAAATGTCAATTGGATCGTGCCTCATGTTGAATAACCACTTTTTAAACCCTCAGAGTGACCAAAATTGCCATTTTTACAGAGTTTTGCTTACTCAAAAGCTTCAATTTTGACCCGTTTCAGGCACAGAAATGACTTTAAACACACTTATTTTAGTTGACAAAGTCATAATTCACATCCAACAGTCATTTACAGTCAAAAGATTAAATGTTAAAATTTCATCCATATTGACCATTTTGGGATCGTTCGGCATGTCCGGAGTCATTGTTTTTCATCCGAAAATTGATTTTTTGGACTGTACCAAAAATGATTCAAAATGTCAATTGGATCGTGCCTCATGTTGAATAACCACTTTTTAAACCCTCAGAGTGACCAAAATTGCCATTTTTACAGAGTTTTGCTTACTCAAAAGCTTCAATTTTGACCCGTTTCAGGCACAGAAATGACTTTAAACACACTTATTTTAGTTGACAAAGTCATAATTCACATCCAACAGTCATTTACAGTCAAAAGATTAAATGTTAAAATTTCATCCATATTGACCATTTTGGGATAGTTCGACATGTCCGGAGTCATCGTTTTTCATCCGAAAATTGATTTTTTGGACTGTACCAAAAATGATTCAAAATGTCAATTGGATCGTGCCTCATGTTGAATAACCACTTTTTAAACCCTCACAGTGACCAAAATTGCCATTTTTACAGAGTTTTGCTTACTCAAAAGCTTCAATTTTGACCCGTTTCAGGCACAGAAATGACTTTAAACACACTTATTTTAGTTGACAAAGTCATAATTCACAACCAACAGTCATTTACAGTCAAAAGATTAAATGTTAAAATTTCATCCATTTTGACCTTTTTGGGATTGTTCGACATGTCCGGAGTCATCGTTTTTCATCCGAAAATTGATTTTTTGGACTGTACCAAAAATGATTCAAAATTTCAATTGGATCGTGCCTCATGTTGAATAACCACTTTTTAAACCCTCACAGTGACCAAAATTGCCATTTTTACAGAGTTTTGCTTACTCAAAAGCTTCAATTTTGACCCGTTTCAGGCACAGAAATGACTTTAAACACACTTATTTTAGTTGACAAAGTCATAATTCACATCTAACAGTCATTTACAGTCAAAAGATTAAATGTTAAAATTTCATCCATATTGACCATTTTGGGATAGTTCGACATGTCCGGAGTCATCGTTTTTCATCCGAAAATTGATTTTTTGGACTGCACCAAAAATGATTCAAAATGTCAATTGGATCGTGCCTCATGTTGAATAACCACTTTTTAAACCCTCACAGTGACCAAAATTGCCATTTTTACAGAGTTTTGCTTACTCAAAGCTTCAATTTTGACCCGTTTCAGGCACAGAAATGACTTTAAACACACTTATTTTAGTTGACAAAGTCATAATTCACATCCAACAGTCATTTACAGTCAAAAGATTAAATGTTAAAATTTCATCCATTTTGACCTTTTTGGGATTGTTCGACATATCCGGAGTCATCGTTTTTCATCCGAAAATTGATTTTTTGGACTGTACCAAAAATGATTCAAAATTTCAATTGGATCGTGCCTCATGTTGAATAACCACTTTTTAAACCCTCACAGTGACCAAAATTGCCATTTTTACAGAGTTTTGCTTACTCAAAAGCTTCAATTTTGACCCCTTTGAGGCACAGAAATGACTTTAAACACACTTATTTTAGTTGACAAAGTCATAATTCACATCCAACAGTCATTTAGAATCAAAAGATTAAATGTTAAAATTTCATCCATATTGACCATTTTGGGATAGTTCGACATGTCCGGAGTCATCGTTTTTCATCCGAAAATTGATTTTTTGGACTGTACCAAAATTGATTCAAAATGTCAATTGGATCGTGCCTCATGTTGAATAACCACTTTTTAAACCCTCAGAGTGACCGAAATTGCCATTTTTACAGAGTTTTGCTTACTCAAAAGCTTCAATTTTGACCCGTTTCAGGCACAGAAATGACTTTAAACACACTTATTTTAGTTGACAAAGTCATAATTCACATCCAACAGTCATTTACAGTCAAAAGATTAAATGTTAAAATTTCATCCATATTGACCATTTTGGGATCGTTCGACATGTCCGGAGTCATCGTTTTTCATCCGAAAATTGATTTTTTGGACTGTACCAAAAATGATTCATAATGTCAATTGGATCGTGCCTCATGTTGAATAACCACTTTTTAAACCCTCAGAGTGACCAAAATTGCCATTTTTACAGAGTTTTGCTTACTCAAAAGCTTCAATTTTGACCCGTTTCAGGCACAGAAATGACTTTAAACACACTTATTTTAGTTGACAAAGTCATAATTCACATCCAACAGTCATTTACAGTCAAAAAATTAAATGTTAAAATTTCATCCATTTTGACCTTTTTGGGATCGTTCGACATGTCCGGAGTCATCGTTTTTCATCCGAAAATTGATTTTTTGGACTGTACCAAAAATGATTCAAAATGTTAATTGGATCGTGCCTCATGTTGAATAACCACTTTTTAAACCCTCAGAGTGACCAAAATTGCCATTTTTACAGAGTTTTGCTTACTCAAAAGCTTCAATTTTGACCCGTTTCAGGCACAGAAATGACTTTAAACACACTTATTTTAGTTGACAAAGTCATAATTCACATCCAACAGTCATTTACAGTCAAAAGATTAAATGTTAAAATTTCATCCATATTGACCATTTTGGGATCGTTCGACATGTCCGGAGTCATCGTTTTTCATCCGAAAATTGATTTTTTGGACTGTACCAAAAATGATTCAAAATGTCAATTGGATCGTGCCTCATGTTGAATAACCACTTTTTAAACCCTCACAGTGACCAAAATTGCCATTTTTACAGAGTTTTGCTTACTCAAAAGCTTCAATTTTGACCCGTTTCAGGCACAGAAATGACTTTAAACACACTTATTTTAGTTGACAAAGTCATAATTCACATCCAACAGTCATTTACAGTCAAAAGATTAAATGTTAAAATTTCATCCATATTGACCATTTTGGGATCGTTCGACATGTCCGGAGTCATCGTTTTTCATCCGAAAATTGATTTTTTGGACTGTACCAAAAATGATTCAAAATGTCAATTGGATCGTGCCTCATGTTGAATAACCACTTTTTAAACCCTCAGAGTGACCAAAATTGCCATTTTTACAGAGTTTTGCTTACTCAAAAGCTTCAATTTTGACCCGTTTCAGGCACAGAAATGACTTTAAACACACTTATTTTAGTTGACAAAGTCATAATTCACATCCAACAGTCATTTACAGTCAAAAGATTAAATGTTAAAATTTCATCCATTTTGACCTTTTTGGGATCGTTCGACATGTCCGGAGTCATCGTTTTTCATCCGAAAATTGATTTTTTGGACTGTACCAAAAATGATTCAAAATGTCAATTGGATCGTGCCTCATGTTGAATAACCACTTTTTAAACCCTCACAGTGACAAAAATTGCCATTTTTACAGAGTTTTGCTTACTCAAAAGCTTCAATTTTGACCCGTTTCAGGCACAGAAATGACTTTAAACACACTTATTTTAGTTGACAAAGTCATAATTCACATCCAACAGTCATTTACAGTCAAAAGATTAAATGTTAAAATTTCATCCATTTTGACCTTTTTGGGATCGTTCGACATGTCCGGAGTCATCGTTTTTCATTCGAAAATTGATTTTTTGGACTGCACCAAAAATGATTCAAAATGTCAATTGGATCGTGCCTCATGTTGAATAACCACTTTTTAAACCCTCAGAGTGACCAAAATTGCCATTTTTACAGAGTTTTGCTTACTCAAAAGCTTCAATTTTGACCCGTTTCAGGCACAGAAATGACTTTAAACACACTTATTTTAGTTGACAAAGTCATAATTCACATCCAACAGTCATTTACAGTCAAAAGATTAAATGTTAAAATTTCATCCATATTGACCATTTTGGGATCGTTCGACATGTCCGGAGTCATCGTTTTTCATCCGAAAATTGATTTTTTGGACTGTACCAAAAATGATTCAAAATGTCAATTGGATCGTGCCTCATGTTGAATAACCACTTTTTAAACCCTCAGAGTGACCAAAATTGCCATTTTTACAGAGTTTTGCTTACTCAAAAGCTTAAATTTTGACCCGTTTCAGGCACAGAAATGACTTTAAACACACTTATTTTAGTTGACAAAGTCATAATTCACATCCAACAGTCATTTACAGTCAAAAGATTAAATGTTAAAATTTCATCCATATTGACCATTTTGGGATCGTTCGACATGTCCGGAGTCATCGTTTTTCATCCGAAAATTGATTTTTTTGGCTGTACCAAAAATGATTCAAAGTGTCAATTGGATCGTGCCTCATGTTGAATAACCACTTTTTAAACCCTCAGAGTGACCAAAATTGCCATTTTTACAGAGTTTTGCTTACTCAAAAGCTTCAATTTTGACCCGTTTCAGGCACAGAAATGACTTTAAACACACTTATTTTAGTTGGCAAAGTCATAATTCACATCCAACAGTCATTTACAGTCAAAAGATTAAATGTTAAAATTTCATCCATTTTGACCTTTTTGGGATCGTTCGACATGTCCGGAGTCATCGTTTTTCATCCGAAAATTGATTTTTTGGACTGTACCAAAAATGATTCAAAATTTCAATTGGATCGTGCCTCATGTTGAATAACCACTTTTTAAACCCTCACAGTGACTAAAATTGCCATTTTTACAGAGTTTTGCTTACTCAAAAGCTTCAATTTTGACCCCTTTGAGGCACAGAAATGACTTTAAACACACTTATTTTAGTTGACAAAGTCATAATTCACATCCAACAGCCATTTAGAGTCAAAAGATTAAATGTTAAAATTTCATCCATATTGACCATTTTGGGATAGTTCGACATGTCCGGAGTCATCGTTTTTCATCCGAAAATTTATTTTTTGGACTGTACCAAAAATGATTCAAAATGTCAATTGGATCGTGCCTCATGTTGAATAACCACTTTTTAAACCCTCACAGTGACCAAAATTGCCATTTTTACAGAGTTTTGCTTACTCAAAAGCTTCAATTTTGACCCGTTTCAGGCACAGAAATGACTTTAAACACACTTATTTTAGTTGACAAAGTCATAATTCACATCTAACAGTCATTTACAGTCAAAAGATTAAATGTTAAAATTTCATCCATATTGACCATTTTGGGATAGTTCGACATGTCCGGAGTCATCGTTTTTCATCCGAAAATTTATTTTTTGGACTGTACCAAAAATGATTCAAAATGTCAATTGGATCGTGCCTCATGTTGAATAACCACTTTTTAAACCCTCAGAGTGACCAAAAATGCCATTTTTACAGAGTTTTGCTTACTCAAAAGCTTCAACTTTGACCCGTTTCAGGCACAGAAATGACTTTAAACACACTTATTTTAGTTGACAAAGTCATAATTCACATCCAAGTCATTTACAGTCAAAAGATTAAATGTTAAAATTTCATCCATATTGACCATTTTGGGATCGTTCGACATGTCCGGAGTCATCGTTTTTCATCCGAAAATTGATTTTTTGGACTGTACCAAAAATGATTCAAAGTGTCAATTGGATCGTGCCTCATGTTGAATAACCACTTTTTAAACCCTCAGAGTGACCAAAATTGCCATTTTTACAGAGTTTTGCTTACTCAAAAGCTTCAATTTTGACCCGTTTCAGGCACAGAAATGACTTTAAACACACTTATTTTAGTTGGCAAAGTCATAATTCACATCCAACAGTCATTTACAGTCAAAAGATTAAATGTTAAAATTTCATCCATTTTGACCTTTTTGGGATCGTTCGACATGTCCGGAGTCATCGTTTTTCATCCGAAAATTGATTTTTTGGACTGTACCAAAAATGATTCAAAATTTCAATTGGATCGTGCCTCATGTTGAATAACCACTTTTTAAACCCTCACAGTGACTAAAATTGCCATTTTTACAGAGTTTTGCTTACTCAAAAGCTTCAATTTTGACCCGTTTCAGGCACAGAAATGACTTTAAACACACTTATTTTAGTTGACAAAGTCATAATTCACATCCAACAGTCATTTACAGTCAAAAGATTAAATGTTAAAATTTCATCCATATTGACCATTTTGGGATCGTTCGACATGTCCGGAGTCATCGTTTTTCATCCGAAAATTGATTTTTTGGACTGTACCAAAAGTGATTCAAAATGTCAATTGGATCGTGCCTCATGTTGAATAACCACTTTTTAAACCCTCAGAGTGACCAAAATTGCCATTTTTACAGAGTTTTGCTTACTCAAAAGCTTCAATTTTGACCCGTTTCAGGCACAGAAATGACTTTAAACACACTTATTTTAGTTGACAAAGTCATAATTCACATCCAACAGTCATTTACAGTCAAAAGATTAAATGTTAAAATGTCATCCATTTTGACCTTTTTGGGATTGTTCGACATGTCCGGAGTCATCGTTTTTCATCCGAAAATTGATTTTTTGGACTGTACCAAAAATGATTCAAAATTTCAATTGGATCGTGCTTCATGTTGAATAACCACTTTTTAAATCCTCACAGTGACCAAAATTGCCATTTTTACAGAGTTTTGCTTACTCAAAAGCTTCAATTTTGACCCGTTTCAGGCACAGAAATGACTTTAAACACACTTATTTTAGTTGACAAAGTCATAATTCACATCTAACAGTCATTTACAGTCAAAAGATTAAATGTTAAAATTTCATCCATTTTGACCTTTTTGGGATTGTTCGACATGTCCGGAGTCATCGTTTTTCATCCGAAAATTGATTTTTTGGACTGTACCAAAAATGATTCAAAATTTCAATTGGATCGTGCCTCATGTTGAATAACCACTTTTTAAACCCTCACAGTGACCAAAATTGCCATTTTTACAGAGTTTTGCTTACTCAAAAGCTTCAATTTTGACCCCTTTGAGGCACAGAAATGACTTTAAACACACTTATTTTAGTTGACAAAGTCATAATTCACATCCAACAGTCATTTAGAATCAAAAGATTAAATGTTAAAATTTCATCCATATTGACCATTTTGGGATAGTTCGACATGTCCGGAGTCATCGTTTTTCATCCGAAAATTGATTTTTTGGACTGTACCAAAAATGATTCAAAATGTCAATTGGATCGTGCCTCATGTTGAATAACCACTTTTTAAACCCTCAGAGTGACCAAAATTGCCATTTTTACAGAGTTTTGCTTACTCAATAGCTTCAATTTTGACCCGTTTCAGGCACAGAAATGACTTTAAACACACTTATTTTAGTTGACAAAGTCATAATTCACATCCAACAGTCATTTACAGTCAAAAGATTAAATGTTAAAATTTCATCCATATTGACCATTTTGGGATAGTTCGACATGTCCGGAGTCATCGTTTTTCATCCGAAAATTGATTTTTTGGACTGTACCAAAAATGATTCAAAATGTCAATTGGATCGTGCCTCATGTTGAATAACCACTTTTTAAACCCTCAGAGTGACCAAAATTGCCATTTTTACAGAGTTTTGCTTGCTCAAAAGCTTCAATTTTGACCCGTTTCAGGCACAGAAATGACTTTAAACACCCTTATTTTAGTTGACAAAGTCATAATTCACATCCAACAGTCATTTACAGTCAAAAGATTAAATGTTAAAATTTCATCCATTTTGACCTTTTTGGGATCGTTCGACATGTCCGGAGTCATCGTTTTTCATTCGAAAATTGATTTTTTGGACTGTACCAAAAATGATTCAAAATGTCAATTGGATCGTGCCTCATGTTGAATAACCACTTTTTAAACCCTCAGAGTGACCAAAATTGCCATTTTTACAGAGTTTTGCTTACTCAAAAGCTTCAATTTTGACCCGTTTCAGGCACAGAAATGACTTTAAACACACTTATTTTAGTTGACAAAGTCATAATTCACATCCAACAGTCATTTACAGTCAAAAGATTAAGGGCCTTATTTATGAAGGACTTGCGCCGCCGATGCGTCACTTTTTCCCATGTTAAAAGTGACGCACCGGCGGCGCAAGTCCTTCATAAATAAGGCCCTAAATGTTAAAATTTCATCCATTTTGACCTTTTTGGGATCGTTCGACATGTCCGGAGTCATCGCTTTTCATTCGAAAATTGATTTTTTGGACTGTACCAAAAATGATTCAAAATGTCAATTGGATCGTGCCTCATGTTGAATAACCACTTTTTAAACCCTCAGAGTGACCAAAATTGCCATTTTTACAGAGTGTTGCTTACTCAAAAGCTTCAATTTTGACCCGTTTCAGGCACAGAAATGACTTTAAACACACTTATTTTAGTTGACAAAGTCATAATTCACATCCAACAGTCATTTACAGTCAAAAGATTAAATGTTAAAATTTCATCCATATTGACCATTTTGGGATAGTTCGACATGTCCGGAGTCATCGTTTTTCATCCGAAAATTGATTTTTTGGACTGTACCAAAAATGATTCAAAATTTCAATTGGATCGTGCCTCATGTTGAATAACCACTTTTTAAACCCTCACAGTGACCAAAATTGCCATTTTTACAGAGTTTTGCTTACTCAAAAGCTTCAATTTTGACCCCTTTGAGGCACAGAAATGACTTTAAACACACTTATTTTAGTTGACAAAGTCATAATTCACATCCAACAGTCATTTAGAATCAAAAGATTAAATGTTAAAATTTCATCCATATTGACCATTTTGGGATAGTTCGACATGTCCGGAGTCATCGTTTTTCATCCGAAAATTGATTTTTTGGACTGTACCAAAAATGATTCAAAATGTCAATTGGATCGTGCCTCATGTTGAATAACCACTTTTTAAACCCTCAGAGTGACCAAAATTGCCATTTTTACAGAGTTTTGCTTACTCAAAAGCTTCAATTTTGACCTGTTTCAGGCACAGAAATGACTTTAAACACACTTATTTTAGTTGACAAAGTCATAATTCACATCCAACAGTCATTTACAGTCAAAAGATTAAATGTTAAAATTTCATCCATATTGACCATTTTGGGATAGTTCGACATGTCCGGAGTCATCTTTTTTCATCGAAAATTGATTTTTTGGACTGTACCAAAAATGATTCAAAATGTCAATTGGATCGTGCCTCATGTTGAATAACCACTTTTTAAACCCTCAGAGTGACCAAAATTGCCATTTTTACAGAGTTTTGCTTACTCAAAAGCTTCAATTTTGACCCGTTTCAGGCACAGAAATGACTTTAAACACACTTATTTTAGTTGACAAAGTCATAATTCACATCCAACTGTCATTTACAGTCAAAAGATTAAATGTTAAAATTTCATCCATATTGACCATTTTGGGATCGTTCGACATGTCCGGAGTCATCGTTTTTCATCCGAAAATTGATTTTTTGGACTGTACCAAAAATGATTCAAAATGTCAATTGGATCGTGCCTCATGTTGAATAACCACTTTTTAAACCCTCAGAGTGACCAAAATTGCCATTTTTACAGAGTTTTGCTTACTCAAAAGCTTCAATTTTGACCCGTTTCAGGCACAGAAATGACTTTAAACACACTTATTTATACAGTCATTTACAGTCAAAAGATTAAATGTTAAAATTTCATCCATATTGACCATTTTGGGATAGTTCGACATGTCCGGAGTCATCGTTTTTCATCCGAAAATTGATTTTTTGGACTGTACCAAAAATGATTCAAAATGTCAATTGGATCGTGCCTCATGTTGAATAACCACTTTTTAAACCCTCAGAGTGACCAAAATTGCCATTTTTACAGAGTTTTGCTTACTCAAAAGCTTCAATTTTGACCCGTTTCAGGCACAGAAATGACTTTAAACACACTTATTTTAGTTGACAAAGTCATAATTCACATCCAACAGTCATTTACAGTCAAAAGATTAAATGTTAAAATTTCATCCATATTGACCATTTTGGGATCGTTCGACATGTCCGGAGTCATCGTTTTTCATCCGAAAATTGATTTTTTGGACTGTACCAAAAATGATTCAAAATTTCAATTGGATCGTGCCTCATGTTGAATAACCACTTTTTAAACCCTCACAGTGACTAAAATTGCCATTTTTACAGAGTTTTGCTTACTCAAAAGCTTCAATTTTGACCCGTTTCAGGCACAGAAATGACTTTAAACACACTTATTTTAGTTGACAAAGTCATAATTCACATCCAACAGTCATTTACAGTCAAAAGATTAAATGTTAAAATTTCATCCATATTGACCATTTTGGGATCGTTCGACATGTCCAGAGTCATCGTTTTTCATCCGAAAATTGATTTTTTGGACTGTACCAAAAGTGATTCAAAATGTCAATTGGATCGTGCCTCATGTTGAATAACCACTTTTTAAACCCTCAGAGTGACCAAAATTGCCATTTTTACAGAGTTTTGCTTACTCAAAAGCTTCAATTTTGACCCGTTTCAGGCACAGAAATGACTTTAAACACACTTATTTTAGTTGACAAAGTCATAATTCACATCCAACAGTCATTTACAGTCAAAAGATTAAATGTTAAAATTTCATCCATTTTGACCTTTTTGGGATTGTTCGACATGTCCGGAGTCATCGTTTTTCATCCGAAAATTGATTTTTTGGACTGTACCAAAAATGATTCAAAATTTCAATTGGATCGTGCTTCATGTTGAATAACCACTTTTTAAACCCTCACAGTGACCAAAATTGCCATTTTTACAGAGTTTTGCTTACTCAAAAGCTTCAATTTTGACCCGTTTCAGGCACAGAAATGACTTTAAACACACTTATTTTAGTTGACAAAGTCATAATTCACATCCAACAGTCATTTACAGTCAAAAGATTAAATGTTAAAATTTCATCCATTTTGACCTTTTTGGGATTGTTCGACATGTCCGGAGTCATCGTTTTTCATCCGAAAATTGATTTTTTGGACTGTACCAAAAATGATTCAAAATTTCAATTGGATCGTGCCTCATGTTGAATAACCACTTTTTAAACCCTCACAGTGACCAAAATTGCCATTTTTACAGAGTTTTGCTTACTCAAAAGCTTCAATTTTGACCCCTTTGAGGCACAGAAATGACTTTAAACACACTTATTTTAGTTGACAAAGTCATAATTCACATCCAACAGTCATTTAGAATCAAAAGATTAAATGTTAAAATTTCATCCATATTGACCATTTTGGGATAGTTCGACATGTCCGGAGTCATCGTTTTTCATCCGAAAATAGATTTTTTGGACTGTACCAAAAATGATTCAAAATGTCAATTGGATCGTGCCTCATGTTGAATAACCACTTTTTAAACCCTCAGAGTGACCAAAATTGCCATTTTTACAGAGTTTTGCTTACTCAAAAGCTTCAATTTTGACCCGTTTCAGGCACAGAAATGACTTTAAACACACTTATTTTAGTTGACAAAGTCATAATTCACATCCAACAGTCATTTACAGTCAAAAGATTAAATGTTAAAATTTCATCCATATTGACCATTTTGGGATAGTTCGACATGTCCGGAGTCATCGTTTTTCATCCGAAAATTGATTTTTTGGACTGTACCAAAAATGATTCAAAATGTCAATTGGATCGTGCCTCATGTTGAATAACCACTTTTTAAACCCTCAGAGTGACCAAAATTGCCATTTTTACAGAGTTTTGCTTGCTCAAAAGCTTCAATTTTGACCCGTTTCAGGCACAGAAATGACTTTAAACACCCTTATTTTAGTTGACAAAGTCATAATTCACATCCAACAGTCATTTACAGTCAAAAGATTAAATGTTAAAATTTCATCCATTTTGACCTTTTTGGGATCGTTCGACATGTCCGGAGTCATCGTTTTTCATTCGAAAATTGATTTTTTGGACTGTACCAAAAATGATTCAAAATGTCAATTGGATCGTGCCTCATGTTGAATAACCACTTTTTAAACCCTCAGAGTGACCAAAATTGCCATTTTTACAGAGTTTTGCTTACTCAAAAGCTTCAATTTTGACCCGTTTCAGGCACAGAAATGACTTTAAACACACTTATTTTAGTTGACAAAGTCATAATTCACATCCAACAGTCATTTACAGTCAAAAGATTAAATGTTAAAATTTCATCCATTTTGACCTTTTTGGGATCGTTCGACATGTCCGGAGTCATCGTTTTTCATCCAAAAATTGATTTTTTGGACTGTACCAAAAATGATTCAAAATGTCAATTGGATCGTGCCTCATGTTGAATAACCACTTTTTAAACCCTCACAGTGACAAAAATTGCCATTTTTACAGAGTTTTGCTTACTCAAAAGCTTCAATTTTGACCCGTTTCAGGCACAGAAATGACTTTAAACACACTTATTTTAGTTGACAAAGTCATAATTCACATCCAACAGTCATTTACAGTCAAAAGATTAAATGTTAAAATTTCATCCATTTTGACCTTTTTGGGATCGTTCGACATGTCCGGAGTCATCGCTTTTCATTCGAAAATTGATTTTTTGGACTGTACCAAAAATGATTCAAAATGTCAATTGGATCGTGCCTCATGTTGAATAACCACTTTTTAAACCCTCAGAGTGACCAAAATTGCCATTTTTACAGAGTTTTGCTTACTCAAAAGCTTCAATTTTGACCCGTTTCAGGCACAGAAATGACTTTAAACACACTTATTTTAGTTGACAAAGTCATAATTCACATCCAACAGTCATTTACAGTCAAAAGATTAAATGTTAAAATTTCATCCATATTGACCATTTTGGGATCGTTCGACATGTCCGGAGTCATCGTTTTTCATCCGAAAATTGATTTTTTGGACTGTACCAAAAATGATTCAAAGTGTCAATTGGATCGTGCCTCATGTTGAATAACCACTTTTTAAACCCTCAGAGTGACCAAAATTGCCATTTTTACAGAGTTTTGCTTACTCAAAAGCTTCAATTTTGACCCGTTTCAGGCACAGAAATGACTTTAAACACACTTATTTTAGTTGACAAAGTCATAATTCACATCTAACAGTCATTTACAGTCAAAAGATTAAATGTTAAAATTTCATCCATATTGACCATTTTGGGATAGTTCGACATGTCCGGAGTCATCGTTTTTCATCCGAAAATTGATTTTTTGGACTGTACCAAAAATGATTCAAAATTTCAATTGGATCGTGCCTCATGTTGAATAACCACTTTTTAAACCCTCACAGTGACTAAAATTGCCATTTTTACAGAGTTTTGCTTACTCAAAAGCTTCAATTTTGACCCGTTTCAGGCACAGAAATGACTTTAAACACACTTATTTTAGTTGACAAAGTCATAATTCACATCCAACAGTCATTTACAGTCAAAAGATTAAATGTTAAAATTTCATCCATTTTGACCTTTTTGGGATTGTTCGACATGTCCGGAGTCATCGTTTTTCATCCGAAAATTGATTTTTTGGACTGTACCAAAAATGATTCAAAATTTCAATTGGATCGTGCCTCATGTTGAATAACCACTTTTTAAACCCTCACAGTGACCAAAATTGCCATTTTTACAGAGTTTTGCTTACTCAAAAGCTTCAATTTTGACCCCTTTGAGGCACAGAAATGACTTTAAACACACTTATTTTAGTTGACAAAGTCATAATTCACATCCAACAGTCATTTAGAATCAAAAGATTAAATGTTAAAATTTCATCCATATTGACCATTTTGGGATAGTTCGACATGTCCGGAGTCATCGTTTTTCATCCGAAAATTGATTTTTTGGACTGTACCAAAAATGATTCAAAATGTCAATTGGATCGTGCCTCATGTTGAATAACCACTTTTTAAACCCTCAGAGTGACCAAAATTGCCATTTTTACAGAGTTTTGCTTACTCAAAAGCTTCAATTTTGACCCGTTTCAGGCACAGAAATGACTTTAAACACACTTATTTTAGTTGACAAAGTCATAATTCACATCCAACAGTCATTTACAGTCAAAAGATTAAATGTTAAAATTTCATCCATATTGACCATTTTGGGATAGTTCGACATGTCCGGAGTCATCGTTTTTCATCGAAAATTGATTTTTTGGACTGTACCAAAAATGATTCAAAATGTCAATTGG
The DNA here is from genome assembly GCF_964263255.1 of Lissotriton vulgaris. Lineage (NCBI taxonomy): Eukaryota > Metazoa > Chordata > Amphibia > Caudata > Salamandridae > Lissotriton > Lissotriton vulgaris. Next base: position 266,774 of record NW_028252450.1, read on the forward strand.
ATCGTGCCTCATGTTGAATAACCACTTTTTAAACCCTCAGAGTGACCAAAATTGCCATTTTTACAGAGTTTTGCTTACTCAAAAGCTTCAATTTTGACCCGTTTCAGGCACAGAAATGACTTTAAACACACTTATTTTAGTTGACAAAGTCATAATTCACATCCAACTGTCATTTACAGTCAAAAGATTAAATGTTAAAATTTCATCCATATTGACCATTTTGGGATCGTTCGACATGTCCGGAGTCATCGTTTTTCATCCGAAAATTGATTTTTTGGACTGTACCAAAAATGATTCAAAATGTCAATTGGATCGTGCCTCATGTTGAATAACCACTTTTTAAACCCTCAGAGTGACCAAAATTGCCATTTTTACAGAGTTTTGCTTACTCAAAAGCTTCAATTTTGACCCGTTTCAGGCACAGAAATGACTTTAAACACACTTATTTTAGTTGACAAAATCATAATTCACATCCAACAGTCATTTACAGTCAAAAGATTAAATGTTAAAATTTCATCCATTTTGACCTTTTTGGGATCGTTCGACATGTCCGGAGTCATCGTTTTTCATCCGAAAATTGATTTTTTGGACTGTACCAAAAATGATTCAAAATGTCAATTGGATCGTGCCTCATGTTGAATAACCACTTTTTAAACCCTCAGAGTGACCAAAATTGCCATTTTTACAGAGTTTTGCTTACTCAAAAGCTTCAATTTTGACCCGTTTCAGGCACAGAAATGACTTTAAACACACTTATTTTAGTTGACAAAGTCATAATTCACATCCAACAGTCATTTACAGTCAAAAGATTAAATGTTAAAATTTCATCCATATTGACCATTTTGGGATCGTTCGACATGTCCGGAGTCATTGTTTTTCATCCGAAAATTGATTTTTTGGACTGTACCAAAAATGATTCAAAATGTCAATTGGATTGTGCCTCGTGTTGAATAACCACTTTTTAAACCCTCAGAGTGACCAAAATTGCCATTTTTACAGAGTTTTGCTTACTCAAAAGCTTCAATTTTGACCCCTTTGAGGCACAGAAATGACTTTAAACACACTTATTTTAGTTGACAAAGTCATAATTCACATCCAACAGTCATTTAGAATCAAAAGATTAAATGTTAAAATTTCATCCATTTTGACCTTTTTGGGATCGTTCGACATGTCCGGAGTCATCGTTTTTCATCCGAAAATTGATTTTTTGGACTGTACCAAAAATGATTCAAAATTTCAATTGGATCGTGCCTCATGTTGAATAACCACTTTTTAAACCCTCACAGTGACTAAAATTGCCATTTTTACAGAGTTTTGCTTACTCAAAAGCTTCAATTTTGACCCCTTTGAGGCACAGAAATGACTTTAAACACACTTATTTTAGTTGACAAAGTCATAATTCACATCCAACAGCCATTTAGAGTCAAAAGATTAAATGTTAAAATTTCATCCATATTGACCATTTTGGGATAGTTCGACATGTCCGGAGTCATCGTTTTTCATCCGAAAATTGATTTTTTGGACTGTACCAAAAATGATTCAAAATTTCAATTGGATCGTGCCTCATGTTGAATAACCACTTTTTAAACCCTCACAGTGACCAAAATTGCCATTTTTACAGAGTTTTGCTTACTCAAAAGCTTCAATTTTGACCCGTTTCAGGCACAGAAATGACTTTAAACACACTTATTTTAGTTGACAAAGTCATAATTCACATCCAACAGTCATTTACAGTCAAAAGATTAAATGTTAAAATTTCATCCATTTTGACCTTTTTGGGATCGTTCGACATGTCCGGAGTCATCGTTTTTCATCCGAAAATTGATTTTTTGGACTGTACCAAAAATGATTCAAAATTTCAATTGGATCGTGCCTCATGTTGAATAACCACTTTTTAAACCCTCACAGTGACTAAAATTGCCATTTTTACAGAGTTTTGCTTACTCAAAAGCTTCAATTTTGACCCCTTTGAGGCACAGAAATGACTTTAAACACACTTATTTTAGTTGACAAAGTCATAATTCACATCCAACAGCCATTTAGAGTCAAAAGATTAAATGTTAAAATTTCATCCATATTGACCATTTTGGGATAGTTCGACATGTCCGGAGTCATCGTTTTTCATCCGAAAATTGATTTTTTGGACTGTACCAAAAATGATTCAAAATGTCAATTGGATCGTGCCTCATGTTGAATAACCACTTTTTAAACCCTCACAGTGACCAAAATTGCCATTTTTACAGAGTTTTGCTTACTCAAAAGCTTCAATTTTGACCCGTTTCAGGCACAGAAATGACTTTAAACACACTTATTTTAGTTGACAAAGTCATAATTCACATCTAACAGTCATTTACAGTCAAAAGATTAAATGTTAAAATTTAATCCATATTGACCATTTTGGGATAGTTCGACATGTCCGGAGTCATCGTTTTTCATCCGAAAATTGATTTTTTGGACTGTACCAAAAATGATTCAAAATGTCAATTGGATCGTGCCTCATGTTGAATAACCACTTTTTAAACCCTCAGAGTGACCAAAATTGCCATTTTTACAGAGTTTTGCTTACTCAAAAGCTTAAATTTTGACCCGTTTCAGGCACAGAAATGACTTTAAACACACTTATTTTAGTTGACAAAGTCATAATTCACATCCAACAGTCATTTACAGTCAAAAGATTAAATGTTAAAATTTCATCCATATTGACCATTTTGGGATCGTTCGACATGTCCGGAGTCATCGTTTTTCATCCGAAAAATGATTTTTTGGACTGTACCAAAAATGATTCAAAATGTCAATTGGATCGTGCCTCATGTTGAATAACCACTTTTTAAACCCTCAGAGTGACCAAAATTGCCATTTTTACAGAGTTTTGCTTACTCAAAAGCTTCAATTTTGACCCGTTTCAGGCACAGAAATGACTTTAAACACACTTATTTTAGTTGACAAAGTCATAATTCACATCCAACAGTCATTTACAGTCAAAAGATTAAATGTTAAAATTTCATCCATATTGACCATTTTGGGATCGTTCGACATATCCAGAGTCATCGTTTTTCATCCGAAAATTGATTTTTTGGACTGTACCAAAAATGATTCAAAATGTCAATTGGATCGTGCCTCATGTTGAATAACCACTTTTTAAACCCTCAGAGTGACCAAAATTGCCATTTTTACAGAGTTTTGCTTACTCAAAAGCTTCAATTTTGACCCGTTTCAGGCACAGAAATGACTTTAAACACACTTATTTTAGTTGACAAAGTCATAATTCACATCCAACAGTCATTTACAGTCAAAAGATTAAATGTTAAAATTTCATCCATATTGACCATTTTGGGATCGTTCGACATGTCCGGAGTCATCGTTTTTCATCCGAAAATTGATTTTTTGGACTGTACCAAAAATGATTCAAAATGTCAATTGGATCGTGCCTCATGTTGAATAACCACTTTTTAAACCCTCTAAGTGACCAAAATTGCCATTTTTACAGAGTTTTGCTTACTCAAAAGCTTCAATTTTGACCCGTTTCAGGCACAGAAATGACTTTAAACACACTTATTTTAGTTGACAAAGTCATAATTCACATCCAACAGTCATTTACAGTCAAAAGATTAAATGTTAAAATTTCATCCATTTTGACCTTTTTGGGATCGTTCGACATGTCCGGAGTCATCGTTTTTCATCCGAAAATTGATTTTTTGGACTGTACCAAAAATGATTCAAAATTTCAATTGGATCGTGCCTCATGTTGAATAACCACTTTTTAAACCCTCACAGTGACTAAAATTGCCATTTTTACAGAGTTTTGCTTACTCAAAAGCTTCAATTTTGACCCCTTTGAGGCACAGAAATGACTTTAAACACACTTATTTTAGTTGACAAAGTCATAATTCACATCCAACAGCCATTTAGAGTCAAAAGATTAAATGTTAAAATTTCATCCATATTGACCATTTTGGGATCGTTCGACATGTCCGGAGTCATCGTTTTTAATCCGAAAATTGATTTTTTGGACTGTACCAAAAATGATTCAAAATGTCAATTGGATCGTGCCTCATGTTGAATAACCACTTTTTAAACCCTCAGAGTGACCAAAATTGCCATTTTTACAGAGTTTTGCTTACTCAAAAGCTTCAATTTTGACCCGTTTCAGGCACAGAAATGACTTTAAACACACTTATTTTAGTTGACAAAGTCATAATTCACATCCAACAGTCATTTACAGTCAAAAGATTAAATGTTAAAATTTCATCCATATTGACCATTTTGGGATCGTTCGACATGTCCGGAGTCATCGTTTTTCATCCGAAAATTGATTTTTTGGACTGTACCAAAAATGATTCAAAGTGTCAATTGGATCGTGCCTCATGTTGAATAACCACTTTTTAAACCCTCAGAGTGACCAAAATTGCCATTTTTACAGAGTTTTGCTTACTCAAAAGCTTCAATTTTGACCCGTTTCAGGCACAGAAATGACTTTAAACACACTTATTTTAGTTGACAAAGTCATAATTCACATCTAACAGTCATTTACAGTCAAAAGATTAAATGTTAAAATTTCATCCATATTGACCATTTTGGGATAGTTCGACATGTCCGGAGTCATCGTTTTTCATCCGAAAATTGATTTTTTGGACTGTACCAAAAATGATTCAAAATTTCAATTGGATCGTGCCTCATGTTGAATAACCACTTTTTAAACGCTCACAGTGACTAAAATTGCCATTTTTACAGAGTTTTGCTTACTCAAAAGCTTCAATTTTGACCCGTTTCAGGCACAGAAATGACTTTAAACACACTTATTTTAGTTGACAAAGTCATAATTCACATCCAACAGTCATTTACAGTCAAAAGATTAAATGTTAAAATTTCATCCATTTTGACCTTTTTGGGATTGTTCGACATGTCCGGAGTCATCGTTTTTCATCCGAAAATTGATTTTTTGGACTGTACCAAAAATGATTCAAAATTTCAATTGGATCGTGCCTCATGTTGAATAACCACTTTTTAAACCCTCACAGTGACCAAAATTGCCATTTTTACAGAGTTTTGCTTACTCAAAAGCTTCAATTTTGACCCCTTTGAGGCACAGAAATGACTTTAAACACACTTATTTTAGTTGACAAAGTCATAATTCACATCCAACAGTCATTTAGAATCAAAAGATTAAATGTTAAAATTTCATCCATATTGACCATTTTGGGATAGTTCGACATGTCCGGAGTCATCGTTTTTCATCCGAAAATTGATTTTTTGGACTGTACCAAAAATGATTCAAAATGTCAATTGGATCGTGCCTCATGTTGAATAACCACTTTTTAAACCCTCAGAGTGACCAAAATTGCCATTTTTACAGAGTTTTGCTTACTCAAAAGCTTCAATTTTGACCCGTTTCAGGCACAGAAATGACTTTAAACACACTTATTTTAGTTGACAAAGTCATAATTCACATCCAACAGTCATTTACAGTCAAAAGATTAAATGTTAAAATTTCATCCATATTGACCATTTTGGGATAGTTCGACATGTCCGGAGTCATCGTTTTTCATCGAAAATTGATTTTTTGGACTGTACCAAAAATGATTCAAAATGTCAATTGGATCGTGCCTCATGTTGAATAACCACTTTTTAAACCCTCAGAGTGACCAAAATTGCCATTTTTACAGAGTTTTGCTTACTCAAAAGCTTCAATTTTGACCCGTTTCAGGCACAGAAATGACTTTAAACACACTTATTTTAGTTGACAAAGTCATAATTCACATCCAACTGTCATTTACAGTCAAAAGATTAAATGTTAAAATTTCATCCATATTGACCATTTTGGGATCGTTCGACATGTCCGGAGTCATCGTTTTTCATCCGAAAATTGATTTTTTGGACTGTACCAAAAATGATTCAAAATGTCAATTGGATCGTGCCTCATGTTGAATAACCACTTTTTAAACCCTCAGAGTGACCAAAATTGCCATTTTTACAGAGTTTTGCTTACTCAAAAGCTTCAATTTTGACCCGTTTCAGGCACAGAAATGACTTTAAACACACTTATTTTAGTTGACAAAGTCATAATTCACATCCAACAGTCATTTACAGTCAAAAGATTAAATGTTAAAATTTCATCTATTTTGACCTTTTTGGGATCGTTCGACATGTCCGGAGTCATCGTTTTTCATCCGAAAATTGATTTTTTGGACTGTACCAAAAATGATTCAAAATGTCAATTGGATCGTGCCTCATGTTGAATAACCACTTTTTAAACCCTCAGAGTGACCAAAATTGCCATTTTTACAGAGTTTTGCTTACTCAAAAGCTTCAATTTTGACCCGTTTCAGGCACAGAAATGACTTTAAACACACTTATTTTAGTTGACAAAGTCATAATTCACATCCAACAGTCATTTACAGTCAAAAGATTAAATGTTAAAATTTCATCCATATTGACCATTTTGGGATCGTTCGACATGTCCGGAGTCATTGTTTTTCATCCGAAAATTTATTTTTTGGACTGTACCAAAAATGATTCAAAATGTCAATTGGATCGTGCCTCATGTTGAATAACCACTTTTTAAACCCTCAGAGTGACCAAAATTGCCATTTTTACAGAGTTTTGCTTACTCAAAAGCTTCAATTTTGACCCGTTTCAGGCACAGAAATGACTTTAAACACACTTATTTTAGTTGACAAAGTCATAATTCACATCCAACAGTCATTTACAGTCAAAAGATTAAATGTTAAAATTTCATCCATATTGACCATTTTGGGATAGTTCGACATGTCCGGAGTCATCGTTTTTCATCCGAAAATTGATTTTTTGGACTGTACCAAAAATGATTCAAAATGTCAATTGGATCGTGCCTCATGTTGAATAACCACTTTTTAAACCCTCACAGTGACCAAAATTGCCATTTTTACAGAGTTTTGCTTACTCAAAAGCTTCAATTTTGACCCGTTTCAGGCACAGAAATGACTTTAAACACACTTATTTTAGTTGACAAAGTCATAATTCACATCCAACAGTCATTTACAGTCAAAAGATTAAATGTTAAAATTTCATCCATATTGACCATTTTGGGATCGTTCGACATGTCGGAGTCATCGTTTTTCATCCGAAAATTGATTTTTTGGACTGTACCAAAAGTGATTCAAAATGTCAATTGGATCGTGCCTCATGTTGAATAACCACTTTTTAAACCCTCAGAGTGACTAAAATTGCCATTTTTACAGAGTTTTGCTTACTCAAAAGCTTCAATTTTGACCCGTTTCAGGCACAGAAATGACTTTAAACACACTTATTTTAGTTGACAAAGTCATAATTCACATCCAACAGTCATTTACAGTCAAAAGATTAAATGTTAAAATTTCATCCATTTTGACCTTTTTGGGATTGTTCGACATGTCCGGAGTCATCGTTTTTCATCCGAAAATTGATTTTTTGGACTGTACCAAAAATGATTCAAAATTTCAATTGGATCGTGCTTCATGTTGAATAACCACTTTTTAAACCCTCACAGTGACCAAAATTGCCATTTTTACAGAGTTTTGCTTACTCAAAAGCTTCAATTTTGACCCGTTTCAGGCACAGAAATGACTTTAAACACACTTATTTTAGTTGACAAAGTCATAATTCACATCCAACAGTCATTTACAGTCAAAAGATTAAATGTTAAAATTTCATCCATTTTGACCTTTTTGGGATTGTTCGACATGTCCGGAGTCATCGTTTTTCATCCGAAAATTGATTTTTTGGACTGTACCAAAAATGATTCAAAATTTCAATTGGATCGTGCCTCATGTTGAATAACCACTTTTTAAACCCTCACAGTGACCAAAATTGCCATTTTTACAGAGTTTTGCTTACTCAAAAGCTTCAATGTTGACCCCTTTGAGGCACAGAAATGACTTTAAACACACTTATTTTAGTTGACAAAGTCATAATTCACATCCAACAGTCATTTAGAATCAAAAGATTAAATGTTAAAATTTCATCCATATTGACCATTTTGGGATAGTTCGACATGTCCGGAGTCATCGTTTTTCATCCGAAAATAGATTTTTTGGACTGTACCAAAAATGATTCAAAATGTCAATTGGATCGTGCCTCATGTTGAATAACCACTTTTTAAACCCTCAGAGTGACCAAAATTGCCATTTTTACAGAGTTTTGCTTACTCAAAAGCTTCAATTTTGACCCGTTTCAGGCACAGAAATGACTTTAAACACACTTATTTTAGTTGACAAAGTCATAATTCACATCCAACAGTCATTTACAGTCAAAAGATTAAATGTTAAAATTTCATCCATATTGACCATTTTGGGATAGTTCGACATGTCCGGAGTCATCGTTTTTCATCCGAAAATTGATTTTTTGGACTGTACCAAAAATGATTCAAAATGTCAATTGGATCGTGCCTCATGTTGAATAACCACTTTTTAAACCCTCAGAGTGACCAAAATTGCCATTTTTACAGAGTTTTGCTTGCTCAAAAGCTTCAATTTTGACCCGTTTCAGGCACAGAAATGACTTTAAACACCCTTATTTTAGTTGACAAAGTCATAATTCACATCCAACAGTCATTTACAGTCAAAAGATTAAATGTTAAAATTTCATCCATTTTGACCTTTTTGGGATCGTTCGACATGTCCGGAGTCATCGTTTTTCATTCGAAAATTGATTTTTTGGACTGTACCAAAAATGATTCAAAATGTCAATTGGATCGTGCCTCATGTTGAATAACCACTTTTTAAACCCTCACAGTGACAAAAATTGCCATTTTTACAGAGTTTTGCTTACTCAAAAGCTTCAATTTTGACCCGTTTCAGGCACAGAAATTACTTTAAACACACTTATTTTAGTTGACAAAGTCATAATTCACATCCAACAGTCATTTACAGTCAAAAGATTAAATGTTAAAATTTCATCCATATTGACCATTTTGGGATAGTTCGACATGTCCGGAGTCATCGTTTTTCATCCGAAAATTGATTTTTTGGACTGTACCAAAAATGATTCAAAATGTCAATTGGATCGTGCCTCATGTTGAATAACCACTTTTTAAACCCTCAGAGTGACCAAAATTGCCATTTTTACAGAGTTTTGCTTGCTCAAAAGCTTCAATTTTGACCCGTTTCAGGCACAGAAATGACTTTAAACACCCTTATTTTAGTTGACAAAGTCATAATTCACATCCAACAGTCATTTACAGTCAAAAGATTAAATGTTAAAATTTCATCCATTTTGACCTTTTTGGGATCGTTCGACATGTCCGGAGTCATCGTTTTTCATTCGAAAATTGATTTTTTGGACTGTACCAAAAATGATTCAAAATGTCAATTGGATCGTGCCTCATGTTGAATAACCACTTTTTAAACCCTCACAGTGACAAAAATTGCCATTTTTACAGAGTTTTGCTTACTCAAAAGCTTCAATTTTGACCCGTTTCAGGCACAGAAATGACTTTAAACACACTTATTTTAGTTGACAAAGTCATAATTCACATCCAACAGTCATTTACAGTCAAAAGATTAAATGTTAAAATTTCATCCATTTTGACCTTTTTGGGATCGTTCGACATGTCCGGAGTCATCGCTTTTCATTCGAAAATTGATTTTTTGGACTGTACCAAAAATGATTCAAAATGTCAATTGGATCGTGCCTCATGTTGAATAACCACTTTTTAAACCCTCAGAGTGACCAAAATTGCCATTTTTACAGAGTTTTGCTTACTCAAAAGCTTCAATTTTGACCCGTTTCAGGCACAGAAATGACTTTAAACACACTTATTTTAGTTGACAAAGTCATAATTCACATCCAACAGTCATTTACAGTCAAAAGATTAAATGTTAAAATTTCATCCATATTGACCATTTTGGGATCGTTCGACATGTCCGGAGTCATCGTTTTTCATCCGAAAATTGATTTTTTGGACTGTACCAAAAATGATTCAAAATGTCAATTGGATCGTGCCTCATGTTGAATAACCACTTTTTAAACCCTCAGAGTGACCAAAATTGCCATTTTTACAGAGTTTTGCTTACTCAAAAGCTTCAATTTTGACCCGTTTCAGGCACAGAAATGACTTTAAACACACTTATTTTAGTTGACAAAGTCATAATTCACATCCAACAGTCATTTACAGTCAAAAGATTAAATGTTAAAATTTCATCCATATTGACCATTTTGGGATCGTTCGACATGTCCGGAGTCATCGTTTTTCATCCGAAAATTGATTTTTTGGACTGTACCAAAAATGATTCAAAGTGTCAATTGGATCGTGCCTCATGTTGAATAACCACTTTTTAAACCCTCAGAGTGACCAAAATTGCCATTTTTACAGAGTTTTGCTTACTCAAAAGCTTCAATTTTTACCCGTTTCAGGCACAGAAATGACTTTAAACACACTTATTTTAGTTGAAAAAGTCATAATTCACATCTAACAGTCATTTACAGTCAAAAGATTAAATGTTAAAATTTCATCCATATTGACCATTTTGGGATAGTTCGACATGTCCGGAGTCATCGTTTTTCATCCGAAAATTGATTTTTTGGACTGTACCAAAAATGATTCAAAATTTCAATTGGATCGTGCCTCATGTTGAATAACCACTTTTTAAACCCTCACAGTGACTAAAATTGCCATTTTTACAGAGTTTTGCTTACTCAAAAGCTTCAATTTTGACCCGTTTCAGGCACAGAAATGACTTTAAACACACTTATTTTAGTTGACAAAGTCATAATTCACATCCAACAGTCATTTACAGTCAAAAGATTAAATGTTAAAATTTCATCCATTTTGACCTTTTTGGGATTGTTCGACATGTCCGGAGTCATCGTTTTTCATCCGAAAATTGATTTTTTGGACTGTACCAAAAATGATTCAAAATTTCAATTGGATCGTGCCTCATGTTGAATAACCACTTTTTAAACCCTCACAGTGACCAAAATTGCCATTTTTACAGAGTTTTGCTTACTCAAAAGCTTCAATTTTGACCCCTTTGAGGCACAGAAATGACTTTAAACACACTTATTTTAGTTGACAAAGTCATAATTCACATCCAACAGTCATTTAGAATCAAAAGATTAAATGTTAAAATTTCATCCATATTGACCATTTTGGGATAGTTCGACATGTCCGGAGTCATTGTTTTTCATCCGAAAATTGATTTTTTGGACTGTACCAAAAATGATTCAAAATGTCAATTGGATCGTGCCTCATGTTGAATAACCACTTTTTAAACCCTCAGAGTGACCAAAATTGCCATTTTTACAGAGTTTTGCTTACTCAAAAGCTTCAATTTTGACCCGTTTCAGGCACAGAAATGACTTTAAACACACTTATTTTAGTTGACAAAGTCATAATTCACATCCAACAGTCATTTACAGTCAAAAGATTAAATGTTAAAATTTCATCCATATTGACCATTTTGGGATAGTTCGACATGTCCGGAGTCATCGTTTTTCATCGAAAATTGATTTTTTGGACTGTACCAAAAATGATTCAAAATGTCAATTGGATCGTGCCTCATGTTGAATAACCACTTTTTAAACCCTCAGAGTGACCAAAATTGCCATTTTTACAGAGTTTTGCTTACTCAAAAGCTTCAATTTTGACCCGTTTCAGGCACAGAAATGACTTTAAACACACTTATTTTAGTTGACAAAGTCATAATTCACATCCAACAGTCATTTACAGTCAAAAGATTAAATGTTAAAATTTCATCCATATTGACCATTTTGGGATAGTTCGACATGTCCGGAGTCATCGTTTTTCATCCGAAAATTGATTTTTTGGACTGTACCAAAAATGATTCAAAATGTCAATTGGATCGTGCCTCATGTTGAATAACCACTTTTTAAACACTCACAGTGACCAAAATTGCCATTTTTACAGAGTTTTGCTTACTCAAAAGCTTCAATTTTGACCCGTTTCAGGCACAGAAATGACTTTAAACACACTTATTTTAGTTGACAAAGTCATAATTCACATCCAACAGTCATTTACAGTCAAAAGATTAAATGTTAAAATTTCATCCATTTTGACCTTTTTGGGATTGTTCGACATGTCCGGAGTCATCGTTTTTCATCCGAAAATTGATTTTTTGGACTGTACCAAAAATGATTCAAAATTTCAATTGGATCGTGCCTCATGTTGAATAACCACTTTTTAAACCCTCACAGTGACCAAAATTGCCATTTTTACAGAGTTTTGCTTACTCAAAAGCTTCAATTTTGACCCCTTTGAGGCACAGAAATGACTTTAAACACACTTATTTTAGTTGACAAAGTCATAATTCACATCCAACAGTCATTTAGAATCAAAAGATTAAATGTTAAAATTTCATCCATATTGACCATTTTGGGATAGTTCGACATGTCCGGAGTCATTGTTTTTCATCCGAAAATTGATTTTTTGGACTGTACCAAAAATGATTCAAAATGTCAATTGGATCGTGCCTCATGTTGAATAACCACTTTTTAAACCCTCAGAGTGACCAAAATTGCCATTTTTACAGAGTTTTGCTTACTCAAAAGCTTCAATTTTGACCCGTTTCAGGCACAGAAATGACTTTAAACACACTTATTTTAGTTGACAAAGTCATAATTCACATCCAACAGTCATTTACAGTCAAAAGATTAAATGTTAAAATTTCATCCATATTGACCATTTTGGGATAGTTCGACATGTCCGGAGTCATCGTTTTTCATCGAAAATTGATTTTTTGGACTGTACCAAAAATGATTCAAAATGTCAATTGGATCGTGCCTCATGTTGAATAACCACTTTTTAAACCCTCAGAGTGACCAAAATTGCCATTTTTACAGAGTTTTGCTTACTCAAAAGCTTCAATTTTGACCCGTTTCAGGCACAGAAATGACTTTAAACACACTTATTTTAGTTGACAAAGTCATAATTCACATCCAACTGTCATTTACAGTCAAAAGATTAAATGTTAAAATTTCATCCATATTGACCATTTTGGGATCGTTCGACATGTCCGGAGTCATCGTTTTTCATCCGAAAATTGATTTTTTGGACTGTACCAAAAATGATTCAAAATGTCAATTGGATCGTGCCTCATGTTGAATAACCACTTTTTAAACCCTCAGAGTGACCAAAATTGCCATTTTTACAGAGTTTTGCTTACTCAAAAGCTTCAATTTTGACCCGTTTCAGGCACAGAAATGACTTTAAACACACTTATTTTAGTTGACAAAATCATAATTCACATCCAACAGTCATTTACAGTCAAAAGATTAAATGTTAAAATTTCATCCATTTTGACCTTTTTGGGATCGTTCGACATGTCCGGAGTCATCGTTTTTCATCCGAAAATTGATTTTTTGGACTGTACCAAAAATGATTCAAAATGTCAATTGGATCGTGCCTTATGTTGAATAACCACTTTTTAAACCCTCAGAGTGACCAAAATTGCCATTTTTACAGAGTTTTGCTTACTCAAAAGCTTCAATTTTGACCCGTTTCAGGCACAGAAATGACTTTAAACACACTTATTTTAGTTGACAAAGTCATAATTCACATCCAACAGTCATTTACAGTCAAAAGATTAAATGTTAAAATTTCATCCATATTGACCATTTTGGGATCGTTCGACATGTCCGGAGTCATTGTTTTTCATCCGAAAATTGATTTTTTGGACTGTACCAAAAATGATTCAAAATGTCAATTGGATCGTGCCTCATGTTGAATAACCACTTTTTAAACACTCACAGTGACCAAAATTGCCATTTTTACAGAGTTTTGCTTACTCAAAAGCTTCAATTTTGACCCGTTTCAGGCACAGAAATGACTTTAAACACACTTATTTTAGTTGACAAAGTCATAATTCACATCCAACAGTCATTTACAGTCAAAAGATTAAATGTTAAAATTTCATCCATTTTGACCTTTTTGGGATTGTTCGACATGTCCGGAGTCATCGTTTTTCATCCGAAAATTGATTTTTTGGACTGTACCAAAAATGATTCAAAATTTCAATTGTATCGTGCCTCATGTTGAATAACCACTTTTTAAACCCTCACAGTGACCAAAATTGCCATTTTTACAGAGTTTTGCTTACTCAAAAGCTTCAATTTTGACCCGTTTCAGGCACAGAAATGACTTTAAACACACTTATTTTAGTTGACAAAGTCATAATTCACATCCAACAGTCATTTACAGTCAAAAGATTAAATGTTAAAATTTCATCCATTTTGACCTTTTTGGGATCGTTCGACATGTCCGGAGTCATCGTTTTTCATCCGAAAATTGATTTTTTGGACTGTACCAAAAATGATTCAAAATTTCAATTGGATCGTGCCTCATGTTGAATAACCACTTTTTAAACCCTCACAGTGACTAAAATTGCCATTTTTACAGAGTTTTGCTTACTCAAAAGCTTCAATTTTGACCCCTTTGAGGCACAGAAATGACTTTAAACACACTTATTTTAGTTGACAAAGTCATAATTCACATCCAACAGCCATTTAGAGTCAAAAGATTAAATGTTAAAATTTCATCCATATTGACCATTTTGGGATAGTTCGACATGTCCGGAGTCATTGTTTTTCATCCGAAAATTGATTTTTTGGACTGTACCAAAAATGATTCAAAATGTCAATTGGATCGTGCCTCATGTTGAATAACCACTTTTTAAACCCTCAGAGTGACCAAAATTGCCATTTTTACAGAGTTTTGCTTACTCAAAAGCTTCAATTTTGACCCGTTTCAGGCACAGAAATGACTTTAAACACACTTATTTTAGTTGACAAAGTCATAATTCACATCCAACAGTCATTTACAGTCAAAAGATTAAATGTTAAAATTTCATCCATATTGACCATTTTGGGATAGTTCGACATGTCCGGAGTCATCGTTTTTCATCGAAAATTGATTTTTTGGACTGTACCAAAAATGATTCAAAATGTCAATTGGATCGTGCCTCATGTTGAATAACCACTTTTTAAACCCTCAGAGTGACCAAAATTGCCATTTTTACAGAGTTTTGCTTACTCAAAAGCTTCAATTTTGACCCGTTTCAGGCACAGAAATGACTTTAAACACACTTATTTTAGTTGACAAAGTCATAATTCACATCCAACAGTCATTTACAGTCAAAAGATTAAATGTTAAAATTTCATCCATATTGACCATTTTGGGATAGTTCGACATGTCCGGAGTCATCGTTTTTCATCCGAAAATTGATTTTTTGGACTGTACCAAAAATGATTCAAAATGTCAATTGGATCGTGCCTCATGTTGAATAACCACTTTTTAAACACTCACAGTGACCAAAATTGCCATTTTTACAGAGTTTTGCTTACTCAAAAGCTTCAATTTTGACCCGTTTCAGGCACAGAAATGACTTTAAACACACTTATTTTAGTTGACAAAGTCATAATTCACATCCAACAGTCATTTACAGTCAAAAGATTAAATGTTAAAATTTCATCCATTTTGACCTTTTTGGGATTGTTCGACATGTCCGGAGTCATCGTTTTTCATCCGAAAATTGATTTTTTGGACTGTACCAAAAATGATTCAAAATTTCAATTGGATCGTGCCTCATGTTGAATAACCACTTTTTAAACCCTCACAGTGACCAAAATTGCCATTTTTACAGAGTTTTGCTTACTCAAAAGCTTCAATTTTGACCCCTTTGAGGCACAGAAATGACTTTAAACACACTTATTTTAGTTGACAAAGTCATAATTCACATCCAACAGTCATTTAGAATCAAAAGATTAAATGTTAAAATTTCATCCATATTGACCATTTTGGGATAGTTCGACATGTCCGGAGTCATTGTTTTTCATCCGAAAATTGATTTTTTGGACTGTACCAAAAATGATTCAAAATGTCAATTGGATCGTGCCTCATGTTGAATAACCACTTTTTAAACCCTCAGAGTGACC
This sequence comes from Lissotriton vulgaris, assembly GCF_964263255.1. Taxonomy (NCBI): domain Eukaryota; kingdom Metazoa; phylum Chordata; class Amphibia; order Caudata; family Salamandridae; genus Lissotriton; species Lissotriton vulgaris. The sequence goes on from NW_028252450.1 coordinate 282,677, forward strand.
AAAATTGCCATTTTTACAGAGTTTTGCTTACTCAAAAGCTTCAATTTTGACCCGTTTCAGGCACAGAAATGACTTTAAACACACTTATTTTAGTTGACAAAGTCATAATTCACATCCAACAGTCATTTACAGTCAAAAGATTAAATGTTAAAATTTCATCCATATTGACCATTTTGGGATAGTTCGACATGTCCGGAGTCATCGTTTTTCATCGAAAATTGATTTTTTGGACTGTACCAAAAATGATTCAAAATGTCAATTGGATCGTGCCTCATGTTGAATAACCACTTTTTAAACCCTCAGAGTGACCAAAATTGCCATTTTTACAGAGTTTTGCTTACTCAAAAGCTTCAATTTTGACCCGTTTCAGGCACAGAAATGACTTTAAACACACTTATTTTAGTTGACAAAGTCATAATTCACATCCAACTGTCATTTACAGTCAAAAGATTAAATGTTAAAATTTCATCCATATTGACCATTTTGGGATCGTTCGACATGTCCGGAGTCATCGTTTTTCATCCGAAAATTGATTTTTTGGACTGTACCAAAAATGATTCAAAATGTCAATTGGATCGTGCCTCATGTTGAATAACCACTTTTTAAACCCTCAGAGTGACCAAAATTGCCATTTTTACAGAGTTTTGCTTACTCAAAAGCTTCAATTTTGACCCGTTTCAGGCACAGAAATGACTTTAAACACACTTATTTTAGTTGACAAAATCATAATTCACATCCAACAGTCATTTACAGTCAAAAGATTAAATGTTAAAATTTCATCCATTTTGACCTTTTTGGGATCGTTCGACATGTCCGGAGTCATCGTTTTTCATCCGAAAATTGATTTTTTGGACTGTACCAAAAATGATTCAAAATGTCAATTGGATCGTGCCTTATGTTGAATAACCACTTTTTAAACCCTCAGAGTGACCAAAATTGCCATTTTTACAGAGTTTTGCTTACTCAAAAGCTTCAATTTTGACCCGTTTCAGGCACAGAAATGACTTTAAACACACTTATTTTAGTTGACAAAGTCATAATTCACATCCAACAGTCATTTACAGTCAAAAGATTAAATGTTAAAATTTCATCCATATTGACCATTTTGGGATCGTTCGACATGTCCGGAGTCATTGTTTTTCATCCGAAAATTGATTTTTTGGACTGTACCAAAAATGATTCAAAATGTCAATTGGATCGTGCCTCATGTTGAATAACCACTTTTTAAACACTCACAGTGACCAAAATTGCCATTTTTACAGAGTTTTGCTTACTCAAAAGCTTCAATTTTGACCCGTTTCAGGCACAGAAATGACTTTAAACACACTTATTTTAGTTGACAAAGTCATAATTCACATCCAACAGTCATTTACAGTCAAAAGATTAAATGTTAAAATTTCATCCATTTTGACCTTTTTGGGATTGTTCGACATGTCCGGAGTCATCGTTTTTCATCCGAAAATTGATTTTTTGGACTGTACCAAAAATGATTCAAAATTTCAATTGTATCGTGCCTCATGTTGAATAACCACTTTTTAAACCCTCACAGTGACCAAAATTGCCATTTTTACAGAGTTTTGCTTACTCAAAAGCTTCAATTTTGACCCGTTTCAGGCACAGAAATGACTTTAAACACACTTATTTTAGTTGACAAAGTCATAATTCACATCCAACAGTCATTTACAGTCAAAAGATTAAATGTTAAAATTTCATCCATTTTGACCTTTTTGGGATCGTTCGACATGTCCGGAGTCATCGTTTTTCATCCGAAAATTGATTTTTTGGACTGTACCAAAAATGATTCAAAATTTCAATTGGATCGTGCCTCATGTTGAATAACCACTTTTTAAACCCTCACAGTGACTAAAATTGCCATTTTTACAGAGTTTTGCTTACTCAAAAGCTTCAATTTTGACCCCTTTGAGGCACAGAAATGACTTTAAACACACTTATTTTAGTTGACAAAGTCATAATTCACATCCAACAGCCATTTAGAGTCAAAAGATTAAATGTTAAAATTTCATCCATATTGACCATTTTGGGATAGTTCGACATGTCCGGAGTCATCGTTTTTCATCCGAAAATTGATTTTTTGGACTGTACCAAAAATGATTCAAAATTTCAATTGGATCGTGCCTCATGTTGAATAACCACTTTTTAAACCCTCACAGTGACCAAAATTGCCATTTTTACAGAGTTTTGCTTACTCAAAAGCTTCAATTTTGACCCGTTTCAGGCACAGAAATGACTTTAAACACACTTATTTTAGTTGACAAAGTCATAATTCACATCCAACAGTCATTTACAGTCAAAAGATTAAATGTTAAAATTTCATCCATTTTGACCTTTTTGGGATCGTTCGACATGTCCGGAGTCATCGTTTTTCATCCGAAAATTGATTTTTTGGACTGTACCAAAAATGATTCAAAATTTCAATTGGATCGTGCCTCATGTTGAATAACCACTTTTTAAACCCTCACAGTGACTAAAATTGCCATTTTTACAGAGTTTTGCTTACTCAAAAGCTTCAATTTTGACCCCTTTGAGGCACAGAAATGACTTTAAACACACTTATTTTAGTTGACAAAGTCATAATTCACATCCAACAGCCATTTAGAGTCAAAAGATTAAATGTTAAAATTTCATCCATATTGACCATTTTGGGATAGTTCGACATGTCCGGAGTCATCGTTTTTCATCCGAAAATTGATTTTTTGGACTGTACCAAAAATGATTCAAAATGTCAATTGGATCGTGCCTCATGTTGAATAACCACTTTTTAAACCCTCACAGTGACCAAAATTGCCATTTTTACAGAGTTTTGCTTACTCAAAAGCTTCAATTTTGACCCGTTTCAGGCACAGAAATGACTTTAAACACACTTATTTTAGTTGACAAAGTCATAATTCACATCTAACAGTCATTTACAGTCAAAAGATTAAATGTTAAAATTTAATCCATATTGACCATTTTGGGATAGTTCGACATGTCCGGAGTCATCGTTTTTCATCCGAAAATTGATTTTTGGACTGTACCAAAAATGATTCAAAATGTCAATTGGATCGTGCCTCATGTTGAATAACCACTTTTTAAACCCTCAGAGTGACCAAAATTGCCATTTTTACAGAGTTTTGCTTACTCAAAAGCTTAAATTTTGACCCGTTTCAGGCACAGAAATGACTTTAAACACACTTATTTTAGTTGACAAAGTCATAATTCACATCCAACAGTCATTTACAGTCAAAAGATTAAATGTTAAAATTTCATCCATATTGACCATTTTGGGATCGTTCGACATGTCCGGAGTCATCGTTTTTCATCCGAAAAATGATTTTTTGGACTGTACCAAAAATGATTCAAAATGTCAATTGGATCGTGCCTCATGTTGAATAACCACTTTTTAAACCCTCAGAGTGACCAAAATTGCCATTTTTACAGAGTTTTGCTTACTCAAAAGCTTCAATTTTGACCCGTTTCAGGCACAGAAATGACTTTAAACACACTTATTTTAGTTGACAAAGTCATAATTCACATCCAACAGTCATTTACAGTCAAAAGATTAAATGTTAAAATTTCATCCATATTGACCATTTTGGGATCGTTCGACATATCCAGAGTCATCGTTTTTCATCCGAAAATTGATTTTTTGGACTGTACCAAAAATGATTCAAAATGTCAATTGGATCGTGCCTCATGTTGAATAACCACTTTTTAAACCCTCAGAGTGACCAAAATTGCCATTTTTACAGAGTTTTGCTTACTCAAAAGCTTCAATTTTGACCCGTTTCAGGCACAGAAATGACTTTAAACACACTTATTTTAGTTGACAAAGTCATAATTCACATCCAACAGTCATTTACAGTCAAAAGATTAAATGTTAAAATTTCATCCATATTGACCATTTTGGGATCGTTCGACATGTCCGGAGTCATCGTTTTTCATCCGAAAATTGATTTTTTGGACTGTACCAAAAATGATTCAAAATGTCAATTGGATCGTGCCTCATGTTGAATAACCACTTTTTAAACCCTCTAAGTGACCAAAATTGCCATTTTTACAGAGTTTTGCTTACTCAAAAGCTTCAATTTTGACCCGTTTCAGGCACAGAAATGACTTTAAACACACTTATTTTAGTTGACAAAGTCATAATTCACATCCAACAGTCATTTACAGTCAAAAGATTAAATGTTAAAATTTCATCCATTTTGACCTTTTTGGGATCGTTCGACATGTCCGGAGTCATCGTTTTTCATCCGAAAATTGATTTTTTGGACTGTACCAAAAATGATTCAAAATTTCAATTGGATCGTGCCTCATGTTGAATAACCACTTTTTAAACCCTCACAGTGACTAAAATTGCCATTTTTACAGAGTTTTGCTTACTCAAAAGCTTCAATTTTGACCCCTTTGAGGCACAGAAATGACTTTAAACACACTTATTTTAGTTGACAAAGTCATAATTCACATCCAACAGCCATTTAGAGTCAAAAGATTAAATGTTAAAATTTCATCCATATTGACCATTTTGGGATCGTTCGACATGTCCGGAGTCATCGTTTTTCATCCGAAAATTGATTTTTTGGACTGTACCAAAAATGATTCAAAATGTCAATTGGATCGTGCCTCATGTTGAATAACCACTTTTTAAACCCTCAGAGTGACCAAAATTGCCATTTTTACAGAGTTTTGCTTAATCAAAAGCTTCAATTTTGACCCGTTTCAGGCACAGAAATGACTTTAAACACACTTATTTTAGTTGACAAAGTCATAATTCACATCCAACAGTCATTTACAGTCAAAAGATTAAATGTTAAAATTTCATCCATATTGACCATTTTGGGATCGTTCGACATGTCCGGAGTCATCGTTTTTCATCCGAAAATTGTTTTTTGGACTGTACCAAAAATGATTCAAAGTGTCAATTGGATCGTGCCTCATGTTGAATAACCACTTTTTAAACCCTCAGAGTGACCAAAATTGCCATTTTTACAGAGTTTTGCTTACTCAAAAGCTTCAATTTTGACCCGTTTCAGGCACAGAAATGACTTTAAACACACTTATTTTAGTTGACAAAGTCATAATTCAATTCTAACAGTCATTTACAGTCAAAAGATTAAATGTTAAAATTTCATCCATATTGACCATTTTGGGATAGTTCGACATGTCCGGAGTCATCGTTTTTCATCCGAAAATTGATTTTTTGGACTGTACCAAAAATGATTCAAAATTTCAATTGGATCGTGCCTCATGTTGAATAACCACTTTTTAAACCCTCACAGTGACTAAAATTGCCATTTTTACAGAGTTTTGCTTACTCAAAAGCTTCAATTTTGACCCGTTTCAGGCACAGAAATGACTTTAAACACACTTATTTTAGTTGACAAAGTCATAATTCACATCCAACAGTCATTTAGAATCAAAAGATTAAATGTTAAAATTTCATCCATATTGACCATTTTGGGATAGTTCGACATGTCCGGAGTCATCGTTTTTCATCCGAAAATTGATTTTTTGGACTGTACCAAAAATGATTCAAAATGTCAATTGGATCGTGCCTCATGTTGAATAACCACTTTTTAAACCCTCAGAGTGACCAAAATTGCCATTTTTACAGAGTTTTGCTTACTCAAAAGCTTCAATTTTGACCCGTTTCAGGCACAGAAATGACTTTAAACACACTTATTTTAGTTGACAAAGTCATAATTCACATCCAACAGTCATTTACAGTCAAAAGATTAAATGTTAAAATTTCATCCATATTGACCATTTTGGGATAGTTCGACATGTCCGGAGTCATCGTTTTTCATCGAAAATTGATTTTTTGGACTGTACCAAAAATGATTCAAAATGTCAATTGGATCGTGCCTCATGTTGAATAACCACTTTTTAAACCCTCAGAGTGACCAAAATTGCCATTTTTACAGAGTTTTGCTTACTCAAAAGCTTCAATTTTGACCCGTTTCAGGCACAGAAATGACTTTAAACACACTTATTTTAGTTGACAAAGTCATAATTCACATCCAACTGTCATTTACAGTCAAAAGATTAAATGTTAAAATTTCATCCATATTGACCATTTTGGGATCGTTCGACATGTCCGGAGTCATCGTTTTTCATCCGAAAATAGATTTTTTGGACTGTACCAAAAATGATTCAAAATGTCAATTGGATCGTGCCTCATGTTGAATAACCACTTTTTAAACCCTCAGAGTGACCAAAATTGCCATTTTTACAGAGTTTTGCTTACTCAAAAGCTTCAATTTTGACCCGTTTCAGGCACAGAAATGACTTTAAACACACTTATTTTAGTTGACAAAGTCATAATTCACATCCAACAGTCATTTACAGTCAAAAGATTAAATGTTAAAATTTCATCCATTTTGACCTTTTTGGGATCGTTCGACATGTCCGGAGTCATCGTTTTTCATCCGAAAATTGATTTTTTGGACTGTACCAAAAATGATTCAAAATGTCAATTGGATCGTGCCTCATGTTGAATAACCACTTTTTAAACCCTCAGAGTGACCAAAATTGCCATTTTTACAGAGTTTTGCTTACTCAAAAGCTTCAATTTTGACCCGTTTCAGGCACAGAAATGACTTTAAACACACTTATTTTAGTTGACAAAGTCATAATTCACATCCAACAGTCATTTACAGTCAAAAGATTAAATGTTAAAATTTCATCCATATTGACCATTTTGGGATCGTTCGACATGTCCGGAGTCATTGTTTTTCATCCGAAAATTGATTTTTTGGACTGTACCAAAAATGATTCAAAATGTCAATTGGATCGTGCCTCATGTTGAATAACCACTTTTTAAACCCTCACAGTGACTAAAATTGCCATTTTTACAGAGTTTTGCTTACTCAAAAGCTTCAATTTTGACCCGTTTCAGGCACAGAAATGACTTTAAACACACTTATTTTAGTTGACAAAGTCATAATTCACATCCAACAGTCATTTACAGTCAAAAGATTAAATGTTAAAATTTCATCCATTTTGACCTTTTTGGGATTGTTCGACATGTCCGGAGTCATCGTTTTTCATCCGAAAATTGATTTTTTGGACTGTACCAAAAATGATTCAAAATTTCAATTGGATCGTGCCTCATGTTGAATAACCACTTTTTAAACCCTCACAGTGACCAAAATTGCCATTTTTACAGAGTTTTGCTTACTCAAAAGCTTCAATTTTGACCCCTTTGAGGCACAGAAATGACTTTAAACACACTTATTTTAGTTGACAAAGTCATAATTCACATCCAACAGTCATTTAGAATCAAAAGATTAAATGTTAAAATTTCATCCATATTGACCATTTTGGGATAGTTCGACATGTCCGGAGTCATCGTTTTTCATCCGAAAATTGATTTTTTGGACTGTACCAAAAATGATTCAAAATGTCAATTGGATCGTGCCTCATGTTGAATAACCACTTTTTAAACCCTCAGAGTGACCAAAATTGCCATTTTTACAGAGTTTTGCTTACTCAAAAGCTTCAATTTTGACCCGTTTCAGGCACAGAAATGACTTTAAACACACTTATTTTAGTTGACAAAGTCATAATTCACATCCAACAGTCATTTACAGTCAAAAGATTAAATGTTAAAATTTCATCCATATTGACCATTTTGGGATAGTTCGACATGTCCGGAGTCATCGTTTTTCATCGAAAATTGATTTTTTGGACTGTACCAAAAATGATTCAAAATGTCAATTGGATCGTGCCTCATGTTGAATAACCACTTTTTAAACCCTCAGAGTGACCAAAATTGCCATTTTTACAGAGTTTTGCTTACTCAAAAGCTTCAATTTTGACCCGTTTCAGGCACAGAAATGACTTTAAACACACTTATTTTAGTTGACAAAGTCATAATTCACATCCAACTGTCATTTACAGTCAAAAGATTAAATGTTAAAATTTCATCCATATTGACCATTTTGGGATCGTTCGACATGTCCGGAGTCATCGTTTTTCATCCGAAAATTGATTTTTTGGACTGTACCAAAAATGATTCAAAATGTCAATTGGGAAGTGCCTCATGTTGAATAACCACTTTTTAAACCCTCAGAGTGACCAAAATTGCCATTTTTACAGAGTTTTGCTTACTCAAAAGCTTCAATTTTGACCCGTTTCAGGCACAGAAATGACTTTAAACACACTTATTTTAGTTGACAAAGTCATAATTCACATCCAACAGTCATTTACAGTCAAAAGATTAAATGTTAAAATTTCATCCATTTTGACCTTTTTGGGATCGTTCGACATGTCCGGAGTCATCGTTTTTCATCCGAAAATTGATTTTTTGGACTGTACCAAAAATGATTCAAAATGTCAATTGGATCGTGCCTCATGTTGAATAACCACTTTTTAAACCCTCAGAGTGACCAAAATTGCCATTTTTACAGAGTTTTGCTTACTCAAAAGCTTCAATTTTGACCCGTTTCAGGCACAGAAATGACTTTAAACACACTTATTTTAGTTGACAAAGTCATAATTCACATCCAACAGTCATTTACAGTCAAAAGATTAAATGTTAAAATTTCATCCATATTGACCATTTTGGGATCGTTCGACATGTCCGGAGTCATTGTTTTTCATCCGAAAATTGATTTTTTGGACTGTACCAAAAATGATTCAAAATGTCAATTGGATCGTGCCTCATGTTGAATAACCACTTTTTAAACCCTCAGAGTGACCAAAATTGCCATTTTTACAGAGTTTTGCTTACTCAAAAGCTTCAATTTTGACCCGTTTCAGGCACAGAAATGACTTTAAACACACTTATTTTAGTTGACAAAGTCATAATTCACATCCAACAGTCATTTACAGTCAAAAGATTAAATGTTAAAATTTCATCCATATTGACCATTTTGGGATAGTTCGACATGTCCGGAGTCATCGTTTTTCATCCGAAAATTGATTTTTTGGACTGTACCAAAAATTATTCAAAATGTCAATTGGATCGTGCCTCATGTTGAATAACCACTTTTTAAACCCTCACAGTGACCAAAATTGCCATTTTTACAGAGTTTTGCTTACTCAAAAGCTTCAATTTTGACCCGTTTCAGGCACAGAAATGACTTTAAACACACTTATTTTAGTTGACAAAGTCATAATTCACATCCAACAGTCATTTACAGTCAAAAGATTAAATGTTAAAATTTCATCCATTTTGACCTTTTTGGGATTGTTCGACATGTCCGGAGTCATCGTTTTTCATCCGAAAATTGATTTTTTGGACTGTACCAAAAATGATTCAAAATTTCAATTGGATCGTGCCTCATGTTGAATAACCACTTTTTAAACCCTCACAGTGACTAAAATTGCCATTTTTACAGAGTTTTGCTTACTCAAAAGCTTCAATTTTGACCCCTTTGAGGCACAGAAATGACTTTAAACACACTTATTTTAGTTGACAAAGTCATAATTCACATCCAACAGCCATTTAGAGTCAAAAGATTAAATGTTAAAATTTCATCCATATTGACCATTTTGGGATAGTTCGACATGTCCGGAGTCATCGTTTTTCATCCGAAAATTGATTTTTTGGACTGTACCAAAAATGATTCAAAATGTCAATTGGATCGTGCCTCATGTTGAATAACCACTTTTTAAACCCTCACAGTGACCAAAATTGCCATTTTTACAGAGTTTTGCTTACTCAAAAGCTTCAATTTTGACCCGTTTCAGGCACAGAAATGACTTTAAACACACTTATTTTAGTTGACAAAGTCATAATTCACATCTAGCAGTCATTTACAGTCAAAAGATTAAATGTTAAAATTTCATCCATATTGACCATTTTGGGATAGTTCGACATGTCAGGAGTCATCGTTTTTCATCCGAAAATTGATTTTTTGGACTGTACCAAAAATAATTCAAAATGTCAATTGGATCGTGCCTCATGTTGAATAACCACTTTTTAAACCCTCAGAGTGACCAAAATTGCCATTTTTACAGAGTTTTGCTTACTCAAAAGCTTCAATTTTGACCCGTTTCAGGCACAGAAATGACTTTAAACACACTTATTTTAGTTGACAAAGTCATAATTCACATCCAACAGTCATTTACAGTCAAAAGATTAAATGTTAAAATTTCATCCATATTGACCATTTTGGGATCGTTCGACATGTCCGGAGTCATCGTTTTTCATCCGAAAAATGATTTTTTGGACTGTACCAAAAATGATTCAAAATGTCAATTGGATCGTGCCTCATGTTGAATAACCACTTTTTAAACCCTCAGAGTGACCAAAATTGCCATTTTTACAGAGTTTTGCTTACTCAAAAGCTTCAATTTTGACCCGTTTCAGGCACAGAAATGACTTTAAACACACTTATTTTAGTTGACAAAGTCATAATTCACATCCAACAGTCATTTACAGTCAAAAGATTAAATGTTAAAATTTCATCCATATTGACCATTTTGGGATCGTTCGACATATCCAGAGTCATCGTTTTTCATCCGAAAATTGATTTTTTGGACTGTACCAAAAATGATTCAAAATGTCAATTGGATCGTGCCTCATGTTGAATAACCACTTTTTAAACCCTCAGAGTGACCAAAATTGCCATTTTTACAGAGTTTTGCTTACTCAAAAGCTTCAATTTTGACCCGTTTCAGGCACAGAAATGACTTTAAACACACTTATTTTAGTTGACAAAGTCATAATTCACATCCAACAGTCATTTACAGTCAAAAGATTAAATGTTAAAATTTCATCCATATTGACCATTTTGGGATCGTTCGACATGTCCGGAGTCATCGTTTTTCATCCGAAAATTGATTTTTTGGACTGTACCAAAAATGATTCAAAATGTCAATTGGATCGTGCCTCATGTTGAATAACCACTTTTTAAACCCTCACAGTGACCAAAATTGCCATTTTTACAGAGTTTTGCTTACTCAAAAGCTTCAATTTTGACCCGTTTAGGGCACAGAAATGACTTTAAACACACTTATTTTAGTTGACAAAGTCATAATTCACATCCAACAGTCATTTACAGTCAAAAGATTAAATGTTAAAATTTCATCCATATTGACCATTTTGGGATCGTTCGACATGTCCGGAGTCATCGTTTTTCATCCGAAAATTGATTTTTTGGACTGTACCAAAAATGATTCAAAATGTCAATTGGATCGTGCCTCATGTTGAATAACCACTTTTTAAACCCTCAGAGTGACCAAAATTGACATTTTTACAGAGTTTTGCTTACTCAAAAGCTTCAATTTTGACCCGTTTCAGGCACAGAAATGACTTTAAACACACATATTTTAGTTGACAAAGTCATAATTCACATCTAACAGTCATTTACAGTCAAAAGATTAAATGTTAAAATTTCATCCATATTGACCATTTTGGGATAGTTCGACATGTCCGGAGTCATCGTTTTTCATCCGAAAACTGATTTTTTGGACTGTACCAAAAATGATTCAAAATGTCAATTGGATCGTGCCTCATGTTGAATAACCACTTTTTAAACCCTCACAGTGACCAAAATTGCCATTTTTACAGAGTTTTGCTTACTCAAAAGCTTCGATTTTGACCCGTTTCAGGCACAGAAATGACTTTAAACACACTTATTTTAGTTGACAAAGTCATAATTCACATCCAACAGTCATTTACAGTCAAAAGATTAAATGTTAAAATTTCATCCATTTTGACCTTTTTGGGATTGTTCGACATGTCCGGAGTCATCGTTTTTCATCCGAAAATTGATTTTTTGGACTGTACCAAAAATGATTCAAAATTTCAATTGGATCGTGCCTCATGTTGAATAACCACTTTTTAAACCCTCACAGTGACCAAAATTGCCATTTTTACAGAGTTTTGCTTACTCAACAGCTTCAATTTTGACCCCTTTGAGGCACAGAAATGACTTTAAACACACTTATTTTAGTTGACAAAGTCATAATTCACATCCAACAGTCATTTAGAATCAAAAGATTAAATGTTAAAATTTCATCCATATTGACCATTTTGGGATAGTTCGACATGTCCGGAGTCATCGTTTTTCATCCGAAAATTGATTTTTTGGACTGTACCAAAATTGATTCAAAATGTCAATTGGATCGTGCCTCATGTTGAATAACCACTTTTTAAACCCTCAGAGTGACCGAAATTGCCATTTTTACAGAGTTTTGCTTACTCAAAAGCTTCAATTTTGACCCGTTTCAGGCACAGAAATGACTTTAAACACACTTATTTTAGTTGACAAAGTCATAATTCACATCCAACAGTCATTTACAGTCAAAAAATTAAATGTTAAAATTTCATCCATTTTGACCTTTTTGGGATCGTTCGACATGTCCGGAGTCATCGTTTTTCATCCGAAAATTGATTTTTTGGACTGTACCAAAAATGATTCAAAATGTTAATTGGATTGTGCCTCATGTTGAATAACCACTTTTTAAACCCTCAGAGTGACCAAAATTGCCATTTTTACAGAGTTTTGCTTACTCAAAAGCTTCAATTTTGACCCGTTTCAGGCACAGAAATGACTTTAAACACACTTATTTTAGTTGACAAAGTCATAATTCACATCCAACAGTCATTTACAGTCAAAAAATTAAATGTTAAAATTTCATCCATTTTGACCTTTTTGGGATCGTTCGACATGTCCGGAGTCATCGTTTTTCATCCGAAAATTGATTTTTTGGACTGTACCAAAAATGATTCAAAATGTTAATTGGATTGTGCCTCATGTTGAATAACCACTTTTTAAACCCTCAGAGTGACCAAAATTGCCATTTTTACAGAGTTTTGCTTACTCAAAAGCTTCAATTTTGACCCGTTTCAGGCACAGAAATGACTTTAAACACACTTATTTTAGTTGACAAAGTCATAATTCACATCCAACAGTCATTTACAGTCAAAAGATTAAATGTTAACATTTCATCCATATTGACCATTTTGGGATCGTTCGACATGTCCGGAGTCATCGTTTTTCATCCGAAAATTGATTTTTTGGACTGTACCAAAAATGATTCAAAATGTCAATTGGATCGTGCCTCATGTTGAATAACCACTTTTTAAACCCTCAGAGTGACCAAAATTGCCATTTTTACAGAGTTTTGCTTACTCAAAAGCTTCAATTTTGACCCGTTTCAGGCACAGAAATGACTTTAAACACACTTATTTTAGTTGACAAAGTCATAATTCACATCCAACAGTCATTTACAGTCAAAAGATTAAATGTTAAAATTTCATCCATTTTGACCTTTTTGGGATCGTTCGACATGTCCGGAGTCATCGTTTTTCATCCGAAAATTGATTTTTTGGACTGTACCAAAAATGATTCAAAATGTCAATTGGATCGTGCCTCATGTTGAATAACCACTTTTTAAACCCTCACAGTGACAAAAATTGCCATTTTTACAGAGTTTTGCTTACTCAAAAGCTTCAATTTTGACCCGTTTCAGGCACAGAAATGACTTTAAACACACTTATTTTAGTTGACAAAGTCATATTTCACATTCAACAGTCATTTACAGTCAAAAGATTAAATGTTAAAATTTCATCCATTTTGACCTTTTTGGGATCGTTCGACATGTCCGGAGTCATCGTTTTTCATTTGAAAATTGATTTTTTGGACTGTACCAAAAATGATTCAAAATGTCAATTGGATCGTGCCTCATGTTGAATAACCACTTTTTAAACCCTCAGAGTGACCAAAATTGCCATTTTTACAGAGTTTTGCTTACTCAAAAGCTTCAATTTTGACCCGTTTCAGGCACAGAAATGACTTTAAACACACTTATTTTAGTTGACAAAGTCATAATTCACATCCAACAGTCATTTACAGTCAAAAGATTAAATGTTAAAATTTCATCCATATTGACCATTTTGGGATCGTTCGACATGTCGGGAGTCATCGTTTTTCATCCGAAAATTGATTTTTTGGACTGTACCAAAAATGATTCAAAATGTCAATTGGATCGTGCCTCATGTTGAATAACCACTTTTTAAACCCTCAGAGTGACCAAAATTGCCATTTTTACAGAGTTTTGCTTACTCAAAAGCTTCAATTTTGACCCCTTTGAGGCACAGAAATGACTTTAAACACACTTATTTTAGTTGACAAAGTCATAATTCACATCCAACAGTCATTTACAGTCAAAAGATTAAATGTTAAAATTTCATCCATATTGACCATTTTGGGATCGTTCGACATGTCCAGAGTCATCGTTTTTCATCCGAAAATTGATTTTTTGGACTGTACCAAAAATGATTCAAAATTTCAATTGGATCGTGCCTCATGTTGAATAACCACTTTTTAAACCCTCACAGTGACCAAAATTGCCATTTTTACAGAGTTTTGCTTACTCAACAGCTTCAATTTTGACCCCTTTGAGGCACAGAAATGACTTTAAACACACTTATTTTAGTTGACAAAGTCATAATTCACATCCAACAGTCATTTAGAATCAAAAGATTAAATGTTAAAATTTCATCCATATTGACCATTTTGGGATAGTTCGACATGTCCGGAGTCATCGTTTTTCATCCGAAAATTGATTTTTTGGACTGTACCAAAATTGATTCAAAATGTCAATTGGATCGTGCCTCATGTTGAATAACCACTTTTTAAACCCTCAGAGTGACCGAAATTGCCATTTTTACAGAGTTTTGCTTACTCAAAAGCTTCAATTTTGACCCGTTTCAGGCACAGAAATGACTTTAAACACACTTATTTTAGTTGACAAAGTCATAATTCACATCCAACAGTCATTTACAGTCAAAAGATTAAATGTTAAAATTTCATCCATATTGACCATTTTGGGATCGTTCGACATGTCCGGAGTCATCGTTTTTCATCCGAAAATTGATTTTTTGGACTGTACCAAAAATGATTCAAAATGTCAATTGGATCGTGCCTCATGTTGAATAACCACTTTTTAAACCCTCAGAGTGACCAAAATTGCCATTTTTACAGAGTTTTGCTTACTCAAAAGCTTCAATTTTGACCCGTTTCAGGCACAGAAATGACTTTAAACACACTTATTTTAGTTGACAAAGTCATAATTCACATCCAACAGTCATTTACAGTCAAAAAATTAAATGTTAAAATTTCATCCATTTTGACCTTTTTGGGATCGTTCGACATGTCCGGAGTCATCGTTTTTCATCCGAAAATTGATTTTTTGGACTGTACCAAAAATGATTCAAAATGTTAATTGGATCGTGCCTCATGTTGAATAACCACTTTTTAAACCCTCAGAGTGACCAAAATTGCCATTTTTACAGAGTTTTGCTTACTCAAAAGCTTCAATTTTGACCCGTTTCAGGCACAGAAATGACTTTAAACACACTTATTTTAGTTGACAAAGTCATAATTCACATCCAACAGTCATTTACAGTCAAAAGATTAAATGTTAAAATTTCATCCATATTGACCATTTTGGGATCGTTCGACATGTCCGGAGTCATCGTTTTTCATCCGAAAATTGATTTTTTGGACTGTACCAAAAATGATTCAAAATGTCAATTGGATCGTGCCTCATGTTGAATAACCACTTTTTAAACCCTCAGAGTGACCAAAATTGCCATTTTTACAGAGTTTTGCTTACTCAAAAGCTTCAATTTTGACCCGTTTCAGGCACAGAAATGACTTTAAACACACTTATTTTAGTTGACAAAGTCATAATTCACATCCAACAGTCATTTACAGTCAAAAGATTAAATGTTAAAATTTCATCCATTTTGACCTTTTTGGGATCGTTCGACATGTCCGGAGTCATCGTTTTTCATCCGAAAATTGATTTTTTGGACTGTACCAAAAATGATTCAAAATGTCAATTGGATTGTGCCTCATGTTGAATAACCACTTTTTAAACCCTCACAGTGACAAAAATTGCCATTTTTACAGAGTTTTGCTTACTCAAAAGCTTCAATTTTGACCCGTTTCAGGCACAGAAATGACTTTAAACACACTTATTTTAGTTGACAAAGTCATAATTCACATTCAACAGTCATTTACAGTCAAAAGATTAAATGTTAAAATTTCATCCATTTTGACCTTTTTGGGATCGTTCGACATGTCCGGAGTCATTGTTTTTCATTTGAAAATTGATTTTTTGGACTGTACCAAAAATGATTCAAAATGTCAATTGGATCGTGCCTCATGTTGAATAACCACTTTTTAAACCCTCAGAGTGACCAAAATTGCCATTTTTACAGAGTTTTGCTTACTCAAAAGCTTCAATTTTGACCCGTTTCAGGCACAGAAATGACTTTAAACACACTTATTTTAGTTGACAAAGTCATAATTCACATCCAACAGTCATTTACAGTCAAAAGATTAAATGTTAAAATTTCATCCATATTGACCATTTTGGGATCGTTCGACATGTCGGGAGTCATCGTTTTTCATCCGAAAATTGATTTTTTGGACTGTACCAAAAATGATTCAAAATGTCAATTGGATCGTGCCTCATGTTGAATAACCACTTTTTAAACCCTCAGAGTGACCAAAATTGCCATTTTTACAGAGTTTTGCTTACTCAAAAGCTTCAATTTTGACCCGTTTCAGGCACAGAAATGACTTTAAACACACTTATTTTAGTTGACAAAGTCATAATTCACATCCAACAGTCATTTACAGTCAAAAGATTAAATGTTAAAATTTCATCCATATTGACCATTTTGGGATCGTTCGACATGTCCAGAGTCATCGTTTTTCATCCGAAAATTGATTTTTTGGACTGTACCAAAAATGATTCAAAATGTCAATTGGATCGTGCCTCATGTTGAATAACCACTTTTTAAACCCTCAGAGTGACCAAAATTGCCATTTTTACAGAGTTTTGCTTAGTCAAAAGCTTCAATTTTGACCCGTTTCAGGCACAGAAATGACTTTAAACACACTTATTTTAGTTGACAAAGTCATAATTCACATCTAACAGTCATTTACAGTCAAAAGATTAAATGTTAAAATTTAATCCATATTGACCATTTTGGGATAGTTCGACATGTCCGGAGTCATCGTTTTTCATCCGAAAATTGATTTTTTGGACTGTACCAAAAATGATTCAAAATGTCAATTGGATCGTGCCTCATGTTGAATAACCACTTTTTAAACCCTCAGAGTGACCAAAATTGCCATTTTTACAGAGTTTTGCTTACTCAAAAGCTTCAATTTTGACCCGTTTCAGGCACAGAAATGACTTTAAACACACTTATTTTAGTTGACAAAGTCATAATTCACATCCAACAGTCATTTACAGTCAAAAGATTAAATGTTAAAATTTCATCCATATTGACCATTTTGGGATCGTTCGACATGTCCGGAGTCATCGTTTTTCATCCGAAAATTGATTTTTTGGACTGTACCAAAAATGATTCAAAATGTCAATTGGATCGTGCCTCATGTTGAATAACCACTTTTTAAACCCTCAGAGTGACCAAAATTGCCATTTTTACAGAGTTTTGCTTACTCAAAAGCTTCAATTTTGACCCGTTTCAGGCACAGAAATGACTTTAAACACACTTATTTTAGTTGACAAAGTCATAATTCACATCCAACAGTCATTTACAGTCAAAAGATTAAATGTTAAAATTTCATCCATTTTGACCTTTTTGGGATCGTTCGACATGTCCGGAGTCATCGTTTTTCATCCGAAAATTGATTTTTTGGACTGTACCAAAAATGATTCAAAATGTCAATTGGATTGTGCCTCATGTTGAATAACCACTTTTTAAACCCTCACAGTGACAAAAATTGCCATTTTTACAGAGTTTTGCTTACTCAAAAGCTTCAATTTTGACCCGTTTCAGGCACAGAAATGACTTTAAACACACTTATTTTAGTTGACAAAGTCATAATTCACATTCAACAGTCATTTACAGTCAAAAGATTAAATGTTAAAATTTCATCCATTTTGACCTTTTTGGGATCGTTCGACATGTCCGGAGTCATCGTTTTTCATTTGAAAATTGATTTTTTGGACTGTACCAAAAATGATTCAAAATGTCAATTGGATCGTGCCTCATGTTGAATAACCACTTTTTAAACCCTCAGAGTGACCAAAATTGCCATTGTTACAGAGTTTTGCTTACTCAAAAGCTTCAATTTTGACCCGTTTCAGGCACAGAAATGACTTTAAACACACTTATTTTAGTTGACAAAGTCATAATTCACATCCAACAGTCATTTACAGTCAAAAGATTAAATGTTAAAATTTCATCCATATTGACCATTTTGGGATCGTTCGACATGTCGGGAGTCATCGTTTTTCATCCGAAAATTGATTTTTTGGACTGTACCAAAAATGATTCAAAATGTCAATTGGATCGTGCCTCATGTTGAATAACCACTTTTTAAACCCTCAGAGTGACCAAAATTGCCATTTTTACAGAGTTTTGCTTACTCAAAAGCTTCAATTTTGACCCGTTTCAGGCACAGAAATGACTTTAAACACACTTATTTTAGTTGACAAAGTCATAATTCACATCCAACAGTCATTTACAGTCAAAAGATTAAATGTTAAAATTTCATCCATATTGACCATTTTGGGATCGTTCGACATGTCCAGAGTCATCGTTTTTCATCCGAAAATTGATTTTTTGGACTGTACCAAAAATGATTCAAAATGTCAATTGGATCGTGCCTCATGTTGAATAGCCACTTTTTAAACCCTCAGAGTGACCAAAATTGCCATTTTTACAGAGTTTTGCTTACTCAAAAGCTTCAATTTTGACCCGTTTCAGGCACAGAAATGACTTTAAACACACTTATTTTAGTTGACAAAGTCATAATTCACATCTAACAGTCATTTACAGTCAAAAGATTAAATGTTAAAATTTAATCCATATTGACCATTTTGGGATAGTTCGACATGTCCGGAGTCATCGTTTTTCATCCGAAAATTGATTTTTTGGACTGTACCAAAAATGATTCAAAATGTCAATTGGATCGTGCCTCATGTTGAATAACCACTTTTTAAACCCTCACAGTGACCAAAATTGCCATTTTTACAGAGTTTTGCTTATTCAAAAGCTTCAATTTTGACCCGTTTCAGGCACAGAAATGACTTTAAACACACTTATTTTAGTTGACAAAGTCATAATTCACATCCAACAGTCATTTACAGTCAAAAGATTAAATGTTAAAATTTCATCCATTTTGACCTTTTTGGGATTGTTCGACATGTCCGGAGTCATCGTTTTTCATCCGAAAATTGATTTTTTGGACTGTACCAAAAATGATTCAAAATTTCAATTGGATCGTGCCTCATGTTGAATAACCACTTTTTAAACCCTCACAGTGACCAAAATTGCCATTTTTACAGAGTTTTGCTTACTCAAAAGCTTCAATTTTGACCCCTTTGAGGCACAGAAATGACTTTAAACACACTTATTTTAGTTGACAAAGTCATAATTCACATCCAACAGTCATTTAGAATCAAAAGATTAAATGTTAAAATTTCATCCATATTGACCATTTTGGGATAGTTCGACATGTCCGGAGTCATCGTTTTTCATCCGAAAATTGATTTTTTGGACTGTACCAAAAATGATTCAAAATGTCAATTGGATCGTGCCTCATGTTGAATAACCACTTTTTAAACCCTCAGAGTGACCAAAATTGCCATTTTTACAGAGTTTTGCTTACTCAAAAGCTTCAATTTTGACCCGTTTCAGGCACAGAAATGACTTTAAACACACTTATTTTAGTTGACAAAGTCATAATTCACATCCAACAGTCATTTACAGTCAAAAGATTAAATGTTAAAATTTCATCCATATTGACCATTTTGGGATCGTTCGACATGTCCGGAGTCATTGTTTTTCATCCGAAAATTGATTTTTTGGACTGTACCAAAAATGATTCAAAATGTCAATTGGATCGTGCCTCATGTTGAATAACCACTTTTTAAACCCTCAGAGTGACCAAAATTGCCATTTTTACAGAGTTTTGCTTACTCAAAAGCTTCAATTTTGACCCGTTTCAGGCACAGAAATGACTTTAAACACACTTATTTTAGTTGACAAAGTCATAATTCACACCCAACAGTCATTTACAGTCAAAAGATTAAATGTTAAAATTTCATCCATATTGACCATTTTGGGATAGTTCGACATGTCCGGAGTCATCGTTTTTCATCCGAAAATTGATTTTTTGGACTGTACCAAAAATGATTCAAAATGTCAATTGGATCGTGCCTCATGTTGAATAACCACTTTTTAAACCCTCACAGTGACCAAAATTGCCATTTTTACAGACTTTTGCTTACTCAAAAGCTTCAATTTTGACCCGTTTCAGGCACAGAAATGACTTTAAACACACTTATTTTAGTTGACAAAGTCATAATTCACATCCAACAGTCATTTACAGTCAAAAGATTAAATGTTAAAATTTCATCCATTTTGACCTTTTTGGGATTGTTCGACATGTCCGGAGTCATCGTTTTTCATCCGAAAATTGATTTTTTGGACTGTACCAAAAATGATTCAAAATTTCAATTGGATCGTGCCTCATGTTGAATAACCACTTTTTAAACCCTCACAGTGACCAAAATTGCCATTTTTACAGAGTTTTGCTTACTCAAAAGCTTCAATTTTGACCCGTTTCAGGCACAGAAATGACTTTAAACACACTTATTTTAGTTGACAAAGTCATAATTCACATCTAACAGTCATTTACAGTCAAAAGATTAAATGTTAAAATTTCATCCATATTGACCATTTTGGGATAGTTCGACATGTCCGGAGTCATCGTTTTTCATCCGAAAATTGATTTTTTGGACTGTACCAAAAATGATTCAAAATGTCAATTGGATCGTGCCTCATGTTGAATAACCACTTTTTAAACCCTCACAGTGACCAAAATTGCCATTTTTACAGAGTTTTGCTTACTCAAAAGCTTCAATTTTGACCCGTTTCAGGCACAGAAATGACTTTAAACACACTTATTTTAGTTGACAAAGTCATAATTCACATCCAACAGTCATTTACAGTCAAAAGATTAAATGTTAAAATTTCATCCATTTTGACCTTTTTGGGATTGTTCGACATGTCCGGAGTCATCGTTTTTCATCCGAAAATTGATTTTTTGGACTGTACCAAAAATGATTCAAAATTTCAATTGGATCGTGCCTCATGTTGAATAACCACTTTTTAAACCCTCACAGTGACCAAAATTGCCATTTTTACAGAGTTTTGCTTACTCAAAAGCTTCAATTTTGACCCCTTTGAGGCACAGAAATGACTTTAAACACACTTATTTTAGTTGACAAAGTCATAATTCACATCCAACAGTCATTTAGAATCAAAAGATTAAATGTTAAAATTTCATCCATATTGACCATTTTGGGATAGTTCGACATGTCCGGAGTCATCGTTTTTCATCCGAAAATTGATTTTTTGGACTGTACCAAAAATGATTCAAACTGTCAATTGGATCGTGCCTCATGTTGAATAACCACTTTTTAAACCCTCAGAGTGACCAAAATTGCCATTTTTACAGAGTTTTGCTTACTCAAAAGCTTCAATTTTGACCCGTTTCAGGCACAGAAATGACTTTAAACACACTCATTTTAGTTGACAAAGTCATAATTCACATCCAACAGTCATTTACAGTCAAAAGATTAAATGTTAAAATTTCATCCATATTGACCATTTTGGGATAGTTCGACATGTCCGGAGTCATCGTTTTTCATCCGAAAATTGATTTTTTGGACTGTACCAAAAATGATTCCAAATGTCAATTGGATCGTGCCTCATGTTGAATAACCACTTTTTAAACCCTCAGAGTGACCAAAATTGCCATTTTTACAGAGTTTTGCTTACTCAAAAGCTTCAATTTTGACCCGTTTCAGGCACAGAAATGACTTTAAACACACTTATTTTAGTTGACAAAGTCATAATTCACATCCAACAGTCATTTACAGTCAAAAGATTAAATGTTAAAATTTCATCCATATTGACCATTTTGGGATCGTTCGACATATCCAGAGTCATCGTTTTTCATCCGAAAATTGATTTTTTGGACTGTACCAAAAATGATTCAAAATGTCAATTGGATCGGGCCTCATGTTGAATAACCACTTTTTAAACCCTCAGAGTGACCAAAATTGCCATTTTTACAGAGTTTTGCTTACTCAAAAGCTTCAATTTTGACCCGTTTCAGGCACAGAAATGACTTTAAACACACTTATTTTAGTTGACAAAGTCATAATTCACATCCAACAGTCATTTACAGTCAAAAGATTAAATGTTAAAATTTCATCCATATTGACCATTTTGGGATCGTTCGACATGTCCGGAGTCATCGTTTTTCATCCGAAAATTGATTTTTTGGACTGTACCAAAAATGATTCAAAATGTCAATTGGATCGTGCCTCATGTTGAATAACCACTTTTTAAACCCTCTAAGTGACCAAAATTGCCATTTTTACAGAGTTTTGCTTACTCAAAAGCTTCAATTTTGACCCCTTTGAGGCACAGAAATGACTTTAAACACACTTATTTTAGTTGACAAAGTCATAATTCACATTCAACAGTCATTTACAGTCAAAAGATTAAATGTTAAAATTTCATCCATTTTGACCTTTTTGGGATCGTTCGATATGTCCGGAGTCATCGTTTTTCATTTGAAAATTGATTTTTTGGACTGTACCAAAAATGATTCAAAATGTCAATTGGATCGTGCCTCATGTTGAATAACCACTTTTTAAACCCTCAGAGTGACCAAAATTGCCATTTTTACAGAGTTTTGCTTACTCAAAAGCTTCAATTTTGACCCGTTTCAGGCACAGAAATGACTTTAAACACACTTATTTTAGTTGACAAAGTCATAATTCACATCCAACAGTCATTTACAGTCAAAAGATTAAATGTTAAAATTTCATCCATATTGACCATTTTGGGATCGTTCGACATGTCCGGAGTCATCGTTTTTCATCCGAAAATTGATTTTTTGGACTGTACCAAAAATGATTCAAAATGTCAATTGGATCGTGCCTCATGTTGAATAACCACTTTTTAAACCCTCAGAGTGACCAAAATTGCCATTTTTACAGAGTTTTGCTGACTCAAAAGCTTCAATTTTGACCCGTTTCAGGCACAGAAATGACTTTAAACACACTTATTTTAGTTGACAAAGTCATAATTCACATCCAACAGTCATTTACAGTCAAAAGATTAAATGTTAAAATTTCATCCATTTTGACCTTTTTGGGATTGTTCGACATGTCCGGAGTCATCGTTCTTCATCCGAAAATTGATTTTTTGGACTGTACCAAAAATGATTCAAAATTTCAATTGGATCGTGCCTCATGTTGAATAACCACTTTTTAAACCCTCACAGTGACCAAAATTGCCATTTTTACAGAGTTTTGCTTACTCAAAAGCTTCAATTTTGACCCGTTTCAGGCACAGAAATGACTTTAAACACACTTATTTTAGTTGACAAAGTCATAATTCACATCTAACAGTCATTTACAGTCAAAAGATTAAATGTTAAAATTTCATCCATATTGACCATTTTGGGATAGTTCGACATGTCCGGAGTCATCGTTTTTCATCCGAAAATTGATTTTTTGGACTGTACCAAAAATGATTCAAAATGTCAATTGGATCGTGCCTCATGTTGAATAACCACTTTTTAAACCCTCAGAGTGACCAAAATTGCCATTTTTACAGAGTTTTGCTTACTCAAAAGCTTCAATTTTGACCCGTTTCAGGCACAGAAATGACTTTAAACACACTTATTTTAGTTGACAAAGTCATAATTCACATCCAACAGTCATTTACAGTCAAAAGATTAAATGTTAAAATTTCATCCATATTGACCATTTTGGGATAGTTCGACATGTCCGGAGTCATCGTTTTTCATCCGAAAATTGATTTTTTGGACTGTACCAAAAATGATTCAAAATGTTAATTGGATCGTGCCTCATGTTGAATAACCACTTTTTAAACCCTCAGAGTGACCAAAATTGCCATTTTTACAGAGTTTTGCTTACTCAAAAGCTTCAATTTTGACCCGTTTCAGGCACAGAAATGACTTTAAACACACTTATTTTAGTTGACAAAGTCATAATTCACATCCAACAGTCATTTACAGTCAAAAGATTAAATGTTAAAATTTCATCCATATTGACCATTTTGGGATAGTTCGACATGTCCGGAGTCATCGTTTTTCATCCGAAAATTGATTTTTTGGACTGTACCAAAAATGATTCAAAATGTCAATTGGATCGTGCCTCATGTTGAATAACCACTGTTTAAACCCTCAGAGTGACCAAAATTGCCATTTTTACAGAGTTTTGCTTACTCAAAAGCTTCAATTTTGACCCGTTTCAGGCACAGAAATGACTTTAAACACACTTATTTTAGTTGACAAAGTCATAATTCACATCCAACAGTCATTTACAGTCAAAAGATTAAATGTTAAAATTTCATCCATTTTGACCTTTTTGGGATCGTTCGACATGTCCGGAGTCATCGTTTTTCATCCGAAAATTGATTTTTTGGACTGTACCAAAAATGATTCAAAATGTCAATTGGATCGTGCCTCATGTTGAATAACCACTTTTTAAACCCTCACAGTGACAAAAATTGCCATTTTTACAGAGTTTTGCTTACTCAAAAGCTTCAATTTTGACCCGTTTCAGGCACAGAAATGACTTTAAACACACTTATTTTAGTTGACAAAGTCATAATTCACATTCAACAGTCATTTACAGTCAAAAGATTAAATGTTAAAATTTCATCCATTTTGACCTTTTTGGGATCGTTCGACATGTCCGGAGTCATCGTTTTTCATTTGAAAATTGATTTTTTGGACTGTACCAAAAATGATTCAAAATGTCAATTGGATCGTGCCTCATGTTGAATAACCACTTTTTAAACCCTCAGAGTGACCAAAATTGCCATTTTTACAGAGTTTTGCTTACTCAAAAGCTTCAATTTTGACCCGTTTCAGGCACAGAAATGACTTTAAACACACTTATTTTAGTTGACAAAGTCATAATTCACATCCAACAGTCATTTACAGTCAAAAGATTAAATGTTAAAATTTTATCCATATTGACCATTTTGGGATCGTTCGACATGTCGGGAGTCATCGTTTTTCATCCGAAAATTGATTTTTTGGACTGTACCAAAAATGATTCAAAATGTCAATTGGATCGTGCCTCATGTTGAATAACCACTTTTTAAACCCTCAGAGTGACCAAAATTGCCATTTTTACAGAGTTTTGCTTACTCAAAAGCTTCAATTTTGACCCGTTTCAGGCACAGAAATGACTTTAAACACACTTATTTTAGTTGACAAAGTCATAATTCACATCCAACAGTCATTTACAGTCAAAAGATTAAATGTTAAAATTTCATCCATATTGACCATTTTGGGATCGTTCGACATGTCCAGAGTCATCGTTTTTCATCCGAAAATTGATTTTTTGGACTGTACCAAAAATGATTCAAAATGTCAATTGGATCGTGCCTCATGTTGAATAACCACTTTTTAAACCCTCAGAGTGACCAAAATTGCCATTTTTACAGAGTTTTGCTTACTCAAAAGCTTCAATTTTGACCCGTTTCAGGCACAGAAATGACTTTAAACACACTTATTTTAGTTGACAAAGTCATAATTCACATCCAACAGTCATTTACAGTCAAAAGATTAAATGTTAAAATTTCATCCATATTGACCATTTTGGGATCGTTCGACATGTCCGGAGTCATTGTTTTTCATCCGAAAATTGATTTTTTGGACTGTACCAAAAATGATTCAAAATGTCAATTGGATCGTGCCTCATGTTGAATAACCACTTTTTAAACCCTCAGAGTGACCAAAATTGCCATTTTTACAGAGTTTTGCTTACTCAAAAGCTTCAATTTTGACCCGTTTCAGGCACAGAAATGACTTTAAACACACTTATTTTAGTTGACAAAGTCATAATTCACACCCAACAGTCATTTACAGTCAAAAGATTAAATGTTAAAATTTCATCCATATTGACCATTTTGGGATAGTTCGACATGTCCGGAGTCATCGTTTTTCATCCGAAAATTGATTTTTTGGACTGTACCAAAAATGATTCAAAATGTCAATTGGATCGTGCCTCATGTTGAATAACCACTTTTTAAACCCTCACAGTGACCAAAATTGCCATTTTTACAGAGTTTTGCTTACTCAAAAGCTTCAATTTTGACCCGTTTCAGGCACAGAAATGACTTTAAACACACTTATTTTAGTTGACAAAGTCATAATTCACATCCAACAGTCATTTACAGTCAAAAGATTAAATGTTAAAATTTCATCCATTTTGACCTTTTTGGGATTGTTCGACATGTCCGGAGTCATCGTTTTTCATCCGAAAATTGATTTTTTGGACTGTACCAAAAATGATTCAAAATTTCAATTGGATCGTGCCTCATGTTGAATAACCACTTTTTAAACCCTCACAGTGACCAAAATTGCCATTTTTACAGAGTTTTGCTTACTCAAAAGCTTCAATTTTGACCCCTTTGAGGCACAGAAATGACTTTAAACACACTTATTTTAGTTGACAAAGTCATAATTCACATCCAACAGTCATTTAGAATCAAAAGATTAAATGTTAAAATTTCATCCATATTGACCATTTTGGGATAGTTCGACATGTCCGGAGTCATCGTTTTTCATCCGAAAATTGATTTTTTGGACTGTACCAAAAATGATTCAAACTGTCAATTGGATCGTGCCTCATGTTGAATAACCACTTTTTAAACCCTCAGAGTGACCAAAATTGCCATTTTTACAGAGTTTTGCTTACTCAAAAGCTTCAATTTTGACCCGTTTCAGGCACAGAAATGACTTTAAACACACTTATTTTAGTTGACAAAGTCATAATTCACATCCAACAGTCATTTACAGTCAAAAGATTAAATGTTAAAATTTCATCCATATTGACCATTTTGGGATAGTTCGACATGTCCGGAGTCATCGTTTTTCATCCAAAAATTGATTTTTTGGACTGTACCAAAAATGATTCCAAATGTCAATTGGATCGTGCCTCATGTTGAATAACCACTTTTTAAACCCTCAGAGTGACCAAAATTGCCATTTTTACAGAGTTTTGCTTACTCAAAAGCTTCAATTTTGACCCGTTTCAGGCACAGAAATGACTTTAAACACACTTATTTTAGTTGACAAAGTCATAATTCACATCCAACAGTCATTTACAGTCAAAAGATTAAATGTTAAAATTTCATCCATATTGACCATTTTGGGATCGTTCGACATATCCAGAGTCATCGTTTTTCATCCGAAAATTGATTTTTTGGACTGTACCAAAAATGATTCAAAATGTCAATTGGATCGGGCCTCATGTTGAATAACCACTTTTTAAACCCTCAGAGTGACCAAAATTGCCATTTTTACAGAGTTTTGCTTACTCAAAAGCTTCAATTTTGACCCGTTTCAGGCACAGAAATGACTTTAAACACACTTATTTTAGTTGACAAAGTCATAATTCACATCCAACAGTCATTTACAGTCAAAAGATTAAATGTTAAAATTTCATCCATATTGACCATTTTGGGATCGTTCGACATGTCCGGAGTCATCGTTTTTCATCCGAAAATTGATTTTTTGGACTGTACCAAAAATGATTCAAAATGTCAATTGGATCGTGCCTCATGTTGAATAACCACTTTTTAAACCCTCTAAGTGACCAAAATTGCCATTTTTACAGAGTTTTGCTTACTCAAAAGCTTCAATTTTGACCCCTTTGAGGCACAGAAATGACTTTAAACACACTTATTTTAGTTGACAAAGTCATAATTCACATTCAACAGTCATTTACAGTCAAAAGATTAAATGTTAAAATTTCATCCATTTTGACCTTTTTGGGATCGTTCGATATGTCCGGAGTCATCGTTTTTCATTTGAAAATTGATTTTTTGGACTGTACCAAAAATGATTCAAAATGTCAATTGGATTGTGCCTCATGTTGAATAACCACTTTTTAAACCCTCACAGTGACCAAAATTGCCATTTTTACAGAGTTTTGCTTACTCAAAAGCTTCAATTTTGACCCGTTTCAGGCACAGAAATGACTTTAAACACACTTATTTTAGTTGACAAAGTCATAATTCACATCCAACAGTCATTTACAGTCAAAAGATTAAATGTTAAAATTTCATCCATATTGACCATTTTGGGATCGTTCGACATGTCCGGAGTCATCGTTTTTCATCCGAAAATTGATTTTTTGGACTGTACCAAAAATGATTCAAAATGTCAATTGGATCGTGCCTCATGTTGAATAACCACTTTTTAAACCCTCAGAGTGACCAAAATTGCCATTTTTACAGAGTTTTGCTGACTCAAAAGCTTCAATTTTGACCCGTTTCAGGCACAGAAATGACTTTAAACACACTTATTTTAGTTGACAAAGTCATAATTCACATCCAACAGTCATTTACAGTCAAAAGATTAAATGTTAAAATTTCATCCATTTTGACCTTTTTGGGATTGTTCGACATGTCCGGAGTCATCGTTCTTCATCCGAAAATTGATTTTTTGGACTGTACCAAAAATGATTCAAAATTTCAATTGGATCGTGCCTCATGTTGAATAACCACTTTTTAAACCCTCACAGTGACCAAAATTGCCATTTTTACAGAGTTTTGCTTACTCAAAAGCTTCAATTTTGACCCGTTTCAGGCACAGAAATGACTTTAAACACACTTATTTTAGTTGACAAAGTCATAATTCACATCTAACAGTCATTTACAGTCAAAAGATTAAATGTTAAAATTTCATCCATATTGACCATTTTGGGATAGTTCGACATGTCCGGAGTCATCGTTTTTCATCCGAAAATTGATTTTTTGGACTGTACCAAAAATGATTCAAAATGTCAATTGGATCGTGCCTCATGTTGAATAACCACTTTTTAAACCCTCAGAGTGACCAAAATTGCCATTTTTACAGAGTTTTGCTTACTCAAAAGCTTCAATTTTGACCCGTTTCAGGCACAGAAATGACTTTAAACACACTTATTTTAGTTGACAAAGTCATAATTCACATCCAACAGTCATTTACAGTCAAAAGATTAAATGTTAAAATTTCATCCATATTGACCATTTTGGGATAGTTCGACATGTCCGGAGTCATCGTTTTTCATCCGAAAATTGATTTTTTGGACTGTACCAAAAATGATTCAAAATGTTAATTGGATCGTGCCTCATGTTGAATAACCACTTTTTAAACCCTCAGAGTGACCAAAATTGCCATTTTTACAGAGTTTTGCTTACTCAAAAGCTTCAATTTTGACCCGTTTCAGGCACAGAAATGACTTTAAACACACTTATTTTAGTTGACAAAGTCATAATTCACATCCAACAGTCATTTACAGTCAAAAGATTAAATGTTAAAATTTCATCCATATTGACCATTTTGGGATAGTTCGACATGTCCAGAGTCATCGTTTTTCATCCGAAAATTGATTTTTTGGACTGTACCAAAAATGATTCAAAATGTCAATTGGATCGTGCCTCATGTTGAATAACCACTTTTTAAACCCTCAGAGTGACCAAAATTGCCATTTTTACAGAGTTTTGCTTACTCAAAAGCTTCAATTTTGACCCGTTTCAGGCACAGAAATGACTTTAAATACACTTATTTTAGTTGACAAAGTCATAATTCACATCCAACAGTCATTTACAGTCAAAAGATTAAATGTTAAAATTTCATCCATTTTGACCTTTTTGGGATCGTTCGACATGTCCGGAGTCATCGTTTTTCATCCGAAAATTGATTTTTTGGACTGTACCAAAAATGATTCAAAATGTCAATTGGATCGTGCCTCATGTTGAATAACCACTTTTTAAACCCTCAGAGTGACAAAAATTGCCATTTTTACAGAGTTTTGCTTACTCAAAAGCTTCAATTTTGACCCGTTTCAGGCACAGAAATGACTTTAAACACACTTATTTTAGTTGACAAAGTCATAATTCACATTCAACAGTCATTTACAGTCAAAAGATTAAATGTTAAAATTTCATCCATTTTGACCTTTTTGGGATCGTTCGACATGTCCGGAGTCATCGTTTTTCATTTGAAAATTGATTTTTTGGACTGTACCAAAAATGATTCAAAATGTCAATTGGATCGTGCCTCATGTTGAATAACCACTTTTTAAACCCTCAGAGTGACCAAAATTGCCATTTTTACAGAGTTTTGCTTACTCAAAAGCTTCAATTTTGACCCGTTTCAGGCACAGAAATGACTTTAAACACACTTATTTTAGTTGACAAAGTCATAATTCACATCCAACAGTCATTTACAGTCAAAAGATTAAATGTTAAAATTTCATCCATATTGACCATTTTGGGATCGTTCGACATGTCGGGAGTCATCGTTTTTCATCCGAAAATTGATTTTTTGGACTGTACCAAAAATGATTCAAAATGTCAATTGGATCGTGCCTCATGTTGAATAACCACTTTTTAAACCCTCAGAGTGACCAAAATTGCCATTTTTACAGAGTTTTGCTTACTCAAAAGCTTCAATTTTGACCCGTTTCAGGCACAGAAATGACTTTAAACACACTTATTTTAGTTGACAAAGTCATAATTCACATCCAACAGTCATTTACAGTCAAAAGATTAAATGTTAAAATTTCATCCATATTGACCATTTTGGGATCGTTCGACATGTCCAGAGTCATCGTTTTTCATCCGAAAATTGATTTTTTGGACTGTACCAAAAATGATTCAAAATGTCAATTGGATCGTGCCTC
Source organism: Lissotriton vulgaris (assembly GCF_964263255.1). NCBI lineage: Eukaryota > Metazoa > Chordata > Amphibia > Caudata > Salamandridae > Lissotriton > Lissotriton vulgaris. Next base: position 313,424 of record NW_028252450.1, read on the forward strand.
ATGTTGAATAACCACTTTTTAAACCCTCAGAGTGACCAAAATTGCCATTTTTACAGAGTTTTGCTTACTCAAAAGCTTCAATTTTGACCCGTTTCAGGCACAGAAATGACTTTAAACACACTTATTTTAGTTGACAAAGTCATAATTCACATCCAACAGTCATTTAGAATCAAAAGATTAAATGTTAAAATTTCATCCATATTGACCATTTTGGGATAGTTCGACATGTCCGGAGTCATCGTTTTTCATCCGAAAATTGATTTTTTGGACTGTACCAAAAATGATTCAAACTGTCAATTGGATTGTGCCTCATGTTGAATAACCACTTTTTAAACCCTCAGAGTGACCAAAATTGCCATTTTTACAGAGTTTTGCTTACTCAAAAGCTTCAATTTTGACCCGTTTCAGGCACAGAAATGACTTTAAACACACTTATTTTAGTTGACAAAGTCATAATTCACATCCAACAGTCATTTACAGTCAAAAGATTAAATGTTAAAATTTCATCCATATTGACCATTTTGGGATAGTTCGACATGTCCGGAGTCATCGTTTTTCATCCGAAAATTGATTTTTTGGACTGTACCAAAAATGATTCAAAATGTCAATTGGATCGTGACTCATGTTGAATAACCACTTTTTAAACCCTCAGAGTGACCAAAATTGCCATTTTTACAGAGTTTTGCTTACTCAAAAGCTTCAATTTTGACCCGTTTCAGGCACAGAAATGACTTTAAACACACTTATTTTAGTTGACAAAGTCATAATTCACATCCAACAGTCATTTACAGTCAAAAGATTAAATGTTAAAATTTCATCCATATTGACCATTTTGGGATCGTTCGACATGTCCGGAGTCATCGTTTTTCATCCGAAAATTGATTTTTTGGACTGTACCAAAAATGATTCAAAATGTCAATTGGATCGTGCCTCATGTTGAATAACCACTTTTTAAACCCTCTAAGTGACCAAAATTGCCATTTTTACAGAGTTTTGCTTACTCAAAAGCTTCAATTTTGACCCCTTTGAGGCACAGAAATGACTTTAAACACACTTATTTTAGTTGACAAAGTCATAATTCACATCCAACAGTCATTTAGAATCAAAAGATTAAATGTTAAAATTTCATCCATATTGACCATTTTGGGATAGTTCGACATGTCCGGAGTCATCGTTTTTCATCCGAAAATTGATTTTTTGGACTGTACCAAAAATGATTCAAAATGTCAATTGGATCGTGCCTCATGTTGAATAACCACTTTTTAAACCCTCAGAGTGACCAAAATTGCCATTTTTACAGAGTTTTGCTTACTCAAAAGCTTCAATTTTGACCCGTTTCAGGCACAGAAATGACTTTAAACACACTTATTTTAGTTGACAAAGTCATAATTCACATCCAACAGTCATTTACAGTCAAAAGATTAAATGTTAAAATTTCATCCATATTGACCATTTTGGGATCGTTCGACATGTCCGGAGTCATTGTTTTTCATCCGAAAATTGATTTTTTGGACTGTACCAAAAATGATTCAAAATGTCAATTGGATCGTGCCTCATGTTGAATTACCACTTTTTAAACCCTCAGAGTGACCACAATTGCCATTTTTACAGAGTTTTGCTTACTCAAAAGCTTCAATTTTGACCCGTTTCAGGCACAGAAATGACTTTAAACACACTTATTTTAGTTGACAAAGTCATAATTCACATCCAACAGTCATTTACAGTCAAAAGATTAAATGTTAAAATTTCATCCATATTGACCATTTTGGGATAGTTCGACATGTCCGGAGTCATCGTTTTTCATCCGAAAATTGATTTTTTGGACTGTACCAAAAATGATTCAAAATGTCAATTGGATCGTGCCTCATGTTGAATAACCACTTTTTAAACCCTCACAGTGACCAAAATTGCCATTTTTACAGAGTTTTGCTGACTCAAAAGCTTCAATTTTGACCCGTTTCAGGCACAGAAATGACTTTAAACACACTTATTTTAGTTGACAAAGTCATAATTCACATCCAACAGTCATTTACAGTCAAAAGATTAAATGTTAAAATTTCATCCATTTTGACCTTTTTGGGATTGTTCGACATGTCCGGAGTCATCGTTTTTCATCCGAAAATTGATTTTTTGGACTGTACCAAAAATGATTCAAAATTTCAATTGGATCGTGCCTCATGTTGAATAACCACTTTTTAAACCCTCACAGTGACCAAAATTGCCATTTTTACAGAGTTTTGCTTACTCAAAAGCTTCAATTTTGACCCGTTTCAGGCACAGAAATGACTTTAAACACACTTATTTTAGTTGACAAAGTCATAATTCACATCTAACAGTCATTTACAGTCAAAAGATTAAATGTTAAAATTTCATCCATATTGACCATTTTGGGATAGTTCGACATGTCCGGAGTCATCGTTTTTCATCCGAAAATTGATTTTTTGGACTGTACCAAAAATGATTCAAAATGTCAATTGGATCGTGCCTCATGTTGAATAACCACTTTTTAAACCCTCACAGTGACCAAAATTGCCATTTTTACAGAGTTTTGCTTACTCAAAAGCTTCAATTTTGACCCGTTTCAGGCACAGAAATGACTTTAAACACACTTATTTTAGTTGACAAAGTCATAATTCACATCCAACAGTCATTTACAGTCAAAAGATTAAATGTTAAAATTTCATCCATATTGACCATTTTGGGATAGTTCGACATGTCCGGAGTCATCGTTTTTCATCCGAAAATTGATTTTTTGGACTGTACCAAAAATGATTCAAAATGTTAATTGGATCGTGCCTCATGTTGAATAACCACTTTTTAAACCCTCAGAGAGACCAAAATTGCCATTTTTACAGAGTTTTGCTTACTCAAAAGCTTCAATTTTGACCCGTTTCAGGCACAGAAATGACTTTAAACACACTTATTTTAGTTGACAAAGTCATAATTCACATCCAACAGTCATTTACAGTCAAAAGATTAAATGTTAAAATTTCATCCATATTGACCATTTTGGGATAGTTCGACACGTCCGGAGTCATCGTTTTTCATCCGAAAATTGATTTTTTGGACTGTACCAAAAATGATTCAAAATGTCAATTGGATCGTGCCTCATGTTGAATAACCACTTTTTAAACCCTCAGAGTGACCAAAATTGCCATTTTTACAGAGTTTTGCTTACTCAAAAGCTTCAATTTTGACCCGTTTCAGGCACAGAAATGACTTTAAACACACTTATTTTAGTTGACAAAGTCATAACTCACATCCAACAGTCATTTACAGTCAAAAGATTAATGTTAAAATTTCATCCATATTGACCATTTTGGGATCGTTCGACATGTCCGGAGTCATCGTTTTTCATCCGAAAATTGATTTTTTGGACTGTACCAAAAATGATTCAAAATGTCAATTGGATCGTGCCTCATGTTGAATAACCACTTTTTAAACCCTCAGAGTGACCAAAATTGCCATTTTTACAGAGTTTTGCTTACTCAAAAGCTTCAATTTTGACCCGTTTCAGGCACAGAAATGACTTTAAACACACTTATTTTAGTTGACAAAGTCATAATTCACATCCAACAGTCATTTACAGTCAAAAGATTAAATGTTAAAATTTCATCCATTTTGACCTTTTTGGGATCGTTCGACATGTCCGGAGTCATCGTTTTTCATCCGAAAATTGATTTTTTGGACTGTACCAAAAATGATTCAAAATGTCAATTGGATCGTGCCTCATGTTGAATAACCACTTTTTAAACCCTCACAGTGACCAAAATTGCCATTTTTACAGAGTTTTGCTTACTCAAAAGCTTCAATTTTGACCCGTTTCAGGCACAGAAATGACTTTAAACACACTTATTTTAGTTGACAAAGTCATAATTCACATCCAACAGTCATTTACAGTCAAAAGATTAAATGTTAAAATTTCATCCATATTGACCATTTTGGGATAGTTCGACATGTCCGGAGTCATCGTTTTTCATCCGAAAATTGATTTTTTGGACTGTACCAAAAATGATTCAAAATGTCAATTGGATCGTGCCTCATGTTGAATAACCACTTTTTAAACCCTCAGAGTGACCAAAATTGCCATTTTTACAGAGTTATGCTTACTCAAAAGCTTCAATTTTGACCCGTTTCAGGCACAGAAATGACTTTAAACACACTTATTTTAGTTGACAAAGTCATAATTCACATACAACAGTCATTTACAGTCAAAAGATTAAATGTTAAAATTTCATCCATATTGACCATTTTGGGATCGTTCGACATATCCAGAGTCATCGTTTTTCATCCGAAAATTGATTTTTTGGACTGTACCAAAAATGATTCAAAATGTCAATTGGATCGTGCCTCATGTTGAATAACCACTTTTTAAACCCTCAGAGTGACCAAAATTGCCATTTTTACAGAGTTTTGCTTACTCAAAAGCTTCAATTTTGACCCGTTTCAGGCACAGAAATGACTTTAAACACACTTATTTTAGTTGACAAAGTCATAATTCACATCCAACAGTCATTTACAGTCAAAAGATTAAATGTTAAAATTTCATCCATATTGACCATTTTGGGATCGTTCGACATGTCCGGAGTCATCGTTTTTCATCCGAAAATTGATTTTTTGGACTGTACCAAAAATGATTCAAAATGTCAATTGGATCGTGCCTCATGTTGAATAACCACTTTTTAAACCCTCTAAGTGACCAAAATTGCCATTTTTACAGAGTTTTGCTTACTCAAAAGCTTCAATTTTGACCCGTTTCAGGCACAGAAATGACTTTAAACACACTTATTTTAGTTGACAAAGTCATAATTCACATCCAACAGTCATTTACAGTCAAAAGATTAAATGTTAAAATTTCATCCATTTTGACCTTTTTGGGATCGTTCGACATGTCCGGAGTCATCGTTTTTCATCCGAAAATTGATTTTTTGGACTGTACCAAAAATGATTCAAAATTTCAATTGGATCGTGCCTCATGTTGAATAACCACTTTTTAAACCCTCACAGAGACTAAAATTGCCATTTTTACAGAGTTTTGCTTACTCAAAAGCTTCAATTTTGACCCCTTTGAGGCACAGAAATGACTTTAAACACACTTATTTTAGTTGACAAAGTCATAATTCACATCCAACAGCCATTTAGAGTCAAAAGATTAAATGTTAAAATTTCATCCATATTGACCATTTTGGGATAGTTCGACATGTCCGGAGTCATCGTTTTTCATCCGAAAATTGATTTTTTGGACTGTACCAAAAATGATTCAAAATGTCAATTGGATCGTGCCTCATGTTGAATAACCACTTTTTAAACCCTCAGAGTGACCAAAATTGCCATTTTTACAGAGTTTTGCTTACTCAAAAGCTTCAATTTTGACCCGTTTCAGGCACAGAAATGACTTTAAACACACTTATTTTAGTTGACAAAGTCATAATTCACATCCAACAGTCATTTACAGTCAAAAGATTAAATGTTAAAATTTCATCCATATTGACCATTTTGGGATAGTTCGACATGTCCGGAGTCATCGTTTTTCATCCGAAAATTGATTTTTTGGACTGTACCAAAAATGATTCAAAATGTCAATTGGATCGTGCCTCATGTTGAATAACCACTTTTTAAACCCTCACAGTGACCAAAATTGCCATTTTTACAGAGTTTTGCTTACTCAAAAGCTTCAATTTTGACCCGTTTAGGGCACAGAAATGACTTTAAACACACTTATTTTAGTTGACAAAGTCATAAATCACATCCAACAGTCATTTACAGTCAAAAGATTAAATGTTAAAATTTCATCCATATTGACCATTTTGGGATCGTTCGACATGTCCGGAGTCATCGTTTTTCATCCGAAAATTGATTTTTTGGACTGTACCAAAAATGATTCAAAATGTCAATTGGATCGTGCCTCATGTTGAATAACCACTTTTTAAACCCTCACAGTGACCAAAATTGCCATTTTTACAGAGTTTTGCTTACTCAAAAGCTTCGATTTTGACCCGTTTCAGGCACAGAAATGACTTTAAACACACTTATTTTAGTTGACAAAGTCATAATTCACATCCAACAGTCATTTACAGTCAAAAGATTAAATGTTAAAATTTCATCCATTTTGACCTTTTTGGGATTGTTCGACATGTCCGGAGTCATCGTTTTTCATCCGAAAATTGATTTTTTGGACTGTACCAAAAATGATTCAAAATTTCAATTGGATCGTGCCTCATGTTGAATAACCACTTTTTAAACCCTCAGAGTGACCAAAATTGCCATTTTTACAGAGTTTTGCTTACTCAAAAGCTTCAATTTTGACCCGTTTAGGGCACAGAAATGACTTTAAACACACTTATTTTAGTTGACAAAGTCATAATTCACATCCAACAGTCATTTACAGTCAAAAGATTAAATGTTAAAATTTCATCCATATTGACCATTTTGGGATCGTTCGACATGTCCGGAGTCATCGTTTTTCATCCGAAAATTGATTTTTTGGACTGTACCAAAAATGATTCAAAATGTCAATTGGATCGTGCCTCATGTTGAATAACCACTTTTTAAACCCTCAGAGTGACCAAAATTGCCATTTTTACAGAGTTTTGCTTACTCAAAAGCTTCAATTTTGACCCGTTTCAGGCACAGAAATGACTTTAAACACACTTATTTTAGTTGACAAAGTCATAATTCACATCTAACAGTCATTTACAGTCAAAAGATTAAATGTTAAAATTTCATCTATATTGACCATTTTGGGATAGTTCGACATGTCCGGAGTCATCGTTTTTCATCCGAAAACTGATTTTTTGGACTGTACCAAAAATGATTCAAAATGTCAATTGGATCGTGCCTCATGTTGAATAACCACTTTTTAAACCCTCACAGTGACCAAAATTGCCATTTTTACAGAGTTTTGCTTACTCAAAAGCTTCGATTTTGACCCGTTTCAGGCACAGAAATGACTTTAAACACACTTATTTTAGTTGACAAAGTCATAATTCACATCCAACAGTCATTTACAGTCAAAAGATTAAATGTTAAAATTTCATCCATATTGACCATTTTGGGATAGTTCGACATGTCCGGAGTCATCGTTTTTCATCCGAAAATTGATTTTTTGGACTGTACCAAAAATGATTCAAAATGTCAATTGGATCGTGACTCATGTTGAATAACCACTTTTTAAACCCTCAGAGTGACCAAAATTGCCATTTTTACAGAGTTTTGCTTACTCAAAAGCTTCAATTTTGACCCGTTTCAGGCACAGAAATGACTTTAAACACACTTATTTTAGTTGACAAAGTCATAATTCACATCCAACAGTCATTTACAGTCAAAAGATTAAATGTTAAAATTTCATCCATATTGACCATTTTGGGATCGTTCGACATGTCCGGAGTCATCGTTTTTCATCCGAAAATTGATTTTTTGGACTGTACCAAAAATGATTCAAAATGTCAATTGGATCGTGCCTCATGTTGAATAACCACTTTTTAAACCCTCTAAGTGACCAAAATTGCCATTTTTACAGAGTTTTGCTTACTCAAAAGCTTCAATTTTGACCCCTTTGAGGCACAGAAATGACTTTAAACACACTTATTTTAGTTGACAAAGTCATAATTCACATCCAACAGTCATTTAGAATCAAAAGATTAAATGTTAAAATTTCATCCATATTGACCATTTTGGGATAGTTCGACATGTCCGGAGTCATCGTTTTTCATCCGAAAATTGATTTTTTGGACTGTACCAAAAATGATTCAAAATGTCAATTGGATCGTGCCTCATGTTGAATAACCACTTTTTAAACCCTCAGAGTGACCAAAATTGCCATTTTTACAGAGTTTTGCTTACTCAAAAGCTTCAATTTTGACCCGTTTCAGGCACAGAAATGACTTTAAACACACTTATTTTAGTTGACAAAGTCATAATTCACATCCAACAGTCATTTACAGTCAAAAGATTAAATGTTAAAATTTCATCCATATTGACCATTTTGGGATCGTTCGACATGTCCGGAGTCATTGTTTTTCATCCGAAAATTGATTTTTTGGACTGTACCAAAAATGATTCAAAATGTCAATTGGATCGTGCCTCATGTTGAATTACCACTTTTTAAACCCTCAGAGTGACCACAATTGCCATTTTTACAGAGTTTTGCTTACTCAAAAGCTTCAATTTTGACCCGTTTCAGGCACAGAAATGACTTTAAACACACTTATTTTAGTTGACAAAGTCATAATTCACATCCAACAGTCATTTACAGTCAAAAGATTAAATGTTAAAATTTCATCCATATTGACCATTTTGGGATAGTTCGACATGTCCGGAGTCATCGTTTTTCATCCGAAAATTGATTTTTTGGACTGTACCAAAAATGATTCAAAATGTCAATTGGATCGTGCCTCATGTTGAATAACCACTTTTTAAACCCTCACAGTGACCAAAATTGCCATTTTTACAGAGTTTTGCTGACTCAAAAGCTTCAATTTTGACCCGTTTCAGGCACAGAAATGACTTTAAACACACTTATTTTAGTTGACAAAGTCATAATTCACATCCAAGTCATTTACAGTCAAAAGATTAAATGTTAAAATTTCATCCATTTTGACCTTTTTGGGATTGTTCGACATGTCCGGAGTCATCGTTTTTCATCCGAAAATTGATTTTTTGGACTGTACCAAAAATGATTCAAAATTTCAATTGGATCGTGCCTCATGTTGAATAACCACTTTTTAAACCCTCAGAGTGACCAAAATTGCCATTTTTACAGAGTTTTGCTTACTCAAAAGCTTCAATTTTGACCCGTTTCAGGCACAGAAATGACTTTAAACACACTTATTTTAGTTGACAAAGTCATAATTCACATCTAACAGTCATTTACAGTCAAAAGATTAAATGTTAAAATTTCATCCATATTGACCATTTTGGGATAGTTCGACATGTCCGGAGTCATCGTTTTTCATCCGAAAATTGATTTTTTGGACTGTACCAAAAATGATTCAAAATGTCAATTGGATCGTGCCTCATGTTGAATAACCACTTTTTAAACCCTCACAGTGACCAAAATTGCCATTTTTACAGAGTTTTGCTTACTCAAAAGCTTCAATTTTGACCCGTTTCAGGCACAGAAATGACTTTAAACACACTTATTTTAGTTGACAAAGTCATAATTCACATCCAACAGTCATTTACAGTCAAAAGATTAAATGTTAAAATTTCATCCATATTGACCATTTTGGGATAGTTCGACATGTCCGGAGTCATCGTTTTTCATCCGAAAATTGATTTTTTGGACTGTACCAAAAATGATTCAAAATTTCAATTGGATCGTGCCTCATGTTGAATAACCACTTTTTAAACCCTCACAGTGACCAAAATTGCCATTTTTACAGAGTTTTGCTTACTCAAAAGCTTCAATTTTGACCCGTTTCAGGCACAGAAATGACTTTAAACACACTTATTTTAGTTGACAAAGTCATAATTCACATCTAACAGTCATTTACAGTCAAAAGATTAAATGTTAAAATTTCATCCATATTGACCATTTTGGGATAGTTCGACATGTCCGGAGTCATCGTTTTTCATCCGAAAATTGATTTTTTGGACTGTACTAAAAATGATTCAAAATGTCAATTGGATCGTGCCTCATGTTGAATAACCACTTTTTAAACCCTCACAGTGACCAAAATTGCCATTTTTACAGAGGTTTGCTTACTCAAAAGCTTCAATTTTGACCCGTTTCAGGCACAGAAATGACTTTAAACACACTTATTTTAGTTGACAAAGTCATAATTCACATCCAACAGTCATTTACAGTCAAAAGATTAAATGTTAAAATTTCATCCATTTTGACCTTTTTGGGATCGTTCGACATGTCCGGAGTCATCGTTTTTCATCCGAAAATTGATTTTTTGGACTGTACCAAAAATGATTCAAAATGTCAATTGGATCGTGCCTCATGTTGAATAACCACTTTTTAAACCCTCACAGTGACCAAAATTGCCATTTTTACAGAGTTTTGCTTACTCAAAAGCTTCAATTTTGACCCGTTTCAGGCACAGAAATGACTTTAAACACACTTATTTTAGTTGACAAAGTCATAATTCACATCCAACAGTCATTTACAGTCAAAAGATTAAATGTTAAAATTTCATCCATATTGACCATTTTGGGATAGTTCGACATGTCCGGAGTCATCGTTTTTCATCCGAAAATTGATTTTTTGGACTGTACCAAAAATGATTCAAAATGTCAATTGGATCGTGCCTCATGTTGAATAACCACTTTTTAAACCCTCAGAGTGACCAAAATTGCCATTTTTACAGAGTTATGCTTACTCAAAAGCTTCAATTTTGACCCGTTTCAGGCACAGAAATGACTTTAAACACACTTATTTTAGTTGACAAAGTCATAATTCACATCCAACAGTCATTTACAGTCAAAAGATTAAATGTTAAAATTTCATCCATATTGACCATTTTGGGATCGTTCGACATATCCAGAGTCATCGTTTTTCATCCGAAAATTGATTTTTTGGACTGTACCAAAAATGATTCAAAATGTCAATTGGATCGTGCCTCATGTTGAATAACCACTTTTTAAACCCTCAGAGTGACCAAAATTGCCATTTTTACAGAGTTTTGCTTACTCAAAAGCTTCAATTTTGACCCGTTTCAGGCACAGAAATGACTTTAAACACACTTATTTTAGTTGACAAAGTCATAATTCACATCCAACAGTCATTTACAGTCAAAAGATTAAATGTTAAAATTTCATCCATATTGACCATTTTGGGATCGTTCGACATGTCCGGAGTCATCGTTTTTCATCCGAAAATTGATTTTTTGGACTGTACCAAAAATGATTCAAAATGTCAATTGGATCGTGCCTCATGTTGAATAACCACTTTTTAAACCCTCTAAGTGACCAAAATTGCCATTTTTACAGAGTTTTGCTTACTCAAAAGCTTCAATTTTGACCCGTTTCAGGCACAGAAATGACTTTAAACACACTTATTTTAGTTGACAAAGTCATAATTCACATCCAACAGTCATTTACAGTCAAAAGATTAAATGTTAAAATTTCATCCATTTTGACCTTTTTGGGATCGTTCGACATGTCCGGAGTCATCGTTTTTCATCCGAAAATTGATTTTTTGGACTGTACCAAAAATGATTCAAAATTTCAATTGGATCGTGCCTCATGTTGAATAACCACTTTTTAAACCCTCACAGAGACTAAAATTGCCATTTTTACAGAGTTTTGCTTACTCAAAAGCTTCAATTTTGACCCCTTTGAGGCACAGAAATGACTTTAAACACACTTATTTTAGTTGACAAAGTCATAATTCACATCCAACAGCCATTTAGAGTCAAAAGATTAAATGTTAAAATTTCATCCATATTGACCATTTTGGGATAGTTCGACATGTCCGGAGTCATCGTTTTTCATCCGAAAATTGATTTTTTGGACTGTACCAAAAATGATTCAAAATGTCAATTGGATCGTGCCTCATGTTGAATAACCACTTTTTAAACCCTCAGAGTGACCAAAATTGCCATTTTTACAGAGTTTTGCTTACTCAAAAGCTTCAATTTTGACCCGTTTCAGGCACAGAAATGACTTTAAACACACTTATTTTAGTTGACAAAGTCATAATTCACATCCAACAGTCATTTACAGTCAAAAGATTAAATGTTAAAATTTCATCCATATTGACCATTTTGGGATAGTTCGACATGTCCGGAGTCATCGTTTTTCATCCGAAAATTGATTTTTTGGACTGTACCAAAAATGATTCAAAATGTCAATTGGATCGTGCCTCATGTTGAATAACCACTTTTTAAACCCTCACAGTGACCAAAATTGCCATTTTTACAGAGTTTTGCTTACTCAAAAGCTTCAATTTTGACCCGTTTAGGGCACAGAAATGACTTTAAACACACTTATTTTAGTTGACAAAGTCATAAATCACATCCAACAGTCATTTACAGTCAAAAGATTAAATGTTAAAATTTCATCCATATTGACCATTTTGGGATCGTTCGACATGTCCGGAGTCATCGTTTTTCATCCGAAAATTGATTTTTTGGACTGTACCAAAAATGATTCAAAATGTCAATTGGATCGTGCCTCATGTTGAATAACCACTTTTTAAACCCTCACAGTGACCAAAATTGCCATTTTTACAGAGTTTTGCTTACTCAAAAGCTTCGATTTTGACCCGTTTCAGGCACAGAAATGACTTTAAACACACTTATTTTAGTTGACAAAGTCATAATTCACATCCAACAGTCATTTACAGTCAAAAGATTAAATGTTAAAATTTCATCCATTTTGACCTTTTTGGGATTGTTCGACATGTCCGGAGTCATCGTTTTTCATCCGAAAATTGATTTTTTGGACTGTACCAAAAATGATTCAAAATTTCAATTGGATCGTGCCTCATGTTGAATAACCACTTTTTAAACCCTCAGAGTGACCAAAATTGCCATTTTTACAGAGTTTTGTTACTCAAAAGCTTCAATTTTGACCCGTTTAGGGCACAGAAATGACTTTAAACACACTTATTTTAGTTGACAAAGTCATAATTCACATCCAACAGTCATTTACAGTCAAAAGATTAAATGTTAAAATTTCATCCATATTGACCATTTTGGGATCGTTCGACATGTCCGGAGTCATCGTTTTTCATCCGAAAATTGATTTTTTGGACTGTACCAAAAATGATTCAAAATGTCAATTGGATCGTGCCTCATGTTGAATAACCACTTTTTAAACCCTCAGAGTGACCAAAATTGCCATTTTTACAGAGTTTTGCTTACTCAAAAGCTTCAATTTTGACCCGTTTCAGGCACAGAAATGACTTTAAACACACTTATTTTAGTTGACAAAGTCATAATTCACATCTAACAGTCATTTACAGTCAAAAGATTAAATGTTAAAATTTCATCTATATTGACCATTTTGGGATAGTTCGACATGTCCGGAGTCATCGTTTTTCATCCGAAAACTGATTTTTTGGACTGTACCAAAAATGATTCAAAATGTCAATTGGATCGTGCCTCATGTTGAATAACCACTTTTTAAACCCTCACAGTGACCAAAATTGCCATTTTTACAGAGTTTTGCTTACTCAAAAGCTTCGATTTTGACCCGTTTCAGGCACAGAAATGACTTTAAACACACTTATTTTAGTTGACAAAGTCATAATTCACATCCAACAGTCATTTACAGTCAAAAGATTAAATGTTAAAATTTCATCCATTTTGACCTTTTTGGGATTGTTCGACATGTCCGGAGTCATCGTTTTTCATCCGAAAATTGATTTTTTGGACTGTACCAAAAATGATTCAAAATTTCAATTGGATCGTGCCTCATGTTGAATAACCACTTTTTAAACCCTCACAGTGACCAAAATTGCCATTTTTACAGAGTTTTGCTTACTCAAAAGCTTCAATTTTGACCCCTTTGAGGCACAGAAATGACTTTAAACACACTTATTTTAGTTGACAAAGTCATAATTCACATCCAACAGTCATTTACAGTCAAAAGATTAAATGTTAAAATTTCATCCATATTGACCATTTTGGGATAGTTCGACATGTCCGGAGTCATCGTTTTTCATCCGAAAATTGATTTTTTGGACTGTACCAAAAATGATTCAAAATGTCAATTGGATCGTGCCTCATGTTGAATAACCACTTTTTAAACCCTCAGAGTGACCAAAATTGCCATTTTTACAGAGTTTTGCTTACTCAAAAGCTTCAATTTTGACCCGTTTCAGGCACAGAAATGACTTTAAACACACTTATTTTAGTTGACAAAGTCATAATTCACATCCAACAGTCATTTACAGTCAAAAGATTAAATGTTAAAATTTCATCCATATTGACCATTTTGGGATAGTTCGACATGTCCGGAGTCATCGTTTTTCATCCGAAAATTGATTTTTTGGACTGTACCAAAAATGATTCAAAATGTTAATTGGATCGTGCCTCATGTTGAATAACCACTTTTTAAACCCTCAGAGAGACCAAAATTGCCATTTTTACAGAGTTTTGCTTACTCAAAAGCTTCAATTTTGACCCGTTTCAGGCACAGAAATGACTTTAAACACACTTATTTTAGTTGACAAAGTCATAATTCACATCCAACAGTCATTTACAGTCAAAAGATTAAATGTTAAAATTTCATCCATATTGACCATTTTGGGATAGTTCGACATGTCCGGAGTCATCGTTTTTCATCCGAAAATTGATTTTTTGGACTGTACCAAAAATGATTCAAAATGTCAATTGGATCGTGCCTCATGTTGAATAACCACTTTTTAAACCCTCAGAGTGACCAAAATTGCCATTTTTACAGAGTTTTGCTTACTCAAAAGCTTCAATTTTGACCCGTTTCAGGCACAGAAATGACTTTAAACACACTTATTTTAGTTGACAAAGTCATAACTCACATCCAACAGTCATTTACAGTCAAAAGATTAAATGTTAAAATTTCATCCATATTGACCATTTTGGGATCGTTCGACATGTCCGGAGTCATCGTTTTTCATCCGAAAATTGATTTTTTGGACTGTACCAAAAATGATTCAAAATGTCAATTGGATCGTGCCTCATGTTGAATAACCACTTTTTAAACCCTCAGAGTGACCAAAATTGCCATTTTTACAGAGTTTTGCTTACTCAAAAGCTTCAATTTTGACCCGTTTCAGGCACAGAAATGACTTTAAACACACTTATTTTAGTTGACAAAGTCATAATTCACATCCAACAGTCATTTACAGTCAAAAGATTAAATGTTAAAATTTCATCCATTTTGACCTTTTTGGGATCGTTCGACATGTCCGGAGTCATCGTTTTTCATCCGAAAATTGATTTTTTGGACTGTACCAAAAATGATTCAAAATGTCAATTGGATCGTGCCTCATGTTGAATAACCACTTTTTAAACCCTCACAGTGACCAAAATTGCCATTTTTACAGAGTTTTGCTTACTCAAAAGCTTCAATTTTGACCCGTTTCAGGCACAGAAATGACTTTAAACACACTTATTTCAGTTGACAAAGTCATAATTCACATCCAACAGTCATTTACAGTCAAAAGATTAAATGTTAAAATTTCATCCATATTGACCATTTTGGGATAGTTCGACATGTCCGGAGTCATCGTTTTTCATCCGAAAATTGATTTTTTGGACTGTACCAAAAATGATTCAAAATGTCAATTGGATCGTGCCTCATGTTGAATAACCACTTTTTAAACCCTCAGAGTGACCAAAATTGCCATTTTTACAGAGTTTTGCTTACTCAAAAGCTTCAATTTTGACCCGTTTCAGGCACAGAAATGACTTTAAACACACTTATTTTAGTTGACAAAGTCATAATTCACATCCAACAGTCATTTACAGTCAAAAGATTAAATGTTAAAATTTCATCCATATTGACCATTTTGGGATCGTTCGACATATCCAGAGTCATCGTTTTTCATCCGAAAATTGATTTTTTGGACTGTACCAAAAATGATTCAAAATGTCAATTGGATCGTGCCTCATGTTGAATAACCACTTTTTAAACCCTCAGAGTGACCAAAATTGCCATTTTTACAGAGTTTTGCTTACTCAAAAGCTTCAATTTTGACCCCTTTCAGGCACAGAAATGACTTTAAACACACTTATTTTAGTTGACAAAGTCATAATTCACATCCAACAGTCATTTACAGTCAAAAGATTAAATGTTAAAATTTCATCCATATTGACCATTTTGGGATCGTTCGACATGTCCGGAGTCATCGTTTTTCATCCGAAAATTGATTTTTTGGACTGTACCAAAAATGATTCAAAATGTCAATTGGATCGTGCCTCATGTTGAATAACCACTTTTTAAACCCTCTAAGTGACCAAAATTGCCATTTTTACAGAGTTTTGCTTACTCAAAAGCTTCAATTTTGACCCGTTTCAGGCACAGAAATGACTTTAAACACACTTATTTTAGTTGACAAAGTCATAATTCACATCCAACAGTCATTTACAGTCAAAAGATTAAATGTTAAAATTTCATCCATTTTGACCTTTTTGGGATCGTTCGACATGTCCGGAGTCATCGTTTTTCATCCGAAAATTGATTTTTTGGACTGTACCAAAAATGATTCAAAATTTCAATTGGATCGTGCCTCATGTTGAATAACCACTTTTTAAACCCTCACAGAGACTAAAATTGCCATTTTTACAGAGTTTTGCTTACTCAAAAGCTTCAATTTTGACCCCTTTGAGGCACAGAAATGACTTTAAACACACTTATTTTAGTTGACAAAGTCATAATTCACATCCAACAGCCATTTAGAGTCAAAAGATTAAATGTTAAAATTTCATCCATATTGACCATTTTGGGATAGTTCGACATGTCCGGAGTCATCGTTTTTCATCCGAAAATTGATTTTTTGGACTGTACCAAAAATGATTCAAAATGTCAATTGGATCGTGCCTCATGTTGAATAACCACTTTTTAAACCCTCAGAGTGACCGAAATTGCCATTTTTACAGAGTTTTGCTTACTCAAAAGCTTCAATTTTGACCCGTTTCAGGCACAGAAATGACTTTAAACACACTTATTTTAGTTGACAAAGTCATAATTCACATCCAACAGTCATTTACAGTCAAAAGATTAAATGTTAAAATTTCATCCATATTGACCATTTTGGGATAGTTCGACATGTCCGGAGTCATCGTTTTTCATCCGAAAATTGATTTTTTGGACTGTACCAAAAATGATTCAAAATGTCAATTGGATCGTGCCTCATGTTGAATAACCACTTTTTAAACCCTCAGAGTGACCAAAATTGCCATTTTTACAGAGTTTTGCTTACTCAAAAGCTTCAATTTTGACCCGTTTCAGGCACAGAAATGACTTTAAACACACTTATTTTAGTTGACAAAGTCATAATTCACATCCAACAGTCATTTACAGTCAAAAGATTAAATGTTAAAATTTCATCCATATTGACCATTTTGGGATAGTTCGACATGTCCGGAGTCATCGTTTTTCATCCGAAAATTGATTTTTTGGACTGTACCAAAAATGATTCAAAATGTTAATTGGATCGTGCCTCATGTTGAATAACCACTTTTTAAACCCTCAGAGAGACCAAAATTGCCATTTTTACAGAGTTTTGCTTACTCAAAAGCTTCAATTTTGACCCGTTTCAGGCACAGAAATGACTTTAAACACACTTATTTTAGTTGACAAAGTCATAATTCACATCCAACAGTCATTTACAGTCAAAAGATTAAATGTTAAAATTTCATCCATATTGACCATTTTGGGATAGTTCGACATGTCCGGAGTCATCGTTTTTCATCCGAAAATTGATTTTTTGGACTGTACCAAAAATGATTCAAAATGTCAATTGGATCGTGCCTCATGTTGAATAACCACTTTTTAAACCCTCAGAGTGACCAAAATTGCCATTTTTACAGAGTTTTGCTTACTCAAAAGCTTCAATTTTGACCCGTTTCAGGCACAGAAATGACTTTAAACACACTTATTTTAGTTGACAAAGTCATAACTCACATCCAACAGTCATTTACAGTCAAAAGATTAAATGTTAAAATTTCATCCATATTGACCATTTTGGGATCGTTCGACATGTCCGGAGTCATCGTTTTTCATCCGAAAATTGATTTTTTGGACTGTACCAAAAATGATTCAAAATGTCAATTGGATCGTGCCTCATGTTGAATAACCACTTTTTAAACCCTCAGAGTGACCAAAATTGCCATTTTTACAGAGTTTTGCTTACTCAAAAGCTTCAATTTTGACCCGTTTCAGGCACAGAAATGACTTTAAACACACTTATTTTAGTTGACAAAGTCATAATTCACATCCAACAGTCATTTACAGTCAAAAGATTAAATGTTAAAATTTCATCCATTTTGACCTTTTTGGGATCGTTCGACATGTCCGGAGTCATCGTTTTTCATCCGAAAATTGATTTTTTGGACTGTACCAAAAATGATTCAAAATGTCAATTGGATCGTGCCTCATGTTGAATAACCACTTTTTAAACCCTCACAGTGACCAAAATTGCCATTTTTACAGAGTTTTGCTTACTCAAAAGCTTCAATTTTGACCCGTTTCAGGCACAGAAATGACTTTAAACACACTTATTTTAGTTGACAAAGTCATAATTCACATCCAACAGTCATTTACAGTCAAAAGATTAAATGTTAAAATTTCATCCATATTGACCATTTTGGGATAGTTCGACATGTCCGGAGTCATCGTTTTTCATCCGAAAATTGATTTTTTGGACTGTACCAAAAATGATTCAAAATGTCAATTGGATCGTGCCTCATGTTGAATAACCACTTTTTAAACCCTCAGAGTGACCAAAATTGCCATTTTTACAGAGTTATGCTTACTCAAAAGCTTCAATTTTGACCCGTTTCAGGCACAGAAATGACTTTAAACACACTTATTTTAGTTGACAAAGTCATAATTCACATCCAACAGTCATTTACAGTCAAAAGATTAAATGTTAAAATTTCATCCATATTGACCATTTTGGGATCGTTCGACATATCCAGAGTCATCGTTTTTCATCCGAAAATTGATTTTTTGGACTGTACCAAAAATGATTCAAAATGTCAATTGGATCGTGCCTCATGTTGAATAACCACTTTTTAAACCCTCAGAGTGACCAAAATTGCCATTTTTACAGAGTTTTGCTTACTCAAAAGCTTCAATTTTGACCCGTTTCAGGCACAGAAATGACTTTAAACACACTTATTTTAGTTGACAAAGTCATAATTCACATCCAACAGTCATTTACAGTCAAAAGATTAAATGTTAAAATTTCATCCATATTGACCATTTTGGGATCGTTCGACATGTCCGGAGTCATCGTTTTTCATCCGAAAATTGATTTTTTGGACTGTACCAAAAATGATTCAAAATGTCAATTGGATCGTGCCTCATGTTGAATAACCACTTTTTAAACCCTCTAAGTGACCAAAATTGCCATTTTTACAGAGTTTTGCTTACTCAAAAGCTTCAATTTTGACCCGTTTCAGGCACAGAAATGACTTTAAACACACTTATTTTAGTTGACAAAGTCATAATTCACATCCAACAGTCATTTACAGTCAAAAGATTAAATGTTAAAATTTCATCCATTTTGACCTTTTTGGGATCGTTCGACATGTCCGGAGTCATCGTTTTTCATCCGAAAATTGATTTTTTGGACTGTACCAAAAATGATTCAAAATTTCAATTGGATCGTGCCTCATGTTGAATAACCACTTTTTAAACCCTCACAGAGACTAAAATTGCCATTTTTACAGAGTTTTGCTTACTCAAAAGCTTCAATTTTGACCCCTTTGAGGCACAGAAAATGACTTTAAACACACTTATTTTAGTTGACAAAGTCATAATTCACATCCAACAGCCATTTAGAGTCAAAAGATTAAATGTTAAAATTTCATCCATATTGACCATTTTGGGATAGTTCGACATGTCCGGAGTCATCGTTTTTCATCCGAAAATTGATTTTTTGGACTGTACCAAAAATGATTCAAAATGTCAATTGGATCGTGCCTCATGTTGAATAACCACTTTTTAAACCCTCAGAGTGACCAAAATTGCCATTTTTACAGAGTTTTGCTTACTCAAAAGCTTCAATTTTGACCCGTTTCAGGCACAGAAATGACTTTAAACACACTTATTTTAGTTGACAAAGTCATAATTCACATCCAACAGTCATTTACAGTCAAAAGATTAAATGTTAAAATTTCATCCATATTGACCATTTTGGGATAGTTCGACATGTCCGGAGTCATCGTTTTTCATCCGAAAATTGATTTTTTTGGACTGTACCAAAAATGATTCAAAATGTCAATTGGATCGTGCCTCATGTTGAATAACCACTTTTTAAACCTCCACAGTGACCAAAATTGCCATTTTTACAGAGTTTTGCTTACTCAAAAGCTTCAATTTTGACCCGTTTAGGGCACAGAAATGACTTTAAACAAACTTATTTTAGTTGACAAAGTCATAAATCACATCCAACAGTCATTTACAGTCAAAAGATTAAATGTTAAAATTTCATCCATATTGACCATTTTGGGATCGTTCGACATGTCCGGAGTCATCGTTTTTCATCCGAAAATTGATTTTTTGGACTGTACCAAAAATGATTCAAAATGTCAATTGGATCGTGCCTCATGTTGAATAACCACTTTTTAAACCCTCACAGTGACAAAATTGCCATTTTTACAGAGTTTTGCTTACTCAAAAGCTTCGATTTTGACCCGTTTCAGGCACAGAAATGACTTTAAACACACTTATTTTAGTTGACAAAGTCATAATTCACATCCAACAGTCATTTACAGTCAAAGATTAAATGTTAAAATTTCATCCATTTTGACCTTTTTGGGATTGTTCGACATGTCCGGAGTCATCGTTTTTCATCCGAAAATTGATTTTTTGGACTGTACCAAAAATGATTCAAAATTTCAATTGGATCGTGCCTCATGTTGAATAACCACTTTTTAAACCCTCAGAGTGACCAAAATTGCCATTTTTACAGAGTTTTGCTTACTCAAAAGCTTCAATTTTGACCCGTTTAGGGCACAGAAATGACTTTAAACACACTTATTTTAGTTGACAAAGTCATAATTCACATCCAACAGTCATTTACAGTCAAAAGATTAAATGTTAAAATTTCATCCATATTGACCATTTTGGGATCGTTCGACATGTCCGGAGTCATCGTTTTTCATCCGAAAATTGATTTTTTTGGACTGTACCAAAAATGATTCAAAATGTCAATTGGATCGTGCCTCATGTTGAATAACCACTTTTTAAACCTCAGAGTGACCAAAATTGCCATTTTTACAGAGTTTTGCTTACTCAAAGCTTCAATTTTGACCCGTTTCAGGCACAGAAATGACTTTAAACACACTTATTTTAGTTGACAAAGTCATAATTCACATCTAACAGTCATTTACAGTCAAAAGATTAAATGTTAAAATTTCATCTATATTGACCATTTTGGGATAGTTCGACATGTCCGGAGTCATCGTTTTTCATCCGAAAACTGATTTTTTGGACTGTACCAAAAATGATTCAAAATGTCAATTGGATCGTGCCTCATGTTGAATAACCACTTTTTAAACCCTCACAGTGACCAAAATTGCCATTTTTACAGAGTTTTGCTTACTCAAAAGCTTCGATTTTGACCCGTTTCAGGCACAGAAATGACTTTAAACACACTTATTTTAGTTGACAAAGTCATAATTCACATCCAACAGTCATTTACAGTCAAAAGATTAAATGTTAAAATTTCATCCATTTTGACCTTTTTGGGATTGTTCGACATGTCCGGAGTCATCGTTTTTCATCCGAAAATTGATTTTTTGGACTGTACCAAAAATGATTCAAAATTTCAATTGGATCGTGCCTTCATGTTGAATAACCCACTTTTTAAACCCTCAGAGTGACCAAAATTGCCATTTTTCAGAGTTTTGCTTACTCAAAAGCTTCAATTTTGACCCCTTTGAGGCACAGAAATGACTTTAAACACACTTATTTTAGTTGACAAAGTCATAATTCACATCCAACAGTCATTTACAGTCAAAAGATTAAATGTTAAAATTTCATCCATATTGACCATTTTGGGATAGTTCGACATGTCCGGAGTCATCGTTTTTCATCCGAAAATTGATTTTTTGGACTGTACCAAAAATGATTCAAAATGTCAATTGGATCGTGCCTCATGTTGAATAACCACTTTTTAAACCCTCAGAGTGACCAAAATTGCCATTTTTACAGAGTTTTGCTTACTCAAAAGCTTCAATTTTGACCCGTTTCAGGCCACAGAAAATGACTTTAAACACACTTATTTTAGTTGACAAAGTCATAATTCACATCCAACAGTCATTTACAGTCAAAAGATTAAATGTTAAAATTTCATCCATATTGAACCATTTTGGGATAGTTCGACATGTCCGGAGTCATCGTTTTTCATCCGAAAATTGATTTTTTGGACTGTACCAAAAATGATTCAAAATGTTAATTGGATCGTGCCTCATGTTGAATAACCACTTTTTAAACCCTCAGAGAGACCAAATTGCCAATTTTACAGAGTTTTGCTTACCTCAAAAGCTTCAATTTTGACCGTTTCCAGGCACAGAAATGACTTTAAACACACTTATTTTAGTTGACAAAGTCATAATTCACATCCAACAGTCATTTACAGTCAAAAGATTAAATGTTAAAATTTCATCATATTGACCATTTTGGGATAGTTTCGACATGTCCGGAGTCATCGTTTTTCATCCGAAAATTGATTTTTTTGGACTGTACCAAAAATGATTCAAAATGTCAATTGGGATCGTGCCCTCAT